>NC_083480.1:9852603-10202603 GCF_030014155.1 Tachysurus vachellii
GCAAGCCGTCAGTGAACTGTGGTGGGTCTGGAAAAGGTTAAAGTGATCCCGAAGAACACGGTGACTATTTTTTATTTTTTAATATAAAAACTTGCCGCTTTATAGATCGCCATCATATTAACTGTGGAACAGAAAGCTTTCATGGCGGCACTTTATTGTATAAACATGCGGTGTGCTGGGAAAGTTTAGGTCAAATGTTGTGTACGTTAGCATTGCTAAGTGCTAGTTAGCTAGATGCTAATGTGTGTGTATGTATATATAATATAGAGAATATAGAATATAGAGTCAGGGAATGCGTTTTGTAGCTAGTAAACCCTTTAATTCATTAATGGTGTATTTGTTTATTATATTTATTGCTTGTGTACACGACAGTGTGTCATTATGACAAGTTAAAGCTTATAAAAACAGATGAGGAGGTGACAGCTGGCCTCAACACAGCACTAAAGCGCTGCTGCATCACACTTTAGGTAGAGATGAAGCAAGGGCTAAATTTCACTTCAGGTGGATATTGTCATTCTGTAGTCCATGGCATTGTATATATCCAAAATTTTATTATAAAGCAAATCTTGAGGCCATTCGATATAGATATGTAGTGTTTCATATCATGTTTGTGTATTTAAACTCATTACACACATTATGTTGTAGAACCATGCCGTTCGTTGACCTTCAGTCTCGGCTGGGAATAAACTTGGACCACTGGATCCTGGCCCAGAGCGGAGAGCAGCCTTACAAGAGAGCCGCACGCTGCCATGCCTTTGAGAAGGAGTGGATCGAGTGTGGCCATGGCATCGGTCACACCCGTGCTAAGAAAGAATGCAAAGTCGAGTTTGAAGATTTCTATGAGTGCATGCATCGGCAAAAGACGGTTAGTACATTAAAACAATGTTGTTGTTTTTCACAAATCCTTATCTCTAAATTCTTCATTTGTAGCACAGGTGCATTTACAAAGAACAATTTCAACACATCTGAGTGCACTGAGAAAGATCATCATAAACCGTATAAACGGCTTGGGTTGCATGTTAATGACAGTCATGGAAGTGCTTTTGTTTTTGCACATTTGCACATTGGTAGCTCATAACCTCAGTGAAAGTGTACGTTGATTTTTACTGTAATGCTCCAGTGTCCGAAAGTAACTTTCGAAACCGAAAGTTTAGAAGTGACCTTTCTAAAATGTGTTTTTACGATGCTAGTTTGTACTGTTAAATTTTCAGTGTATAATCACACTTTTTAAACGTCTGATGATTAAACTGCCCGAGGCTTCTTTTATCAGTGACTTTCTGCAGTTTTCTCAGTGCAGGGAAATGTGGCAAGTTTTCTCCATGCTGAGGTGGATAGGGACAAGGCCTAATTATCCAGTGAAGAGTTCAATACATGACAATAGATTTTCCTTAACTGTATTATTTCACACCACATTTTTTTCTGAATGGCAATTTTTTTAAACTTTTGCCTGCATTCCTGACATTCCTGTGTCTTCACCCAGCACCAGCGCTTGCAGGAGATCCAGAAGCAGAGGGACAAGCTGATTAAAGAAGGCTCCTACACACCTCCTGCACATCACACGGGCAAAGAAGAACCTCGGCCCTGAACCTTGAACCCCGAGCTCTCGGCTCTTTGCCCTCACTCGTGTATTATAATTATTCTAACAACCTTGTTCTACTCAGAATTTAATAATAAATACTATTCATCATTTCTTGTTTGTTTTAAATTCTTTTGAACATGCAGTCTCAGACAGAACCATTGTTCTCATTTCTAAATCTTGGCACAGGAAAAAAACTACACAAACTAAAATTTAATAAAGAAGACATGCCGTTTTTATTGCTCTGTTTATTGTAATATTTAAGGATCAAATAAGTACAGACTTAAACACAGCTGGATGTCCTCTTACCAGCCCCTCTTAAAGTGTATGGTTTCTCTTATACTACAGCACTTTGCCAACAATTTTAATTTTTATTAATTAAGCTGACATTTTTATTGTTCTGTTTATTGTTATGCAAAACAGATTACTTCCAATTATCCCCACTATAAACAGTCAATCTCCCACCAGACACTTTTTCTCAAAAATCTCTCTTTAATAATACTAAAATGTGCAGCTTGTGGTTCACAATGAAACTGCAAAGCGCAAAAAGTCAAACTGAATTTTTTCACTTTTAGAAAGATCTGACACCTGCATCTCTTACAAATGTTAAATTCACATCACTTTCTACAAAGCTTTGCCACAGCAACCGTTGAACACATTTTTAAATCCACTTATTGGCCTTCTTGTGACCTTAATTTTAGCCTTATTCACAGGAGCTGTTACTATAGAACTGCTAGTTGCAGCAGAATGAGTGCATTAATAGAATCCTGGGATGTTGATTAGAACAGAACTGCTCATGTAGATCAGATTCAAGAATTCTGCAAAATGGTGGTACATAAGTTTTCAGTTACAACAAACATGGATTTTTATTCTTTTTTTTTTTTTTTTTTTTTTTAAAGCTTATCAAACTTACAAAATGCAGGAATCCATCAAAATTCACTTTCCATATACAAGCTTGACAGTTTTTCAGTTCACAGAATCCGATATTAATATGGAATTGTCTTTTTGTCCACTAGATGGCGGTAGAACACAATCAATTTCCCTCAATGATCCGTACATGGAGTCAATTTTTAATCTTTATAAAATAATAACAACTGTTGCGTCTCAGGACTAAATTTCACTCTAGTGACACATTACACATGCATGAAGTTGGTTTAGTTGTGTTAACGTGAAAAAAGCGTTTATACCCTTTTTTTTCTGGATATAGAAAGGACCTTGAACTTAAAAGCAATAAATGTGTGTATTCTGTAACAATACAAAACAAGGCACACAAACATTAACAAAAAAAGAACAAAAAAAAAAAAAAACAGAACCAACAAAAAAGGTCTTCAGACCTGAAGGAGATACCCTGAGTCGGTTTAAGGTTTAAGGGCAGGTGGGATCTGTGTGTGGGTGTGTATTTAAATCTTTTTGGGGACCAAATATTTTACAACGATAGAAATACATAATATATAATATATAAGCTATCTTTTTTAAAAAAGACCAAACTGTTACCTTTTTTTACTGAGATTAAGGTAGAGTAGGCATAGCATTAATTAGCTGTATTTATAATTATGTCAGTATATGGTCCTTATGGGACAAATCAGTCTGTGAATTTACAACTTAGAAGATCCAAAAGTTCTTAGTGAAAAAAAAAACGTTTTGGAAACTGAAAAAATGTGTTATAAAGGACAGTGATATCAGATATTGTTTGCACTTATAATTGCCTTTTTGCCATTATATGAGGCTACGACATTCTGAAAATCTATGAAACCTTTCACATTAAATGTCTTAATAAATCTTTTTCTTCTTAACTTTCTCCAAATGTAGCTTGTATTTGAGGCACAGAATAGATATTTCCACAAAATAAAATGATGCAAATATACATCCTAGCACAAACAACTACAAAAAAGGAAAGGCTTTAGAGCATGTATTCATATGCTTAACATTACTTGTGAGGTAATTAAGTATTTACAGTGTTTCCTGCTGGCTCTCATCTGAAAAGCCACAGTATTATTGCAGGCTGATCTAGTTTTGTTTGATGTGGGAAGCAATGTTTGTTTCGGTTAATCCTGTGCTGTAGAACTGAATTCCTGTGCTATTATTCACACTTCAGTAGCTCTGACTACCACTGTCTCACACAGGAGTCCATACAGGGGTGTGTATACCCACAAGTCTGACCTCAAATCACATTGCTCCAGTTCCATTATTACTCATTCACTGCAACTTTGTGAGTATTTTGACTAAACTGCAGAAGCTACAGAATGAACAGAAAACCAAGACACAATGTCACTGTCACCATTTATTCTATTTTGCACGGATATTCTCTAATTGCAATATTGTTCTGTATGTAATCATAAACTGGACTCTTCTGAAACCCCCTGAGATTTGGGAAAGTCATTATGATAATGATTATTTTTGCAGATGTGACACATTTTTAAGTTTATTTCTCTGACATGTTATGTTGAGAAATTGTGAACTTTGGACTTTTATATTCTGCATAACCTGGATATTTGGTTCATTTACTAATCGGTCAGACTTATATGTTAAGTTATAAGTTATAAGTTTTAAGATAAGTTATTGATAAACATTTTCCTAACATTGAAAAGTAAGATTTGTGTATCCTTAGCTTAATGATGCACTGATACAGAATACACTACAGTAACGTTTGTGGACACACGTGTGCTTTTTTAATCATTCCATTCCGAATGTAGTCCCCATTTCATATTATTATAATTTTCACTTTCTGAGATGGCTTTCCACTAGTTTTTTTGGAGTGTAGCTGTGGGGATTTCCTCATTCAGTGCAGAAGCGTTAGTAGAGTCAAACACTGATGTGAAGCCAGAAGGTCTCGTGTGCAGTGAGTGTTCCAGTTCATTCCAAATGTGTTCAGTGGTGTTGAGGTCAGGTCTTAGTGCAGGACACTTGAATTCATCCTGCAACCTGTGCACAAAGCAAGCTCCATGAAGGCATTGTTTGCAACAATGCCTTCATGGAGCTTGCTTTGTGCACTGGGGCATTGTCATGTTGGAACAGGTTTTGGTCTCTTAGTTAGCAGTGTTGTAATGTAACGGAGTACAAATACTTCGTTACTGTACTTAAGTAGAAATGTCACGTATCTGTAATTTACTTCACTATTTAAATTTATGTCAACTTTCACTTTTACTCCACTACATTTCCTAGATAAAATGTATACTTTTACTTCGCTATATTTCCAATAAGCATCTTCGTTACTCGTTACTACAAAATAAAATCAGAAGAAATGTGTGCGACTGCAATAAGGGAGGTTTGGCGAATCACTGCTCCTAGATTGCGGGCACGGTGGCTTAGTGGTTAGCACATTTGCCTCACACCTCCAGGGTCAGGGTTCGATTCCCGCCTCCGCCTTGTGTGTGTGGAGTTTGCATGTTCTCCCCGTGCCTCGGGGGTTTCCTCTGGGTACTCCGGTTTCCTCCCTCGGTCCAAAGACATGCATGGTAGGTTGATTGGCATCTCTGGAAAATTTGTCCGTAGTGTGTGAGTGCATGAGTGAATGAGAGTGTGTGTGTGCCCTGCGATGGGTTGGCACTCCGTCCAGGGTGTATCCTGCCTTGATGCCAGATGACGCCTGAGATAGGCACAGGCTCCCCGTGACCCGAGGTAGTTCGGATAAGCGGTAGAAGATGAATGGATGAATGCTCCTAGATTGCATTGCGCACGCACTCTCTACGGAGAAGCACAGGCACGCGCAGCGTGCACGCGCAGTCAGAGCTGGAGGCATAACGTTAATAAAAAGCCACAAAGACGGCAACGAAAAGCAGTGTAATTTCACTATTCTTATTACCAGGGTTGATAGCACAAACAAAATATTAATGCAAATAATCCATTCAATACTAAATAAAAATAACATTTATTGATTTGGTCTTTGTGAATATTTGTTTATTAATGACTGCATTCATTGGACACACTGTTTGTAGAGAATGCACACATACATGAACTGATTTGATTCAAGACTGGCATCATTACATCATGCATAAAATTTTGGTGTCCACTTTAGCCATTTTAAATAATACCGTAACTTTTGGCTTACTATGTAGTCATATAATATATAATATAAAACTCTTCTTGTTTTAAATTCTCACTGAGGGCTAAAACCCCTAAAGATGAAATCCTAGAACCGCCCCTGCTCTTATGCCTACTGAAAATCACTGAAATTTTACTTTTTACTTTTACTTCAAATACTTAAGTACATTAAATATCAGAAAACTACTTTTTATACTTAAGCACAGTATATATCAGATACTTTAAAACTTTTACTTGAGTAATATTCTAAAAGGTAACTTTCACTTCTACCAAAGTCTTTTTCCATTATGATACTTGTACTTTTACACAAGTATTGCTTTCTAGTACTTTATACAACACTGTTAGTTACACAGTGAAAGGAATTATTAATGCCACAGCATACAAAGAGAGTCCATAACCAAACTTTGTTGCACAGTGTTCATTTGAAACAGCAACCCAGAATATTTGTCACAAGCATTGATTAAAACAATGATGAAAATAATCACATGAAAAAAAAAACGACTAAACTCTGGACCTTTGGCAGTGAGGGGGGGTTCGTTCGAACTACCCGAACCCCCCCTGCTTACGGGCTTGTATATACGGGCTGTTCCTAATTATTTGGCCTGTTCCTAATATTTTGACCTGTCCCTAATAATTTGGGCCTGTTCCTAATAAATTGGCCTGTTCCTAATAATTTGGGCCTGTTCCTAATAAATTGGCCTGTTCCTAATAAATTGGCCTGTTCCTAATAAATTGGCCTGGCCAGAATTTATATGGTAATTTATGGTAATTTATAACTGAAGCAAGTAATAAAACACAAACATTTAATGAAAAGCTGCAACTGCTTCTCATGCATCACTTTTAACAGTGAAATGAACTGAACAAAAGACAATAACACTTAAGATCACATATGACAGATGTTAATTTTCAAGATTAACATTTTGTATTCAAAATCACTCCCACCAACAGGAGTAACACAGGCATGTATATCTAACAAAGTACTATCACTTTCAAAGATTAGGGTGAAGGGGTCTTACAGTAAAGGGAATAGTATTCAGGCACATTTGTTTTGTTATTCAGTATACACACATTGCATATCATCATTTCAGTTTTACACACAGAATGTCTTTTAAAATTACATAAATATCTGTTCTTTAGCATAAACAATGCCATGTTTAACAAAATTAAATTAACAGGAAATAATTCATACACAGTATACAGATATAAAACATGTTCTTGTGCATGTTGTCGCTGGTGTCATTATAATAGACATTTACACTCTGATTGGGAAGAATTCATGTAACAATTAGTATGATGGTCAGGCATTCTGCCTGAGATGAGAATGGATTGGGCATGTAGCTCGACAGTGTAGGGCACGGCTATGGCAAACTTGGGTACATGCCAATGGTTTGCTTGCTACTAGTAGGCCATGATTCAACGTTGCAAACTAGTTTGGTGGCTCGGTGTGAGATTTGAAATTCAACTTTAACCAAATGTTATCTGAGCTTATATCAGGTCCTTAGCCAGCCTATTGAAGGGGGGAGGGGGGGGACCTTTTTGCAGTTTTTCTCCTCCTTTTGTATTTAATTATGAGGTTCAAATACTTCATTTTGGTGACCTTTTGTGCACTAATTTGTGCTGGATTAGCTTGTCTGCTGGTATCTTAACAAGCACGCTTTTTGATGCACCTAAATTATTTACTGCATTGTTGTCAAATTGCTTCCTCATGTACCACCTTTGTCAGTCCATACACAGTTCATAAGTTTAAAGACAACACTAACAACAGAATAGATTTAATGAACTTTACTGAAGTATTAATAATAATTATTTTCATCATCATTTCTTGACTCTCTGTCAATGCCTCTTTGCTTGTTGCTGTATTTGTCTTGACACATGGATTTAGTTCACTGGTCAGTTCCAATCTTATTACGTAACTATTACGTGGTGTGTTAGCTGTGTAGGCATCGTAAATCAATTAATATACTAATCATTACAGATAATTTACCTCAAGCGGTCCGCTTTGAAGTTCTCAGAGGAATAAAGACGCGCACAGAAGGAGAGAAACATTTCCATTGGCTCCAGTCTGCCGGTATTGGCCAATCACAAAAGTCGATATTGCGCAGACAATATTACTGAATATCCCACTATATTTTATTATTATAATTACACAAAGTTTATATGGATATTATATTGTAGACTATTGAGTGGATAAAATATATAAAACCCCTTCCCCATCATTCAGAGGCGATGCTTCACCGTTGCTTTGAAAAGTGTATTGCGAGAACTCGCTCTGAACTGCACGCGCGGCGCGCACACACACACACACACACACACACACACGTCCAGCTACAATAATGTATCAAATTCATTTGAAATAGCAACCCAGAATATTTGTCACAAGCACTGATTAAAACAATGATAACAATAATCACATAAAAAAAACACGACTAAATTCTGGACCTTTGGCAGTGAGGGGGTTCGTTCGAACCACCCGAACCCCCCCCCTGCCTACGGGCTTACACACCGTTTAGGTAAGGAACACATTTAGGTGTGATAGTCAGGTTTTCATACACTTTTGACTATTTAGTTTAATTGACCACAATCACATGGACCGAAAGGCTGCACTGTCTAAACTCATCTGTTTAACTTAAAAAAAAAAAAAAAATCATGCATTTTGGATAAAAGCATGGTTTTAATATCTTGTGATCTGTACAATATCGTCACAGCTTATCACCTCATTAATGTGTGTGGATGGAGATTGGGGAACGTGATAGTGATGGTGGTTGTGGAAGGGGCTGAAGAGGAGGAGGAGGAGCAGAAGAGAGAGGAATGACTATGAGGAAGAGGAGGAGGGGGGGGGGGAAGGAGTGAGAGCGGGAGAGAAGGAGGGATATGAAAGGAGGGGTACAGACAGCCATTACAGCAGCACTCGGTCTGTGTAGTCCTGCTTTTCCGTTACCCGGCTCAGTGTGATCGCTGGAGGAAAGATTTCCCAGCCGTTCACAGCGGATTGCATTAAAGCCGGTGAAGCACAGGATCGTAGCCGGGGATCCTCACATCCCTGCCCGCGTGGCTGTGGCCGGGGCTCGGGGACTCTCCGGTAAGGCGCTTTATAACCGTAGCTCGTGAAGCTGTGTGCTTGTGTGATGGCTTCTCATCTGTATTCAGTTACACTGATGCTGTTAGAGCCGGCAATTGAATTCATGCGATCTGAAAGCAGTAGATCCGTTTAGCGCTTAATAACGGCCGCATTTTCATTAGGGATCATTTCTGGTAGGAAAAAGCACCAGCTCTGTGATCTCGGCCATCATCATAAGGAATCCGGTGTGTTGTACTGTATGTTGTATGGACAAAGGCTCATTCACTGACCATCACATCACCAGCCAAGCCCAGATTTTACTCTACATTCTCATGCAATGAGATGGTTTTAATAATGTTTGACTTTGACGTGTTGTAGTAGTCACTATTGCAGATGCCTACTACGACCCTTCATAAAGCATAGTAAGCCCCTTCATTAGGAACCTTTTATTGATTCCCATGAGCCGGTGAGCAGCCGGTGAGCAGCCGGAGAGCAGCCAGAGAGCAGACAGAGAGCAGCCTGTGAGCAGCCAGTGAGCAGCCAGTGAGCAGCCAGTGAGCAGCCGGAGAGCAGCCAGTGAGCAGCAGACAGAGAGCAGCCGGAGAGCAGCCAGTGAGCAGCAGACAGAGAGCAGCCAGTGAGCAGCAGACAGAGAGCAGCCGGAGAGCAGCCAGAGAGAAGCCAGTGAGCAGCCGGTGAGCAGCCAGTGAGCAGCAGACAGAGAGCAGCCGGAGAGCAGCCAGAGAGCAGCCAGTGAGCAGCAGACAGAGAGCAGCCAGTGAGTAGACAGAGAGCAACCAGTGAGCAGACAGAGAGCAGCCAGTGAGCAGCAGACAGAGAGCAGCCAGTGAGCAGCCAGTGAGCAGTAGTCTATATCAAATGCTCCATGCCCTAAATATTCCATGGCCTTATTAGCCTATGCCCTCTATAGCACATTTACCAGGGATGTACAGATCCAATTTCTATTTTATTTTTGATGATATTAATACCGGATCCCTGAGTAGTGGCTCGTACTAACATCCTCTCAGTAACTGAGATGAGCATTTTCCTTGTCACAGTTTTTGCACATTTTTGCACATGACACATGACCCACTGGCCAGCTCTTCCCGTCATACAACAGCTACCATAGCTAATACACCTGAGAAACATGAAACCAGCTTTGAACTGCTACTCTTCTACACTATGGACCATCTAAATATAAAGATTTACTTTAAAATCTAAAGGTACAGCATCTATGCCTTACCAGATGAAAGACTAAAAACTAAAGGTACCCTTGATTGTACCAGGTCAGCACTGAAGAAAAGCACAATTTGGTGCTTTTTATTTCTGAGAGTGCAGCATGCTATATAACAGTTTATGTTCTCCGATCAGGTTGAAGATCTGCTATGTGTTCATTAAAGTTACATCTAAACATGGCATAAAACACATCAGTTGATTGATTGAATTTGATTTGATATGATAATTTGTCTTCAGTCATTCATTACCGTTAGTTTCAGGTTACAGAACAGCTTTTGAAAGGATATTTTTGGTGGACTGTTTTCTAACCCAACACCCAACACAGGGAAAATTCCAGTATCTAATACAACTGTTCTGTTGCCTTATAGACTACCATGTTATTTCCATGTCAGTGTAACCACTTTTCTAAGAATACTCCATTAATTGGCCTCTTTGGATTGATGGATGCGGTCGATGGGGGCTGACACATTGTGGAAAGCCACAGATCAGTAATTTTATATTCTCCTAAGAACCTATTTCATAGCCTAATACTGAATGATGTCCAGTGTCAATTTAACTTGCTTATTGTTCTCAGTGTAGCACAGCAGATACTGTAGACATCTCTGTTATAGTGAGATGAAACTCTATTCATTCAGTGAACAATAATCCCTGAATAAGTGCAGTGCACTAAAGAATGTAATTCAAATGGTCAATGTATTAATGTTGTTCTTTCTTCAGTGAGTGCTACTTTAAGAATCCTGTCTGCCTAAACAGGGTGCTAGTGTAACTCTGTGTGAGAGTTGGGAAATCCATCTGTGTGAGAGTCTTCTGAGGTTAAGTGTATCTGGCTATCTGTTCGGAATTCTCTCCTCCTTCTTTGTGGTGTGATTAAGAATGATGCCGAAGCATCGTTTTTTTTTTTTCAGTGAGTGTGTAAATGCTCTGCCAATTGGACTGAGACTTTAAATCAACACAATTGCAGCTGCTCTGGCCTGTCAGAGTGTATGCAAAGAGACTGAAACGATTCAACCATGTTTTTGCACATTTACAAAAAACCCTGCCATTTCTCTTTACATTGTACCTCTCAAGCATACATTGTACATTGTACCTCTCAAGCATAATGAGACAGTGTGGTTTTGGACCTGGGCTATTTATATATGCTAGCTGCCACAGAATGAAAACATGGCAGCAAAGGCCTGAATGTTTATCAAGGTTTAGCCACATTAAGCCTTCTCTGAGATCTTTCCTGCTCTTTGCAGGAAAATGCAACAGACCCAGACATGCACAGGAAATACCTGTCAACTGATCATTGATCTACACAAAAATCCACTCCCTTCCATTTAGACTATACTTGTGGTCAAGTTAACTCAGGATAGTTTCAGATGAACTGGAGGTCATAAGAGCTCTTTTCAGATTCAGTCTGATATTTTATTAGAGGTGGCAGCAGGCAGGAGGGGTGATTTTCCTCTAGCTTGCACTTAGTCAGTGCTATTGATCTTTCAGCTTATGTGGATCTTGGAGATGGACAGATGTCTAATCTTGCGCCCATGGGTCTCATTCCTTCTGTATCACAGTGGGTGTGAGATTGCTGTGAGCAGTCATCAGAATGTTCTATATTGATCTGGACTTAATCTTTATATTAATAGATCATTAATGAGGATGATGAATTTCCTCGTTTTTCCTTCCATCATCATTCCTTTAGTCACTGGAGATCAGCACATCAATGTCTCTGTTACTCTGAGTGTAACTAATGTGCAGCTGATACTCTGTAATTAACTGACAATGCAAACAGCTTTGTGTTTATTTCTCACACCATGCTGAAGTTCTTAACCAACTCCTTCTGTTTTTTTCCAGCTCGACAGCGACATGTCTTCTTCTGACGAGGAGAGCCTGAGTGAACGCTCGTGTGTGAGTGAGCGTTCTTTTCGTAGTGAGCGTTCAGGAGGATCCCTGTCTCCATGCCCTCAAAGCACCTCCGGGCCAAAAGGTGACACCCTGCCTTGGAATCTGTCCAAACACGAGAGACGCAAGCGGAAGAGCCAGGATTCTGTGCTGGATCCTGCAGAGAGAGCTGTGGTGCGAGTAGCAGGTAGGAAATCCATCTGTCTCTGCATCTGTTATTAAAGAAACCTTATGGGAATGCATGAGAGACTGATTTAAGGTTGGTTTTGAGTTGAGTAACATCACAGGACTTGAATTAAAGTGAGCTAGAGGAGGAGTTTATAATCACTTAGTAATTTAGATCATGTGTTCAGGGGGATTAGTGTAAAGAAAAAACAACAAAGGTGTTTTGCATAACTAGGTAAAACTCCATTCATGAAATATAATGTGATTATTAATACAGTGTATTTTATTCCTCTTTACACCACGGCTGCTTCCCAAGCAATACATTTCTAAACTTATTTAAGAATGATACACACATTTTGCTTGTTTGTAGTTACATTTCTAAGACTTTTGAGACTGCTTTCAAAGATTTTAAACCGCTCTCTTCTAGATACCTTCACCATGATGATAGGTTTTAATTTTTTCAAATAACAACACATAGAAAATCTTAGATTACTGTGGAGCATTGACCGTATTTCAAGTCCCTGTGGAAGGTGTTACTATAGAAACAATATCTTATTACAGTAAGCACAATAATTAATAAATAAACCTGTGATTTGTCTTGCAGACAGCATTACTGTCAGAGCCGTGCTGTTATACAAAATTAAACAAAATGTCTTGTGGTATAATAGAGAATTGTTTTCCATTGGCTTATTTAGGCAAAATGGGTAAAATGATTGGACTTCTGGAGTTGGTTGTCTCGTTGGCAATAAAAGAGAAAAAGCTGAGCTAATTTCAGACAATTCTTTTCCCATCTGTCTTAGTTATATTGCTACTTGAGGTTATTTGATTACTGTTGATTAAGTGTGTTGGGTTGAATGTGACATAGCCAGGGATGAGACAAAGATCTGGACCGAGCTATAAAAGCAAGTTGCTGTAGCATTGAGTCTGGTGATAAAATAAAAAAAAAAAAAAGAGTGTGAGAAAAGGATTCAGTCATAGTTTACAATTGAAAACAGATTTTCACATACTGACTGCACGGTGTAAATGCTTTGCACATTGAAGCCAAATTTAGTTTGTAAGTCGCAGTTTGACTGCTAGGTGTGGGTTCTGTGCAGCTTTGTGTATTATCTCAAGCAGGCTTTTATTTTCTTTCTGATTTCATAATGATGGAAATTCCCCAGCCACAAAGAGCAAATCTACAGAGTATCGACAGAGCTCTGGCATTCTTATTTCTTACATATGGAAATGCAATAATATCACTAGGAATGGGATTAAAACAAGTTGCCACTGAGTGTGAAAACTGATGACTAGGCAAACTACATATCAGCATCTCAGACATGACCGTCTCCAGGGGCTTTTCTACATCCGTTATAATTTTTTTCACACCACTCAAAGGCGCCTCAGCCTGACTCCCCTGTTGCCATAGGGACACGTAAACTCTCCCAGTCCTTTAGTTACCAAGGCTTTGGTGAAAAAGAAAGCACACTGGGAAGTAAAAATGGCAAGAAAGGCCCAAAACAAACAAGGAAATACAGAGAGAGTGAGCATTTGAATTTTAATTTGAGCTTGAAAAAGACGGAGCAGATGTAGGAGATGGGGGGTGAGGGGCAGAAACGAAGGACTGGAGTGCAATCAAGTGAAACAAAATGAAGAAATAAAAAGGAGAGGAGAGAAAGCAGGAGTGTTAGTAGGGCCTCAGATAAATACTAGGGTTCAAAGTAGGGGGTGTTGAAGAGATAAGTAAAGATAACAAAGAAGCAAAGAGGCAGAAACAGCTAGATGAGATGAGAAAAGTGATTGCTGTGAAGTAAGTAAATGAGGTCATTTCCCTTATATACTACTCAGACATATTTTCCATATCTTGGATGTAGTGTCATTAGGTTACTCGCTCCTCTTAAACGAATAGTTCTGCTTAATGATTTCAGCTGATGTCCCTTAACTCAGCTTGAATAAATTAGATATGGCAACCCCCACATAAAAGAGTTCATTAAGAGCACTTTGGATAGTTACCAGTTTCAGCTTATAAAGGGTTTGTAGGACTTTTTCTCATAGAAGAAACCCTCTTATTTAGGGTCATATATAGAACCTTTATTGGTTTCCAAACAGTACAGATTCCCAGACCTGGTCCTGGTAGCCTTTGCCCAAAAGGACTCCATCAGAAAAAGGCTTTGTGGTGCTTGATGGAGTTGCATTTCTAATAGTGTATGTATGATTCAGGAAGATGTTGGGCTTTCTGAATGGACAAAAATCACGGCTCCAAAGAAAGCACCTGTGTCCTGTTTGAATGACTACCGTCCCATAGCACTGACCCCAATCGTGATGAAGTGCTTTGAGAGGCTAGTCATGAAAAACATAACAACCAGTCTCCCCAACACCCTCGATGCGCTCCAGTTTGCATATCGCCAGAACCGATCCACAGATGATGCAATTGCCCTTAGCCTCCACCTAGCCCTCACACCTTGAAAACAAAAATTCCCATGTCAGAATGCTGTTCATAGATTTCAGCTCAGCATTCAACACAATCATCCCACAACAGCTCATTCAAAAACTGCAACTGCTGGGCCTTAGCAACTACCTCTGTAATTGGATCCTGGACTTTCTAACTGGAAGACCACAGTCAGTGCGTATCGCCCAAAAAACATCGAGCACCACAACATCGAGCGCCACGCTCCCCTCGATCGAGGACATCTTCATGAAGCGATGCCTCAGCAGGGCCAACAGCATGGTGGGGGACCCCACTCATCCATCCTACAACATCTTTCATGTTGCACACTGCATCTTGCACTAGTCCGCTACCAGCTGCTTGACTTTGAATGCCTCCTGTTGCACGTGTACAATATAAAGGAAGCATTGTAGAGTCTTCATACTTATATTTATTGCTTGAGTGTAATTCTTTTTGTGTGTATTTATTTGTATTGATGGCATAGCCCGTACCTGCCTCCTGCTTCGTTGTTTTATGTTTTTTTTTGTTTTATGTTGTTTTATGTTTAATGTCTGTATGGATGTTGCACCGTTTGACCTGTGAGACACGACATCTCGTTCCACTGCATGTCTCAACATGTAGCGAAATGACAAATAAAGAAACTTGAACTTGAACAAGGTTGACAAGAAAGTAGAGACACCTCTATTTTGTCCAGAGTGGAATTTGGTGGCCCACATTCTTTCTTTTCTTTTTTTTATAGCCTTGATAGAGACCAGTTTTTTTATCTGAGTAGATATTATTGACAGCCGCTCAACTGCGATGAATAGATGAGAACATCTCTTATCTGTCTAAAAAAAATACAATAAAACACAAGTGGATGCTTGTGTTTTGGCAGTTTCCTACTAATGTCTAGGTGCAAACTAGGAACATGTTTAAATATGAAAAGCTGCCAAGAAGATGATGATAATTTACAGCTGAGATTAGGTTTCACTATAAGTCACAATCACAGCAGCTGTGTGTATTGTCAAACTTCCGAACAGCTCTAAATTATTACCATCTGACACACGACTAGAGGCATTTAATGTAGAACGCTATGTCATTATTATCAGAGAAACCATCCGGCTGCTCTGTGATCCGCAATATGGGTTTATTTATTGCATATTTCTAGCCATTACTCCAATTCCTTGTGCTATTTTGATGCTGTCACTGTGACCAACAAATGGGGACATTGTAAACATTAAGGAAATCTTAATAAGCGATAGCAAAAATAGAGCAGAGGGGTGATGGGTCTTTGCCTGTGTTACTGTTCACGTTTAATCATCATCTGCACTATTCTTGTCTCACCCTGTTGTGTGTAATGTGTTTCTGGCTGATGGATGCAGAGCAACAGTGGGCCAGAAGTAATATCTGCAGGCAGATCATGTTGTCCTTATCCAACACTGCTTGAGACTGTATCAAATCTGCTTTAATGCTCATGGCTGACTTCAAGTGTATACATGTTGAAATTGAACTGTTTAGCTTTTCTGCATGTTCTGGTTTATTGGACTAAAAATGAGGAGACAGAAACATATGGGAAGTTTTCTTTCCTGCACAATTCACTACATGTACTATATTTTAATACATGTAATAGTAATAACTCTCATCAGGACTACTTTTAGATAGGTGTAATAACTGGGAAAAGAAAAATAAATTAAACAGTATAAAGCAGTCAATAGCAGTGTCTTGCATAAAATAACTGTATTTGGTCTTTTGATGCCAGCAGCTGTTTTAAATGAATCCACCAGCATGCTTTTAATGTCAGATACCATAATTGTGTTTTTCATTAAGAAGAGAATGGAAAACGTTTACCTTTCCTATAACGGATATCTAATAGCAGTTTTAAAACTCATGCACCTTGTTCTAAAACATGGTTATTTAACAATGAAAAATGAAGGAATCTTGGGTGTTTCACGATAACAGTGATAACTTTTGTTGTGGAATTTGCACAACATTAAACAGTACTCTGTGTCACCTAAAATTGTGTACGTATGGCAAAATACTGCTTAGGTACCATGTCAGCATGGATTATTTTAATTCAAGTCAAGAAGCTTTTATTGTCATTTGAAACAGCATTCCTCCAGGACCATAGTGCTACACAAAACAACACAGAGCTAAAGACTGAAAGTTGCCCTAGCCACATAAAGTGAAACGTGGGCAACCCAGAACAAACAATGCAGACAGACAATACAAAATGCTACAAAACACAAGATAGTGCCATCCAGTGTGCATTCTGAATGTTGTACAAAACATAGTGCAAAGGTATAGAGTTGTAAATGTTGTTCAAAAGAGGGATTTAAACAAAGGGTTAATGCAAACGTATTTCCCTGTAACATAACAGCTATTTTATGTGTTTTTCCTTTCTTATGGAATTAAACAATCCCATAGTAATTACACATACACTACAGATATTTAGGATAGAGGTTAGGATGAAAAATGCTGCTGTATTCCTTTAAGTGCTTGTTATTGTTTGACATTTCTGATAAGAACCCCCGTCTCTGCTAGTAAAGGGCGAATGTCCTCCATGCTGTTAACTCCTCTGTTTTAAATGTGTTTTAGGTCATTGCATTGTCACTGGACTGTGGAGAAGGAATGAAACTAAACATAAAAAAATGTTACGGAAAATATCTGTACTCATGTTGTATTTGCAGTAGAGATTATCAGGCTACAGCATTACATTACAATCCGTTGTGTCAGCAAATAAGCAAATAGTAGGCTAGTTTTTCCTGTATTAGGAATAGACGAGAGGCGTTTTGTAGTAGTGGCTGCCTCAGTGTTTTTCACCATGACTGTCTGTTTTGTCCTTAGTTACAATTAAAAAAAAAGTTTTTAGTTTGTCCTACTTAATCGCACAAAAGTGTAAAATATAAACATTCTGAGAAAACAACGGGAGCTAAGAATTGTGTGGTTGTGCCACAATTACAAAAGTTTTCTGGAAGGAAAAACATCCATTGTACCGTGACCAGTGAATGTGGGCTCTTTAATCTAACCTAAGATCTGCTTCATCAGTCATAATACACACCTTTTTATTCATGCCTCATTAAAGCTTGCCCTATAACTTTTCACTAAATTACATATTTATAGCTTACAAATATACTAGTAGTTTATAGAATATAAAACACACACACACACACACATATATATATATACAAGTTATATATACAGATACAGTGTGTGTCCTTACTTATTTTTGAACACTAGATGGCACAGTAAGTGGCTTATTAGAACAAAAGCACTGGCATCACAAACAGCAAACGTTGGACTGAATATTGTGTGAAAGCAGATAATTATAGTCCTATGAAGATAATCTTTGAATGGTCTGTTCAGGTGAATTTAAAACAGATTCATCCATGATCAACCATGATTCAATTTGTATCTCATAGCAGAGCAACAGAAGAAATTTCATCAATATTTCATATTGTGTGCTTGTATTATATTTCTAATTGAAATAGTATATTAGTTAGTATATTAGGTATATCTGGAGTATGAGCCTTTGGTTTGATCCTGAGCTCAGATAACTGTCTGTGCAGAGATTCTGTGCATGTTTGCTCTGTGTCTGTGAGGTTTACTGCTGGGTCCTCTGTGGTTTCCTCTATCTCCCCAAAACATGGCAGCAGGTGAACTGCCTCAGCCCCTAGGTGTGTCTGTGTGGGTAATTCCAGGGATAGTCTCAGGATCTAGTTTGTTCTGGTTTTATTTTAGAATTCAGGAAAAAAAATGAACTCAATGTCTGGTCCATACCCTATTCACTATTTAGTGCAGTTTTTCTTTCTCCAGAACCACAGCTGGGAATATATAGTGATCTTCTGACAAGTGTGAATGTGTGTTTGTGCATATCTGTATCTGTGTGTGTGTGGAGTCCTGCAATTGACTGATGTCCACATTCAGTGTGTATTCCCACCTCGTGATCAGTTTTCCTGGGATAGGCTTGGGATCCACCATGACTGAATGAATTAATACTAAATGAAACTAATCACCTTTATTAAATAAACAGTGGGTAAAATGAAAGTCTTCCTCCTTTCGTTTTCTTGCATCACGTCTGTGCGTAAATGGGAGCCGAAATGAAATAAAAAGAAATGAAAACCTTGGTTGGTAAGGGTGCGGTTTAGGACATGGCTCTGTCACACCAGGACACGTCACCGGAAGTGAAAAGTGTTCGTGGTTTTTTTTTTTTTATCTGCGCCGCTCCATTTTGACCGGTGAGGGGCGACATATGCTGAGATTTACGCGCTGGTTACGCGCTGTTGTACGGGGAATGGAGGCATGGATGACAAGCAGGAACTGCGGGAAGAATAGAGAAAGACGAACCCTGTTTGCACTGGTGGAAGGAGAGGGAGGAGGACAAGAGGATGACTGGACGTGAATTAGAATAGAAGCGGCCATTATAGTGAACATCCAGCCGCCACCGGGCAACCGGGAACATACCGGTGAGCGGAATATAAGGTTAGAACACGGACAGCCCACTGCGAGCGCCTCCCCAATCTCTCTCTCTCTCTCACACACACACACACACACACACACTTGAGAATCTCCTCTAGCACTCACACACACACACACACACACACACACACAAATCCCATTCGCCGGCTAGGACGCAGGAGAAAGGCTTGGAATAGCGCCGTGCGCCGCTGGTGCCGCATCCACATATGGATTTCCATAACCGCGCCTTTATATGAGGATTTGTTTAATATGTAAGCGAATTATAGCAATATTACCTTTTTTATTACTATTATCATTTCTAGGAATCGTTTAAGTAAATTAGGATAATAACGCTTTCGGTCAAAGGAAGCAGATTCAGAGAGGACATTATTGTCCGACATTTGAAACCCTGGTGTGGATGAGAGTTTAAACCCACAGTGGATTTAAAGCCCAGCCGCACTGACAGCTGCCCCCGGAGCGCCGGCTCCTCTGTGCCGGATTAACTTCACTGCTATAGCGGGGATCCAGGACACCATGGCCGGCTTCATCCCGGGTTTACTGCCCACTACTCATTCACAGGAGAAAGAGTTCGCCAAAGCCTACGAGGATGTCCTGGAGAGATATAAAGGTAAACATGAGTTATATTACACACAACACAGACTGAATGTACTTGTGTATGTAGAGACACAAACCCGGAGGATCTGAGATTATGGACATGTGATTATTAAAGACGCAGCATCTGTAAAATCTACTGTGCATTGTTTCTTAACTACATATACAATAAATTTAAAAATAAATAAATAAAGAGTCTTAAAGAGTTTCAGCCAGGCTAACTGTTCAATTAAGAGTAAAACAGGTAGAACAATACTGAAATGTGCTTCATGAGAGGTGTTTGGTGGTGTTTTAGCCTCATTTTGGTTTCTTTTTGATTTAAAGGTGGACTGTTGGGCTGTTCGGTGTCCATGTGTTTGTTAAACAGAAGTAGGGCTTTAAAAATAAATAGCTCTAGTGAAATGAATAGCTTTGGAGAGACTGAGGGAGGGAGATGGAGCAGAGGGTTTGTAATGCAGCCCTGATGAAAAGGGGCTCTTTTAATTATTGATTGATGACAATGAAATCCGAGGCCATGTGAGAGGGGCAGTTGGTGTAGGACAAGTGAAATAAAGTTATAGTCCATATTCATATGAGTCCATATGAATATGACACATGGATATAATAATAATAATAATAATAATAATATCATTTTTAAGGTCTGTACTTTATAGCTCTTGTTCTCCAGCTTGCTGCTGTAAATCTCTCCCAGGCTTCCATATGTCTGTTATATGGCTTACATTTAATCTCCATCAAATTACCGAGCACTTATTGTGATCATAAAACCATACTGTGCTAAATGAAGGCCACGTATGAACAACATTAATATATCTTCGCCTTTGCTTGCTCACATACTTTATGAAACTCCAGGGATAACAGATGCAAATTGGCTAGCCTTACCACATTTCCAAAACCACTTTTCTTATGGCCACCAGGGGTGTTTTTATTCTGATGTATGAATGGAGTTCTGGCCTTAGGATAGAAGGTTCATAAAGCTAATCTTTGTATAGTGCGTTGTGTTACATAGTCACACTCACATTGTAATGTTTTACCTTTACATGTTGATATTGTTTTTCATTTACTTGACTTGACTTTTCCAATCCACCCAATACCCACACGTTACCTAGCCAAGTTATGCAATTGACCTTCTCATGACTAAGCACTTAAGACTGAACAGTCGCTGTAATCCACAGCGTCAGTGTGGTGTAGTTTACCTGGCCCTTCTCTCCCCTCCCCTCCCCTCCCCTTCCCTCCTGTCCTGTCTTGTTTACACTACATTTATCTTGTGTTTTGGAGTGAATTCCACCATCCAAACCCTGGATCTCCTTCACCATTGGCTTGGGGGGTAGGGTATATCCTTGGATGTCTTTGTACGTTTGTGTTACTTATGTTGCTTCATGAAGTTGAGAAATGTGTGTGAATGTACTGAAGCATCACTTGGTTCAAGTAGGAAACATGTGATGCAGGTTTAAATAATTTAAGGACTGGAGTTGTTTTTCAACATGCAGGGAGTTGACATGAGTTTAGAACAATAGCAGGATATCTAAAAGTGTTTGGGTGCTCAAAAAGGAAAAGGGACATTCATACGAGAAGGAGACGCAAAAACACTCACAGAGGAAACATTGATGCAGAAACCCATATGGCCTTCAGGTAGTGACCAAGAAAGATCTTAATGTTTCTGAGCAAGATATTCTGATATCCTGAGGACCTGCTGGTGTTGAATGACTTGGGGTTTATCCATAATATCATAACGCATCAGATTTAAAGAACATTATCATTCACTTGGATCTAACGTATATTTTCTATAGTAAATTCTGAGCTGATAAAAATCAGCATGTTTTTGCACTTTCACATGAAGTTGGCCAGCCAAGATATGTGTTGTAGTTTTTGTAGCTTCTTTAGTTTTACATTGGAGTTTCTGTTATGTAAGTTTCTGTTATGAAATAAAGATATTTTGTGTAAATGTATCCTGCCTTGATGCCCGATGACGCCTGAGATAGGCACAGGCTCCCCGTGACCCGAGGTAGTTCGGATAAGCGGTAGAAGATGAATGAATGAATGATATGCATCTAAACATGTAGAGCTAATACGTTATATATCACACAGACCTGAACACAAACGTAAAGCAACAAATCCTATTTTCTTTGCCAATACATTTCACTAAAGTTTGCATTCAAGCATGTTTACTGCCATTCTAATATTGTTATACTGAAACTATATATTTTAAATGAAACATTTGTCATCTTTGGCTTGAAACTGACATATTATTGCGAAGGTGAAAGTCTACATTTTTGGAGGGTTCAGCAAAACGACTGTGTAGGGTCGTGTGTCAGTGGGGTTAAACCCTTACTGTGTTGGGGACACTATAACATGTCTGAGTTTCACATGCTGGTTAATAGTAAACTAATTCCCTCTCACTGTTTAGTTCATTGCCCTAAAACCATCAGCCCATACACAAACACATGAGAAAGGGTTAGAAGGGGAGATAGTAAAGAATTTTAGCAGCCTGTGAGCATCCTGAAGTCCTTATTATTATATAGTGTCCATACACTAATCTAGTGCATATCAGTGACCACTGCTTCGATTCGCTTAGCCATTGTCCTGTTTGCTGTAGGTTGTGTACAAATCTGTCTGCTTTTGAAGCAGTTCTTACTTTTTGGTATCATTTTGACTGCAGATTTGGAAAGTCCCAAACGCTTTGTGCTTTTGAAGGCAGCTCTGGTTAGGAACGGAAACTTAAGCTGGAGTGCTGAAGGAGGCAAGCAATCACGGCTACATTTTATTTTCTGTGTCCTCAATCCCTTCAGTCTTCCATGACAGAAATCAGCGAACCTGGCTACATGCTCCGTTTGCCTTGACCTTTTCTTTCTTTCACTCTCAGGCTCCCTCTGTCCTGCCACAGAGTCACAGCATTTCTGGCCTCACTTCCTGTTTTGTGTACATTCTCCTGCAGCACGTGACTGTTCCAGCAGGAAGAGAAACCGCTCACAGAGCAGAACAGTCTTTTATTCTATTCTTCTTGTTAGCCTACTTTGTGATTCTCTGTCCTAGAAGGACCATTTGTGGTGTAACTCTGGTCATTGTGCCATGCTGCATGAGACACAGTTTAGAAGTTTCTGTGTTTGGTGCACAGTATATATATATATGTAGACACACACTTATATGTATACATGCGTGTATTAATAGATAAAGAGCTACCAAAAGACCTGCTGTTTTGTTGATGCTCTGACCTTGTGGCCTAGCCATTTTCTAACCACTTTGAGATGCTGCCTAGTATATCCCACCCCTCATAGGTGCCAGCTGTCAGGGGTTTTAGTGTTATGGCTGATCGGTGTGTGTGTGTGTATATATACACACATGCATATATGCATATTCTTTTTTTGGTTTATGTTTCTAACTCTCTTTTTGAATGTTTGCCCTCCTCCCCACGCGTGTAGAGAGGATGCAGTCCCGCTGCACAGCTGTAGCTCCGGCTGAGGGAACTTCTATAAAACCCCGTTCTTCGTTTGAGAATGAAATCAGTTTATTTTAATTTATTTTATTTTTTGGGGGAGTTTCAAATATTCTTATGTCTATGTGGTTTGTTTTGAGTTCCTCTAACCTCCCTGAAACAGCAAGTTGTCTAGTCTACATTCCTTCTTGGTGTGAATGTGTGTTATGCTCTCAGATGTTATTCCATGCAGGATGTATTCACACTTCATGCCCTGTGTTTTCGGTACAACATCTCAGTGATTATACGTGGAAAACAATCGATCAAGAGGCTCCAGATTGGACAGAGGATGACCTCAGTGCTCCCCAATTGCACTGCAGTAGCATTACACACACACACACACACACACACACACACACCTTTAGCACCTCTGTCAGTTTGCTGTCTGTGCACTTTACTGGATAGCTACATCAGGAGATATGAAAAAATGAGATGTGGTCTTAAATAAAGTGTAGAGTGTACTTTAATGAGTGTGGGGGTCGAGAGCTGGAGTGGACAGACGGAGAGAAGCATGCAAACTGTTAATGAATAAGTCAACAGTTAAAGGCACTGGGACACAGCAGCTCGGAGGGGCATCGATTTTAAATGCACCAGAAACCTTATCCAATCAATACACCACCTCCCCACCATCCTAGCATTCCCACTTCACTTTCTACACTATTCAAATAATTGACCTGGAATATCTGCTGTCTGAATCCTATGCTAATTCTTTCTTATCCACAATGCAGAGAATTAATAAAAGAAAAGGTGTGTTTGTACCATGGGTCAGGACATCATGAGCCATTCCCCAGCTGAAACAGCAAGGTTATATATGTTTTGCGACATTTCCTCATCCTCTGAGCAGTCAGGCTATGGGAAGCACCTGCACGTTTCAGGATGGAAATCAGAACAAGCCAGTTCATCCTGTACGGCCTTGGATGAAACACAGCCTGTGTGTCTGTTTGTGTTGGAATTGATCGTGTTTGGGAAAGCTAGGGACAGATCCATCCAGCTGTCATTCTGACATCTCATCCATCCGTCTCCGTTCTTGGGGAATTGACTGATTTAGAGATAGCGTTTATAGATTGCGGAAGGAGAGAACAGAAATGCAAGAACTCATCCATCACCTCTATATGTGCAGATTAGTGTGAGGAAGCACCCTGGAAGAGGCTGTGATGAATATTCCTGAGCTGTTATGACTGGACTGAATTACATTTGTATGTAATTTGTCTTATAAAAGTGTTTTTGTCAGCAGCACTGAATGGTCTGAAATTGTGTAAACATTCACCACTAAATGCATTAGTTTTAATCAATAGTATATCAATAATATATTTAATATGATGTGTAATCTGTTTTAACATAAATCAGTCTCAAATCAGTGTCCTAGCATTTTGATTCAACCATGAATGAATCAATAAATGAGGGCCAGACAACTTTTTAAATGATTTGCCCTTCTGTTGCTAACACGCGCATCATCCATCAATCAATAAATCAGTAAGTTCACAATCTAACCTGAACTCTGACATTATCATCTAACGATGCATGTTAAATCTGAGAATAGGTTTCCTTATATTCTAGCAGTTCAGAGGAGAAACTCCACTCTCTATGGCACAGTGAAAAAACAACAACAACAACAAAAAAAACAAAGCGATTAGAGCAACATCAAGTTGGTCAGTAAAAAAAGGAATATTGCGTCTATTCAGTGAGCTTTTCTCTTTTTCCACAGGCGTTCAGATGTTTTAGGTGAAGCCATGGTCAATTTAAAAAATGGTTAGGTCCTCAGAACTTCCTCATTTACAGTGAAATGTGAAAACTATTCAGCCATGTCTGATGTCATTTCCACTATTTTATTTGTTTTGCATTGCAGTTGCAATGAGGCATCACAGTGGATTCAGCCATCTTGAAATTGTGGAGATCACATGACAGTCTTACAATAGCATTTACAACAAGCTCCATCTTCCCCATTTTACACTCCAACATATTCATCCGCTTTGGAGAGCGCGTTCATAAAGATGCGGATGAATGATCAGTGTGAATACAGTGTGAATATCGGATGAATACAGTTTTAGAAAAAAAACATAACAAACAGTGTGTTTACAGATTTTCCAGGTTCATGAGGACCAGGCCATGGTGCTAGAACTGGTTGGATTTGTGAGTCTAAAACTAAGTTTTTCAGACAGTTAAACTCCATCAGAAATATTGACTGTCCCGTTAAAGCACCATGTAGGATATTGCACCAAAGTTCATTTTCTTCTAATGGGCTAAGCATCTACAATCTTAGGAAAATGTTATATTTACAGGTTTACAATTCTACTTTATTCTGCATCTCCTTCTCAACTTACTTTTCCCACATCTACGAGTTCGCTCTTGAATGATCGGTTTAATCTGTTCGACTGATTACAGCTTGTTTTAAACTGTGTAAACGGTTTCATCAGTATTTTAAGATTATTATTTGCCTCACTGTAGTGACGTGACCCCTACAAGATAACAGTCTTGTCAATGTATATGATAAAGCGTTTCAATTGATAGACATGAAGAAAATGACTTCATCCTGCTTACAACATTAATCAGCATGACCCGAGTAAAGATATTGGGGTCATATAAACAGAAACAAACTGCCTGGGGACAGGTTTTTTTTTTGTCAGACAGCATGCATGATTGCATTGCAAATCACTCTCTGTATGCCGATAATGTTTTATTAATTACTTAGGTAGATAGATGTACTTTATTGGTCCCTGAGGGGATATTTGGGGAACAGTTAATAACAAGTCAGCATTTTAATTGATTGCTAGCTGAAACAAAATTTAAAAAGGTTTTGTATTTCTATATGCTGTCCTATTGGTGGCTTTTAAATGAGTGCCATAACAGCAGAAACAATCAAAAACTTCTCACTCGCCAGAGCTGGTCTCCGGCTGTCTTTGGTGGTACTGTAGTGTCGCTAAATTGGGTGTCAGTGAGCATGTCTTGTTATGTTCGTCAAAACTGATCACAAGTCAACACCAAAGAGCTCTTTTATGAAGTGTAATTTTATTCTGACAGCAAAACAAAATGAGTGAAAACAAAATTGCAGGCTTTACGACTCAGACGAAGCAATTGTGAATAATTAGACCGAATGCTCTGTTCTTTTAATGAGTTCCTTGATACAGTATGTCCAGGGACAGAGCAGCATGTGATTCTCAGATGAAAGGAGGAGTGACGTAGCTCCATGATTGAGGCGATAGCTGATCTCACTCACTTATTAAACACAACAGGACCTACAGTTTCACGGTTAGAGGCCACACCCTGCACTGTTCTGGGACATCACTTGACCTTTACTGGTGCTGGGCTTTTGTGAAGAATAACACTGTTGGCTACTAACAGTTTTGTTTTGGGATATATTTAGAAAGTGGCTTAGATCTCCTGCAAAGCCGTGTCATTTATTCTTGGTGTGTGCCTCGTAATTTCTTTGCCAGAAATCAGAAATCTGAGCTCTTCCTTATTCTGCAGGACCGACTGACCCACTCAGCACAAAGTTGTGCTGCTGTTTGTGATTTCTGACTGTAATGCTCTGGTGAAGAGCTGTGATGAGTGCTTCCTCTGGGTTTACGCCTGCTTTTAGGTCTCTCTCTTTCTTTAAAAGATGAATGTTTTCAGGCTGTGCTGCAGTGTATTAGACATGGTGATGTTTCAGCACTCTTGTTCTGAATTAGTTACAGAGACAAAGGACTTGTGTCGTCACCTTTAGTAATGTTCATATTAAATTATTTAATAATAGATTGTGTGTGTGTGTGGGGGGGTGTGTGTGTGTGTGTGCATGTGTGTGTGAATACTTGAGATAATGAAGGAAACAACATGCTGAGAAACATTACTGGCCTGATAACAGTTCAGTTAGTGCTACTGTTGTGTCTGGCAGTCTCCACATGTCCCTGCTGCTCCACTCCCTCTCTCTTCCCACACATTCCCTCTTTCTTTCTCTGGATTTTAGTAGGTCAGTAGTTTCCAGGGGGGAAATCTGGAACATTAACAAGCTTTACTCCTAATTGCAGAGCTGAAATTGCCAGATCACGAGACCTGTCTGTTAAAAGCAGTGACACCATTTGGTTTTGTTTGTTTATTATTTACCTAATAACGCTGTGTTGGACTGAAGCGTGTTAACGTCCTGTCCTCTTCACATGTTTCATTAGTCCCCTTTGTCATATTTCTGTTGTCTTTCACCACGTCCCTGCTGCACTTCTTCCAGTTCTTCAAGCTGTGTGAAAGGAATAGTAATCAAGTGGTCTTTATGCAAGCTCAGCGTCCAGCTGGTCACTTTTCCGTTCCTTTTGTCAGATATTCTCTGTCCAAGGACAGAGGAAAATACAGCCAGAGGGAAGAGGCCTCAGGCTGGGGACTTGGGCCACTCTGTACTTTTCGTCAGTAGTTCTGAATATGAATATTTCTGTTCAGATCAGTGCAACTAACAAGCATACTAGAAAGCATAACAACTTTGTCCTGTTATTTGAATAGGCAACATTTTTACTTAATTACTTAATTACAGCGGATTCATGTTAGAATTCAGGGTGGGGTCAAATGTTGTTCAAAAGGCACCAAAATAGGTTTTTAAGTACTTGGAGAATTTTATATTTTGCATCTGCACTGTAGAAAGTGAAATTTGCCAATTTTCTAAGCAAAATAAATTCATTTCGATTTGATTTGTATAGCACTTTTAACTGTGTCCATCGTCACAAAGCGGCTTTACAGGAATAATTCAGAATCAAAAAGATTTTTATGTAAATGTCTATTTATTCCCAACGAGCAAGCCAGAGACAACAGAGGCAAGAAAAATCTCCCTGAGACAATACAAAGAAGAAACCTTACTAGGAACCAGACTCAAAAGAAAACCCAACCTCAGTGTGACTCGAATCATTTCCTTTCTACACGTGTACTCTATAGAGTCCAGTACGGTTGTGTAACCAGGAGCTTTCGAGCAACTTATGAGTAGGTGCTTCAGCATAATTTCTGAATTTGTTATATTTTCATCATAAATTTCTTCCATTGATTTGCTGTAATTAATATTAAAATTCGATTGAATCTCAGGTCCTGTTTACTGTGTATACTTAGGAAGTCCCTTTATGGGTCGTTTTTTAGAAACACAATTCAGAAAATGTGTTTGTCTTTTAGGCAACTAGAACTTATCTTAAAGATTTAGCTGTTTTTCTATTTACTGAATCGTTCGATAAAACTGAGACAGTATTTGAATGTCGATTATATTACAGTCACTTCCTGTTTAGTTATTTTGTTTTTGTGACTCGTGATTTTATTTGAATATGCCATTGGAATATTTTAGGCCTGATGATGGCTTGGTCCATTTATTCCAGCAATTTGCACTCTGATATTCTCTGTTGAAGTGTGAACCTTGCGGTATTTCACCTATTTTCTAGCCCATGTGACCCCCCCGTGTGAGGACCTCAATCTGTCTTAATCATGCTATTTACTCTTCAGACCAGGCCAAAGCACAAAAATGGACTCAAGTCCAAGCTTCACATTTTTCTTGTAGTAGCAGCAGCGCTTGAAGTCGTCATCTGTCATAATCTAGTCTAGTCCTAATCGGCTGTTTGCTAACCCTGTAATTCCTCTAATCTCTCCATTTTGTTAATTGTATGTATGTACAAATACAAACAGGTCATGAAACCGGTTAGATATTGTTAAAGGAAATAACTTTGCTCATCAAGTGAGAGAAAAGAAAAGCAGCTGAAAGTTATAAATTATTTCTGTGGGTGAGGTTTTAAATAAAGTCTTTAGTGATGGCTTTTGGATTGACCGAGTGTGATCTATACATGCATTGTCTGATCTGAACAAATAAAGCTTTGCGTGTGTCTTGGAGTTATTTGTATGATTTAAGTGTCTAATTCCGACTCTGTAACTATAGAAGTAGCTCCAACCCACAAATCCCTAACCCACATGAACGCAGGGACATTTTTAAAAAGCTGCTTTTGTGGTTTGGTTACATTAATCTTTTCCACTTTTTAAAGGTTTGTCATTCATGATGCAAATAAATAAATAAATAAATAAATAAAGGAAAAGAAGCAAAACACATGACGTTCCCTTGTAACATTGGCTTATTGTGATTCTGCAGTTTTGTGGCATGTAAATAGTTAGATAAACATCTAGACAGCAACTATGAACAGCAAGCACAATTTCTTGATCCATAATATTTGTGTAGGTTTTACAAAGTGTTAAAACATGAAATGACGGTGATTTAAAAGTAAGTAAGTAAGTAAGTAACTAACTAACTAACAAAATAAATAAATCACACTGGGTCTTCAGCATTCTTGAAATTTTTTATTTATTTATTTTTTTTGTTTCGTTTCCCATTCAGTGGCATAAGTACATCACTTTAATGTGAATAGAAAGGCTGAATAAAAAGAAGTTAAAATAAAATACACATCTTAAATTTGCATTAGTTACTGTGGACTAGACTATGTGGTGTTTGCAGTGTATGTCACTTGATCAAATGTTGTAATAGTTTGTTGCGTATTAGCTTACTAAAGTTTTCTTTTTTCAGTTTCATATTTTAGTTAATAGGAATTGAATTCAATATGATAAATATCAGGCAAGGTTTTTTGTGTAGTATTGTTTTGAATAAGGAAATGTGATGTGATGGCACTTTTGATACCAATATAAATACAGTATCATGGTATTGTGTATCATGTCTCATAATACAGTACTTTTTTACCCCAATCACACCGCCTGAAGCTGTTTGACATGCTGTGATTGGCACGAGACAGGAACTTGGTTCAGCACCATTCAGCTAGCAGAGGTCTGAAAAGTTTTTTTTTTCATTATTTAATGTATAAATGAATAATATATAAATGGTACAAGGTGAAGTTCAGTTTAGAGAGACACAGAGTGAGAAAGCACGAACGCGTCAGAAGTACATTCCTGAAATAGCAGGGAGAACTCAGGGAGGAGTCGGGAAAGAGGAAGTAACACAACATGCAGCAAGCCTCTATTCAAAAAGCAGGAAATGCAAGAAATAAAAGCCACTCTCAGCTGATACACAATGATAACATACAAATATTTTGAGGTTGTGTCACGTGTCATGTTTCTCTAACGGACAATACAGTCATTGAAACGAGAACCTAACAGGCAGGGCAACTCTACTCAAGGCTGATATTTCCATCACATACTCATACTGATGAAATGTGCATTCACTGGCTGTGATGTGCTCCGAGTTTGATAGAGCAGTTTAATGGAGCCTGTCCAAGTGTGCTGTTCCTCCTCATCATTCTGCCCCACTTTCAGCTCTGACCTTTTCTCTGCTGATGCTTTAGAGCAGCGAGCATCACTCCACTTCTACCACACTCTGACACTGCAGACATGGTGGCCTTGTAGAAGTTTATGGACCTAAAGTGCTTTATTTAGTCAGTAAATGCTTCAGGCTCTTTAGGCTGTGTTGGAAACGAACACGAACCAATTGTTAATGAAAAACTGTTTTGTTATGTTCATTTTTAAAATGGCTAGCTAATGAACAGGACGATTGTGTTCAAACTTTTGTGATAAAGTTACAGGCATGTGCAGATTACAGATTACATCATGTGAGGATTGCTACTCTCTTTTTCGATTGGATTAAGACACCACTTGTGACTTTCACATTCAAGTCCTAGTAGAAATATCATAATTATGAGGTGTGCACACGTGAACGCTTTTTAATTACAGCTTGGGAATATATTTTTCTCTCTGAGCCCAACTTAGAGTTGGAGCCGGTCAGTAACAGAGTCAAAATCAGCCTGTGTTCAATAAACCTGACATGTGAGGGATTACATTAAATTAAATTAGATTGGGACTTCAATATTCAGATGAACAATTGAGGAGGATTTGGGTTTTGTCTTGTTAGACAGAAATTATGTCGGATGTCAGCAGAATTCCTAAGACATCCTTGATGTAGCTTTTATCACTAAACTACAGAGCTATGATCTAATTGGTTGGGTAAAAAAAAGTGCAACTTGAAACTTCCTCTTCCTCTGTTTTTCTAAGCAAAAGCATCAGTCAGATCAAAAACAAATTTGACTGATGGAAAAAGAAAGCGATTCAGTTTGCTTTAGCTTCAGGGAAACTTTCTATAGATGAACCTCGGTTTTCTTTGTGCTGTTTAGCATTTATTCTGTTAGAAACGAGTTAGACTTAGCCTTAGACGTCACACCTACAAACCTTTGACTGAACGTCTGATGCATATTGCAGACAAAATTGGAAACGTTTTAGAAATTTTGAAGTCGCCATCTGATTGGTTGGATTCTATCGGATTTCCGGGAGACCGTCCACCTGGAAACGAAGCGGCAGTGACGCTCTACTTCCCTCATGTTAGAAGGAAGCCGTCGTGTTTACAACCGTGACAATGAGTGCTTATGAGGATCAGCTAAACTCTGGATTTTCCAAATGATGTTAAGTTCACTGTACAGACTCATTAATTTACACGACTTTCATAAATAAACAGTTTATGGCTGCTCACCGGGCTGTTTTGACATTTTCATGCATTTAAGCATGATGCTGAACAAAAAAAGCTCTGACTGGTTGCATTAAATGCCCTATATTTGCTCCTGTGCATTAACGAGCGACGTAGTGGATTTGTTTAGTCCATGTTAGCAGTGTTTATCCAGCTCCACCATTCGTGATGACCAGTGCAACATCTGGCATCTCACTATAATGTCCAAGATGCTTACTCTTGCTACATAAACCACAATATAATTGAAGTTACAGTTAAATATGGCAGACTAAAGCTGCCCCAGTTTCATCTAGAAGTGTGTTTTTCTCTTCGCTGCATGAGCGCTATTTAATTATTGATGCTGTGGTCTCCTCCTAATAGCTGTCATGCAGAATCTCAGGTCGTTCAGGTCGCCAATCTATTTTTATGAAAATACTTCTCAATATTCAGAAGCATGTGGGCACAGCCTGCTCTGGCTGCTTCACAAGATCATGTCTGAACAAGTCAGAGGAGCTTGCGCGCCTCACCGTGGTGTCCGTACTCTGCGTGTAGGGTTTCAGTGTGGAACAAGGAGACGAGTGCTGATTGGCTACAGCCACGTGGTGCTTTGATTTCCTTTAGGGAAAGACTTATCATCTCTCCCAGGGTTCATTATGTAGCTGTGAATTGTGCTTTTTTTTTTTTTTTTGAGGGTTAGGTTTTCTTATTGTAAGGATTATAGACTCTGTAATGATTATTGTGTAGAGAGCGTGTGTGGACATGTCCTTGTGTGTTTGCCTTGCCAAATCTAAAGTGAGGGTGTTTGGTGTAGTAAATCATCTATAAGCCGTATGACACGTGATGTTCCTGTAGACGGCACACCTGGATCTTTTGTCGTAACGGTGTGTAACTTGTGTTTTGTAGATTATAAGGGAAATGCAGTTGCTTATACAAGCACAACAAATCTCTCTCTCTGTCTCTCTCTTTATTCAGCAGATAAATCTGCACACTGAAACCATAACAATGTTGTTCCTACTTCTGCCTTCTGACTGTAATGGATAAATAGCTAGTTAATCTATCTAGATGTATCTAGGTTTTCAGCATTAATCCTAACTACAGTGTGGAGGAGGCTTTGTGTGTTGAAAGATCTTCAATTTCACATGTCATAAATCTCTAACAAGCTCTAACATGACCCGTTTCTCTCACAACACTCAGTCCACCATGTTTTTTTTTATTGTGTTCTCAGCCCCTGAGCTGATTTGTGATTGGTCACGTGATGGAAAAAAAACACTTATCATCATTTGGCACTTTTCTGAAACGTGGAACTCTGCTCTGACAGGAGAAAAATCGTTCTCGTATTCCTTCAGCCTTGAGAGTCACTGAGAATTTTTTTTTTTACCAGCGAGACCTCGAAGAACATTTAATGAAGAATAAATTATTATTGTACTCATTTGGGCCTCAGGATAAGGCAGGGCATGAGGGCAGAATATTCCTGACAGAGTCATTATAGCTCATTAAACTATGTAATAATACCTTAGACGTTACTCATTGGACTAGACACTGTATAGTAGTACACTGTAATATTCAACTGGGAAAAAGCATCCTGCTGTTCCAGATATCTGACAAGCAACTTAACTAAGTAATGAGACTGAACTTAACAGTCTCATTACTTACCTGACTGATCAGTTTCTATACAAGTTATAATAATTTAGATATACTAATATATATGTTTTGTATCAGAAAGTTTCTGATCAACATGTCAGCATCCAGTTTGTCTGTTATATGTGGTATTAGTACGGTGGCCGAGAAGTGCAAAACACATTAACAAATCCGAAAACACATTAACAAATCCGAAAACAAATTGACAAGTCAGACAACCCGGAAACGGTAGGTATCGTTTTTGAATGGAAACTTACCGATCATTGGACAAGACACCTGTCACTCAAGATATACAGGTATGGAGTCTTATGTGTAAAGTTCTCCGTTTAAATATAAGAAAATAACTTTTAATCCACTGTGGAATTAATCCACAATAATCCATTCCAACTTTTCCCTGCGGCAGACTGTTGAACTTCATGTATACCTTGAGTGACAGGTGTCTTGTCCAATCACAAACTATACCAACCGCTTCCGGGTTGTCTGAAATGTCGTTGTGTTTTCGGATTTGTTAATGTGTTTTCGGATTTGTTAATTTGTTTTGCACTTCTCGGCCACCGTATATTAGCTATGAGGCTATGTTATGAGATCACAAACTGAGCTCATACTGTATGTAAAATAAATAATACTGAGAAATAAGACTTGTTTCCAAATGAAACAAAATATGAATTTAGTCCTTTGCTGCGTTAAACTCAGACACCTGACTATGTAATTGGTCTCATCCATCTAAATGGAGTAAACCATTTGTAAATGTGGTGGTTTTTTGTTTTCTTAACTTAGAATTTGTAGTTTTTTCTGAGGGACAATATGTTCATAAGAAAAAAACTCGTATTCATAAGCATCTAAACTTTGAAGGTGTTTAAACTATTAAAATTCTGAGTAAGTTTATCTAAACAGAGGTAAAATGTCTGAGACAGAAAGCTGAGTGTATTGGCTAATTTTATATTAGAGATGCAGCGAAAATGTTTAAGATTTAAGGCCAGTTTTAGAGGGTTAAGTAACATACAGGGTTAAATAATTGACTAAATTAAGCTTTCGTTAAGTCGTTAAAGTGTTAATCGATTGCAGCTCATTCTGACCATGTTTGAAATGGCTCTTGTCTTCATATCGGACTGAATTTGTGTCTTTCTTATGAAGATTAATGTGGTGGGCCAGCAGGCAAATGTTTGAGCCCCCTCTCTCACCTATGACCCCTTTACACAGCTCTGGTGGTGCTCTGCACGCTTCTGTGTCCCAGGGGGCCTCGGTGTCTTTTAGGCTTTTGTGCATGTGCACTTGTGTGTGGAGATGTTGTCATTCTTAAATGCAAGTGCAGTATAGATCTGCAGAGAGACCTCAAACTTTTTTTCTCACTTTTCTTCTTTGGTTTCTTACTCTTAAAATACCCATTTGGTCCCTAATTCCATCCAGTCCTTCAGAATAAAGAAAGCTTTTGATTGTGGATGTTGTCAGCAGATGTTTTCAGATTTCAGCTTCCTTCTCCTAATTGCAGTGTAACCATGAGACATTCAGTGGCGAGTCTTAGCTAAAATCCTCTTCTTTGCTGTGTTTTTGTTCACTAACTCTCCTTAAGCCAATGTCAAATACAGCATCTGATGAGCTACTGTACAATAATCTAGAAGCAAGACGTGTAGCAGATTAATTGCTCCCACTTTATAGACTATATAGATGTCTGTATTGAAGAGAGGAAAATCATTTCCTACTCTGTTTCCAGTCTTCAACTGTTCAGTTTGGGGGTTTTGTGGCGTTCGGGTGTCTGTGTTCAGCTCACAATGACTCTAGACCCTTTTCATGGCTGACAGGAGTGGAACTGGGGAATGTGGTAGCTTAGTGGTTAAGGTGTTATAATCCCAGGTCCACCAAACGTCCACTGCTGGGCCCCTGAGCAAGGCCCCTAACCCTCAATTGCTCAGTTGTCTAAAATGAGATAAAAATGTTAGTTGCTTGGAATAAGGGCAACTGCCAAATGCCATAATGTCTTCTCCTGGATGCATCTCATCTACATTGAGGTTTGGCAGGTCATGTTTTCTGAGATTGTTTTCTCCTCACAACGGCTTTATAGAGTAATTATTTGTGGTTATATCCTTATAGCATATAGACCAATATTTTCCCCCATGACTATGTATATATTTCCAGCCACTGTATGCATTTATTTCATACACACACTTTAAGCTCTTCCTGATTGACTGTTAGGTGTCCAGGCTTTCAATAAACTGTGTTAGTTGTTTTCAAACTAGAAAGACCGTATGGATAATATTTGTGTGGTGATGCAGTTTGCCAGCTATGTCAGTAATAGATTAGATATTCAATTAAAATAATTCAGAGTGAAGAAAAAACACTTCTAATTACTTTCTCATTCCACACATAAAGGTCACTGGATGTTTTGGACATGGTGCTGGGTTTAACTGCAGTTTTTGCTCTGGTTATTTGGCCTACGACTCCGTTTACCCTTTGAAACGCCTCAAACTGCTGCTCAAGGTGTGTTTAGTACATCTTGTTTGGAGCCACTGAAGCGCAGGCTATGAAGCTGCCTCACTCCAGGCTCACTCCACATCATAGCACTCCTGCACTGCCTATTACCACACACACAAACACACACACACATACTCACACATCAATAGAGAGCGTGGGGGAGCAACAAAATGGAGAGGAAAAAGACCCAGAGGCGAGGGGGAGGAGATGCAGAAAGCACCGCTATAATGAATGAATGAAAATGTTGCTGCTGCAGCAGACTTCACATCACACTCACACACTTTCTCTCTTACACCCTTTACATTTGGGCAATCTTTCTGTTTCACATTTAAAAATTTGAAACCTAATTTCAAAAGTCCACAAAAATAGAAAGTTAAGCTAAAATACTGAAAATTATGTAATGGGGTTTAAGGAAAATACTACAATATCCAAACTTAATGGCCTACAAAAATAACTTTAAAAAATAATAAATGACATAAAAAATCCCAGCAGAATCTTTCTTTAAAAATCAGAGTAATTCACCAGGACCATTACAAAGTGCTGACATCAGACTTCTTTGGTCGGACTGAAGTGTTTATTTCAGATCTGTAAAGGACACAGCGAGGTCTCTGATCTGTAGATAAAAGTTCTTTTGTGGTTCAATGGAGACTTGTGTGTCTTCAGAAAAGTGTTAATTTAAAGATCCCTATCTGATAGATAATTACTTTAACCCTGTCTCTGTCTGAGAGACAAAGACAAGAGTAGATGGAGGGGGTTAAGAGGAAAGTGAGCGAGTGAGACAGGGTGGGAGACAGGTGGGTTTTTTTTTCTTCTATAAGAGGATGGAGTTTCAAGAGCTGGGAAAAAGGTTGTGGGGCAGGAGCATGTTTTTTGAGGGCAAGGAAAGTGTGTGTGTGTGTGTGTGTGTGTGTGTGTGTGTGTGTGTGTCTCTAAAGTGGTTAGCAATTCAATACAGTTCTTTTTTTTCTCAGCTGCTTTCGCAGTTGCCCCGTGAGTGCTTGGATTCAAGGGTGTGTCTGTTCTTTAAGTGTTCACTTGGATCAGGACTTACTGTGGGAACACACACACATACACATACAGGCAGACAGACAGACAGACTGACCATGGGGTTCAGAGCTGCATAAATAAAATGACAGCTGCTGCTGAGACTAAACATGATCCAGTGTGATGGAGGGAAATGGAATTTCAGGGCAGGGTTGTAGTTAAAATGTAGCTGATGTGTGTGAGATATACGAGCTGGAGTGATGCGATGTAATGAGGATGCTTACACCTCCACTAGAGGTTTAATAGGGCCAGAGGGTTCATAACATCCAGGAAAAGCCATGTCCTGCATTTTGGCATAAAAAACAAAAGTTTTTGGTGTCTGTATAAAATTTTCTAAAACCTTTCTGACTCTGTGTGATTTTCTCATGATCTGATCACATTTTTGGGGTAGATACATGGTGTCGTAAAGAAGCCTAATTCTGTTTTAAAAAAAATTCTGAAAAGCTGCATTACATTTTAATTCAAAACTATAGAAAGTCCCTGTGAAGACACCATTCATTTTTTTTCTCTTAATGTTGCATCCTCAGACTTCAGCTTTGTGTAACCGTAAACAAAGTTTAGACTACAAAATCTGGTTACCTATCTCCCACAGCTGTTGAACCCTATGATCGACAGGAAGCCATGACAAAAGCAGGTGTGTATGCGTATACATGACTGTTCCCTTAAACAGCTGCGTCTCCTGTGTCTCCACCTGGAATGTGCCACTGCCTTGCCATTCAGTGAGACTGGAGACACTATAGGACTTCTCCTGGCTCAGGGTTTTATTACTGGTTTAGGCCTGTACTCAGTGCTGTTCTTTGCTGTGTCCCGACCACCGGGGCGTTGCTACACTCCCCCGCTGAGTGTGGAATTGGGTCAGCTTTCCCTCAGGGACTCGCTGGCATCTCGAACATTTGCTTGAAACCTTCAGACAGGTGTATTTTTCTAATAAAGAAACTCAAGGCTTCACCACAGTTTTTTATCTTATAGGAACAAGAATAGGGTCGGAACAAGAATAGGGTCTTCTAGTATTGGGTGTATTGTATATTTATTTATTGTATGTTTATCCTTCCTTCCTTCACCCCCTCTTTCACTCCTTCCTTCCTTCCTTTATTCCTATCTACTGTTATACTCCTGATCTTTTATCTCATTATTTTTTACATCCTACTTCATATATTCTTTTATCCATCCACTAGAATGTTCTTTACTTTTGTACTGTAGCTGGTTAAATCACTAGCATTGGACAGGATTTTGCATCCAGAATTTTAGTTTTTATCACACTTTTTTGTATTATAAACCGTGTGTGTGTGTGTTTAAATTGAACGCACACTCTTGTACCTCAGTGCTGTAACTAATCCTGACGCTTCCCCAGGAAGACTGGGCAGAGAAATTAGCCTGCAACTATTTGTGAACACTGATGAAATCAAGCAAAATGAAATCCAGATCAAAGCCACTGTATATCTTTCCTGCTAACTGTACACAGTTACAGTGTGATTAAACACACAGAGAGAATACAAAGCTGGGCAGAAACACAAAGCAGTGGCTTACAGACACAAACACACTATGCTATATGAGAAACTTTAGTAAGAAGATCATGATCATATAAACATTTGATACTTAGGTTGTGTTAATGTGCTAGCTAATGTTAACTAGCTAACTAGCTGGTTGCTCAGTATTAGCGTACTTTAACTGCCACATGTAAGCCTTTTCGTTTAGGTTTCCAAGCAACTGAAAAATGGGACTGAGCAGCTTGATGGGCTAGCTAATGGATTTATGATTCGTCCACCCTTATTGTAATGTTTAATGGTGTGTGAGAGAGTGAGAGGGAGTGAGAGGGTGAGAGAGAGGCTTACACCTGTAGAGGTGAACAGAATAAATGCAGAATCCACTCAGACATATAATTAGCAACACTGGCATGTAGGATTTAATTGCAGTGTACATTGACATTCCCCCTTTAATCTGACCTTACAGGCCGCGTTTTGGCTCACAGGTAAACAATCTGGGTTGACAACTCCATGACTCTTTGCCCTGTCACAGTCACTTGCAATCAGGTTGTGTTTCATTCTCTCTGAGAAAGTTCTCCACAGGACCATCCTCAGCTGGTCTAGTCTGCCGTAGAGGATTTCGAACAAGACCTGATGCGTGGATGGAAATGGATGTCTCAAAATTCCACTGAGCAGAAAGCTGCATTATTTTGCCTGTTCTGTCTGAGATAGGTGTAGATATATCTGTCTCTGTGTCTTTCTCTCTCTTTCTGTCTGGGTCTGTCTTTGTCTATCTCTCTGTTGGTCTTCTATCTTCTCTGATGTCTGTGTCTATCTGTCTCTCTTTTTCTTTGTTTCTCTGTTTCTCTGTGTGCCTCTGTCTGTCTATCTGTCTGTCTGACCCTTTCGGTCTCTTTCTCATTCTTGTTCTTGGTCTGTCTCTCTGACCTTTTCGGTCTCTCTCTCATTCTTGTTCTCGGTCTGGCTGTCTCTGTTTCTTATTCTATTCCTTTATCTGTCTCATTCTTTGCCTGTCTGTATTTCTGTTTCTTTCTCGTTCTGTCTCTCTATCTGTCTTTTTTTTCTATCAGGTGTGGGGATATTACTTGGCATATTTTGTGTCTTTTTCTTTGACACATTCAAACATTGATGCTCTCATGTGCTGCAGGTGAGAGTCAGTCACTTCTTAGTTTGTCATGATTTGTGTAGCATTTCAGTTGTAGAACAAGCTGGAAACATTCAACGCTATTTTGTTTTGTTTCTTGTCACTAACACTGAAGGCACTGAGTTAAGTGTGTTGAGAGAGTCACAGCTGTGTTGCAGCGCAGCGCGTTACCCAAATCAAATGTTTATTTGGGTGGATCTTTAGCCTACTTAAGTTCAGGAACAGACCGAGTGAAGACAGAAATCTTAATGAAGCTGTCACAATTAGTTGCAAGTCTGGTTTTGCTGTAGTAAAGAGTCTGTAGTAAACGATAGGTGGTTTTCATAATTTACTTTACCTTTACACCCATCTGTGGAATCCAGTTGGGTGTGAAGTGATTGACAGAAGCTATGACAGTTTACTTGTGCTCTTATTGTCCGGTAAAAATAATCTATGTTTGAAACAATAAATACATTTCAGCCTGTTTGTAATGGGCTAGTTCAATTAAAATTACAAATGACATTTTGATACTTGTAGTGTTGTGGTTAAGAATAAAGTTTTAGATGAGCAAATAAATAAATATGTACCTAATTTAGAGTTTATTATAATTTGAGTTTATTAGAGATGCAGAATTTGTTTTGTCTATTGTGTGACCTGTTACATACATTATTGTTTATTTACCTGATATAACCTTTTTTCCCCCTAAAAACAAGTCACAATATTGACTCTGCATATTTGAAATATTGCAACTCTTATTCATTTGCACCCAAACAATACAAATATTAGTGTATAGACTCTGAGGTTCTCTGCTAACTATTGTGAATCTTATTGTGTATCATGAGAATATCTCCCAAGTGTAGTTATCAGATATTCTTGCCATATCGCGCTCCTCTCTTTCTACATAGCCTTCATGTGTTGTGCCCTGTAACAGCTAATAATTTCTAGTTTACACCTGCAGTGTGCCATTAGCTGAAAATGGAGATGTATTTCTATAATACATCTCCGTTTCCTCCTGTCTGTGGGATTTCAGCAATTCTGCTTCTGTACAATAGCTCATAATTGCTACTTGTTTCTGGGATTGTAGACGAGGACAAATATGTCAAGATGATTGCACCTGAAATTTCTAACCTAGATGGTATTAAAAAAAAAAGATTTTACTCCAGCCAAGCCAATGTGACCAGTATGCCTGCACAGTATACTGTACATGCACAACATATACGCTCAGTATACACACACTGTATACACGCACTGTATACACGCTCAGTATACATGCACAGTATACACACACAGCATATACACACATTCCGTATACACACAGGGTATAACAATATATACACACAGTAATACAGGACTAGGCTAGAAGTTTTTGTGTTCATGTAAGTGAGCAGTCATGTATGAACACGGACAAAGAAAAGTCTTTCTGCTCCTTGGAATCACTTTGGAGAAATCAGCATGATTGATGTTCTGTCCTTTTATAAACTCCTCAACATGAGTTCTGTTCAGCAGCCAGTTTTTTTTTCCTTTCTGTTTCTTTCTGGTTTCCTGCATGACTGTGTGGAGCTGACTGTCCCCAGCTCTGTAGATGAATGCCTTTTTGTTCAAGAGTGTGCGTTTGTGTATGCTTCTGTTTGTGCATGTGTCTTTAACCTCACAACCCAGACCCTCTTGTGATAAAAATGACACATTATTGGACATATTGGGCATTTTGGGCATGAATCTTTTTTGAAGCTTTATTTCAAGTCAAAACTCTGACTGAAAGCAGCTGATTTCCCCCCCAAACACAGCACTAGTACATTGTTAGCAAACCCATTTATCATGATGCAGAACACCTACACAGAACTGCTTTCAGGTATTAATATGGTGTTTTTGTTTTATGGCTCACCTGTAGTGCTCAGAGCTGTGTATGTGTTTTATTGTAAGCTATGGACCATCAACTCAGATAGATGTGTGCGGGTGTGCCTGTGTGCGGGTGCGTGCCTGTGTAGTGTGTATGCGTGTCTGTGTGTCTGTGACCATGTCTGTGCGTCTGTGTGCTCGTGCGTGTGCCTGTGTCTGTGCCTGTGTGTCTGTGCCTGTGTGTCTGTTTATGTATGTGAGTCTGTGCGTGTGCCCGTGTCTGTGCCTGTGTGTCTGTGCATGTATGTGAGTCTGTGCGTGTGCGCATCTGTGTATCTGTGTGTGGTCTCACGGGAAAGAGTCTAGCTTGTGTTTGTTATAGATTACCTCTGATTACATGTGGCCCAGCTGATGCTCTTGTGTGTGTGTGTAAGAGTGTTTCTCTGCAGCGCTGCATGCAGTATCTGTAGCAGAGGATGCTGGGAGAAAGGGGGTGGTTTGGAGGTGAAAATTTCACCGCATCAGCACAGTCACCCACTGCATGGATGATCTGTATAGTCCTCCTGGTTACTGCACCCGAAACTAAACATTCCTTGCTGTTTGCTATAACCTGATTTCTTCATGCAGACAATAAATAAGCTTTTGATAGACTGTGATTGTTTAAAACGTTTGTTCCAGTGATAAAAACGACCACAGATGATCTAAATGGTAACTAAAACTGAACAAGATTTAATCCAAACCAATTATAAACACAAAAACTAGTGGCCTATAAATAATGCAGTCTTGGAGCCGATGTATTGAGTTGGTTGTACAAATGGACAAAATGATATCAATATTATTATTATTATTATTATTATTATTATTATTATTGTTATTATTAAATACTATTATCAATATTAAACATTTAAACATTATTCATGAAATAAATCTGTAATGCTGATCAGTGGTCTGTGGGTTATTTTTTTATATTTATTTTTATTTATTTTTGAACCCAGGACTCCATGTACTGGACCGGATTCTCGCACCAGATTTAAATGTAGTGTAGTTTAGTAGTGTGCTCATGTTCCTGGTTTAAACTGAGCCAAAACTCTTATCACATAAACATGATATAAACCAGTTTTTTAGGATTTTGTTTGCATATCTTCAACTTTAGGTGTCAGCATTTTTTTTTATATAAAATAAATATATTTTACTCCTAGCAAAACAAACACACACACAGTGTATTGACATGACTGAAGAAATCAGTTTTACACATTTTCTATAAAGTAGTGTAAACCTGTACATACATCATGCCATTCTGATCATTTTCATCAAATTGTAATGTTGGTATTTCTGTAAACAGCAGACATGTGGAAGCTCTGCTCCTGCGTGTTTCTTCCAGATTAAACACCTATTCATTTCCTCGTATGGACTCAGACTTTTCCTGTCTTCTAGCAATTCTCTCAGCCTGTGAACTAACTGATTTTTGTTCTCTTTCTCTTCCATGTCATCATCGCTTCTGCTGTTATTCTGGAACATTCTGGCACCGTTTCTCAGGTAATTAACACACTTTCAATCACTTTGGATTGCTGCTGTTTTGGCTTGCAGCCGGAGCTGCTGTTTTTACACAGTGACAGTTTTATTGAGTCTGGTTTAAAATAATGTTTTATTAGATCACAGTGAAAAAGCTGTGGTGTTACACAAGCCACTGTTACACTATCAGTTTAGTTGTTTTGATCCTGTAACTTTAACTAGCCAGTTTTTTTTTTTTTTTTTTTCAGGTTTATTATTTTTGTATCCCTAATGTTTGCTATTCAAGTGTATCAAGTCACGTGATTGTTCTGTTGAGTTCGCTTTAATTGGGGCCAGAATTTCATTTCTGGCTTTGCTGAACAGTGTAAACATTGTGAAAGGTGACAAATGGCTAAAAACATTCCTCATCGTAGTTTGTACAGGAATTCTGGAGTGAAAATAAAGAAAACAGACCGTGTGCATGAATAAAGGATTCTAGGGTGTTTCATTAGGGGAATGTGACAAAAATATCGTGTTGCTATCAGCTAACTACCTATCCTTTGCTAATGTTAGCATTATTTGCTGCTGAGAAATTTTCCAGGTGTTCTGCAACCTACAGTAACTAGCTAGCTAGCTAATGTAGCTACAAGGCAGCATGACCGGGAATATTCACTGCACCATTGCTTGTAGAAGATTGTATGTAGTGAAGTGTGTTAGGGATGTTGATTATCAGTTGTTAGGGATGTTGATTATCATAAATCAGGTTTTCTATTTGGTCGTCAAAATGGCATCAGCTACACAGTGTGACATCATTTGAAAAAGGATAAATGACCAGAACACAAGCTAACATGCTAGCATGTTTGAGAAACAAAAGGCATAATATTTAGTCAACGTTAAACAGACCAGACACATTTTAGCCCTCTAACTGAATTTTCCTGCTTTTGAACCGAGCATTAAAAATAAAACGATGTGTTCAAACGCATAGGGAAAATATGCTAGCTGTGCTTCTTGCTAGTTAACTCTCTGAGCATCGCACCCGAGGCTACACTGATACACTATAGTTAGAACACAATCACACACAGACACACACACAAAGGTTAAAACATTTCAAACTGTTATGTTGTAACGCTGTGTTTAAGGGAAGTGATGAATTGAGACAGGGTTAAATTAGCTTTTACTGTATTTTCCAACCATAAATAAAAAAGAATGAATGACTTATGACTCATCAACATTTTGCTGCTTGCTTGTATTATATTTAGACTTCAACACACAGTTGCAGCTTGTACAGGAGGTTTAAAGAAAACAAAATGATACAGCATAAAGTGGTTGTATTTAATCGATGGGAAAGTTTGCATTGACCAAAAATAGCTTCGGTATACTGAAATAAAATACATTGTAAGAGAATCCAATACATAAAAACATTTATAAGATTTTTATATATATTGACAGACTCACTCCTCTTCCCAGCGTATTTGTGTGTTCTTCTCAATCCTCTTGATAACCAGTGGCAAATTGCAGCCTGTTACCTGAGCAATGTGTGCAGAGCACGTTCTCAAGGGAAACGTGTTTTGTGTGTGACACGTTTGCGACACACTGTGTGTTTGTTTGTGTTTTGGAAGGTTTGAAGAAATGTTTGGCTGAGTGCTTTGTTAAAATCACCTCAAAGTTTGTCTTGAGGATTTAGGATTTATTTCCTCTTATTAGGAACACACATTAATGGCAAGCTAACAAAAAAAACATTTAACTGTAAAATATACGATATATAATACACCTACTTAATTATTAGGCTCATAATTTAACATGAACAATAATATTTTGGAGCTTCAGTAGATGTTGCTGATGGGTTGCTTGCTAAATTTGATTTAAGCCTATTTAACTGACCAGTCAAATGAACTTCCTCTAGGATAATAACGACATAATAAAATAAAACTTGGGATGTGTAGAAAGAAAGAAGAAAACACTGAGTGCTTGGCAATGTTTCCTGGTCCTATGGGGAGCGCCACTAAGGTAAACACACATAGATGACACCATGTTACACACTAACAACCCCGAGCAGGAACATCATGAAGATGAAGTCAGTGCATAACATGCAAACATTAAACAAAATTGTGCAAATGATGCTGTCGTTATTAAACACTTATTGATAAATAAATCATTTCTACTCTGAAGATATTGCACCATAAAGTGAAATCATAGTTGAGGGATGGGAAGTAGACTTTCTTGATATAGCACTGAGTAAAGATGATTAGATTAGATGCTGCAGTATAAGAGTGGGAATCTCCAGAGAGCCCACAATTTGATTGGAATTGATGTCAGGTACTATACAATACAAAATCAATACATGATGGTCATCAGTGAGAGTTCTGTATCCTTTATCATGATCTTCTCATGGTATGGCCACTCGTTGATATTAAAGCACAGTATTATGTTGTTTATCCCTTATAAAAATAAATGCAGAGGTCTGATAGGACACATTTCACAAGGATATTGTGCATCATATTTACACAGCAAAGAGAACAGTCTACTTTTAAATGTTCTACATTTAGTCATCTAGCAAAAGTCTATTAAAATAATGCATGCAAAGTCTTATTTCTAAACGCTTCTTTGAGCCACTTGCTGTTGGAATAGTGTTTGAATAAAGTGCATATCATTTATGGCATACCTTATTTTCAGATTTTTTTGCTTCTGCCACTAGGTGGTTCTGTTGAATCCTTAAATCTGATTGATCTGATTTATGATGTTTATTAATTCAGTAACTGTAGCTCTGTCCGTAGCTCTGTCCGTAGCTCTGACCAGTTTATATGAATGTAATACACTTGCTATAATACATTTATGTGTATGGGGAAGTCGCAGCCTAATGGTTAGAGAGTTTGACTCCTAACCCTAAGGTTGTGGGTTCGAGTCTCGGGCCGGCAATACCACGACTGAGGTGCCCTTGAGCAAGGCACCGAAACACCCCCACCCCACACTCCCCAACTGCTCCCCGGGCGCCACAGCATAAATGGCTACCAACTGCTCCAAGTGTGTGTTCACGGTGTGTGTGTTCACTGCTGTGTGTGTGCACTTTGGATGGGTTAAATGCAGAGAACGAATTCTGAGTGTGGGTCACCATACTTAGCTGTATGTCACGTCACGTTATATATTAGCAGCCTACACAGATATTTGTATTTTGGACTCTTATAATAAATTTTGTTTGTAAACAGCTGTTTATTTCAGAAGTCTGCTGTGTCAGCACTGTTTACAGTCATGTTTTCTGCCATGGTGTAATATTCAGGACGGAGGACTTTGCACTTCCTGGCTTCACTAGAAGATTACAAGTTGCTAGAGAAAGAAGTGAGAATTAGTGAGGAAATGATCTATAGCTGTTATATACAAATCTAACAGTGAGTAACTTGTGTCACAACATTAAATGCCACTATTAAATGGGTGAAGGTATGTGCTGTTTCAGGACATGCCATTATGAGTGGTAATGACTACACTCATCACACTCAAAAAAGTTGCTGATTACTTTTCTATAACTGCATGTTTTGTCATGTTTATATATTTGTAGTTTTGTAGTGAATAATGCTACAGTAAAACATACGTCGACAAAGCGGCCAGACATCATTAGTTTTTCCTGACAGCCCGTGATTCCTGGGGACATGAGCAGCGGCAAGCATTACCAACTGTGTCGGATGTGGGCGTGGCCAATGGAGTAGCAAAGTTATGCAAATATGAAGCAACTCTTTGGAACGACTACCAATGGGAGTAAAGATGGTAGAGCGATGTAATCCGTGGCAAAGAGCACACACTGCTTCTCCTTCATCTCGTATGATATGATGCAGATATACACATCTAAATTTTCTACACAAACACCCTCCTACAGGAATGGTTATTTTAGTGCCAGGAATACTGATTTGTTGTCGATATAAATGCTACTTGTGCCACGTGATGATAAGCCTTATTACTATGGCAACCAGTAATAGGACCGCCTCCTGGTGACTTAATAAAAGCACTGAATGTCTGAGCGTAGCATAAAAAGCCATTTGAGTTTCAGACTAACATTCAATTATTTTTAAACATGTGGGATGTTTATTTGGTTTCCAGGTAGTGTATGAAAAGGAAAATGTAATGTAGTAGTCACAGGAAAATCTGCTTTTATCTGTTTCTCCATCCTGCATATTGTAGAATTGCGAGAAGATTCACGTTTAATATTGTGGTGTGAAATGTTACATGGAAGCACTAAGCAACCATCATACACACATGAACATCTGGTTCAGTCACACATACACGAAGCTAGATAGAAAAGAGTGTTCGTGTTATGCAAGGTCAGTTGGTTTGAACACTTTCTCGCATTCTTTCCTTTCACATACATATGTTATCAGTCAACTACTGACTTGAGCATGCACACACCTACACACACAGGCACGCCCACATCCCCACATGCTTGTGTACGTCTGACTCATGGCAGGAGTATAGCATATGCTTAGGCACGAGCAGTGACATCACCTGCTTTGTGGTCAAAGTACAGTTCCGGCTCAGAGCACGCCGCTCTCTCAGAGCTTACCAGGCTGCTGACTGGTACACACAAATCCACAGGCTTTTGTTAGCCTATAACCAACAAAAAGGAACCAAAAACAGAAAACTGATGTGGAAGACACCTGGATTTCCATGAAGACCTTCGATCTTTGACCTCTTGGATTCCTATAGGAGCCTACAGATGAACTGAGGCCTTTTCCTGTTTTTGTTTCTCAGAAAGTCATTTTTTTTACTCTGTTCAGATTATCACTTTCCTTCCTTTTTAGCTCTCACACAGTTTGTAGTTCCTTTCTTGTCTTTTTATTGTTTCTTGTGGTGTTTTTATGGAGAAGCTGATATGAGTGCTGCAGCATCATACAGACAATATCTGCAGGACCTTGAAGTCAAAAGAGGTTGGTTTTATTCTTTAATAGTTAACACATGTCTATATTGTGGTAACTACTAATCAGTATGAACTGTGATGTGTCTAGAGATCCCCTCACTTAATATTAACAGTGTTAGTTCACGTGAACTTTATTGAATTCAGTGTTTGGTACATGTTTGATTGGCACTCGCTGAAAAAAATCTTGCACACTAAAGTAAACACAGTAAATCATAGCTTTGTAAATGTGCAGGCTTTAGAGTGTTTCTGCACAGCTGTAACTCACTGGGTGGGGCGCTGATGCTCCTTTGAGACAGCTGTCACCTGTTGTAACAGCAGACCAAGGCCATGGTCAGCTGTGTCTCAGTTAACTCCTCCTCAAAGGTCCTCACATTTAGTCATTAAGTCTTTTCCTTCTTCCTTTTTACTTGGCACACGTTTAGAAAGTGATGGCATGCTAATGATGCCTCATTATTATTTGTTAATTGAGCATGAAGCTATAATGACATTGAAGAGATAATAGTTCATGTGTATGTATGTGTTAACGTTTGGGTCATGGAATCATATAATCTTGCCCAAAGGCAAGACTGAGTGATGGAGAGGACACGTGTCTGTGTGTCTGTCTGTGTGTGTGCGTGTGTATGCATATATCTGTGTGTGCGTGCGTGTGTGTGCATATCTGCGTGTGTGTGTATGCATATGCGTGTGTGTGTGTATGCCTGTGTGTGTATGTATGTATGCATATGTGCATGTATGTGTGTATGTATTTGTCTTGCGTGTATGTATTTGTGTATGTGTATGTATTTGTCTATGTATAGTTTGTATAGTATAGTGTTTATTTATGTCTGTACTTTTGAGAGTCACAAACAACTGGAAACAAATTCCTTGTGTGTCAACACACTTGGAAAATAAACCTGATTCTGATTCTGATGTGTGTGTGTGTGTGTGTGTGTGTGTGTGTGTGTATATATGCATGCCTGCATATGTGTGTGTATGCATGCCGTGTGTGTGTGTGTGTGTGTGTGTGTATATGCATGCCTGCATATGTGTGTGCATGCATGCCGCGCGTGTGTGTGTGTGTGTGTATGCATGCCTGCGTGTGTGTGTGTGTGTGTGTGTGTCTGACTGAGCTGAATGGATAGGATTTGTTTAAGGGGTGTAGCCTCTTGTTTCTCTTTCTGCCCTGTGAAGATTATGCAGTTTCCTCTCCACTGTGCTGTGTGTACTCTCATATTTGAAAATTATTTTCATTTAATTTTATTTTGTGTTATCTGCCTGCTGTCTTATTTTTATTAGCTTAAATAAAACAATGTGGCATTTGTTTTGCTGTTGTAATTCAATCCTGGGTCATGGAACAGTTGGATAGTGGATGGCACCAGGCGTGTGTGTGCTGACCATATGGATAAGAAGTGAGGAGGGGGTGTTTAATACCTCACTAACATCCACACACTGAGCCTATTGTCCAGACTAATGTGGCTTTCTCGGAAAAGTGACACTGTATGAGTTTCAAGTTTAATAAGATTATGTTTGAGGCTCATTAGTTTTATGTGGCTTTATTTAATATGCTTATAATTTTCACAGCTATGTCAGTCTGTGATGCACTGTATGGGCAAAAGTATGTGGATCATCAAACACTTGTGCTTGTTTAACTACTCCATAAGCCATAGCTGCTAATAATCGTTAGTCCGATTTGCTGTTATAATAATCTTCATTATTTGGGAAGGATTTCATCTAGATTTTGTGACTTCTGTTCAGCTGCAAGCACATTTGTAAGGTTGATAAAGAGTCCTGGTGTGTACTTGGCATTCCAGTGGTGTTCAATGGCTCTGTGAAATACACTCAGGTTCTTCTGCTTTGTGCACAGGGTCATTATCAGGTTGGCACTTAGTTTTCAAAATGAAATTGTTAAAAGACATTTGTGACTTCTAACTTGTTAACATGTGGGTGTGATGGTTGAGTGTCCACATACTTTTGTCCATGTAATATGTGTTTGTTGGGTTATAACCTGCAGTTCCATCCTGGTGTGCTCATAATTGCACCCTACTTGCACCCTGTAAACCTGTTCCAGTCACTGTACCATCTCTGAATTTCGTAGAATACTTGGAAAGGCTGAAACATAATACGCAGCATTATAAAACACCAAAGCCAGTGTTTTATTGTTATACTTTCACTGATGCTTATCTAAACAATTTATGAAACTTAATTTAATAATGAACAGATGGACTAGCTAATAAAAACTTCTCAATACCTCTACCAGGTTCATGTAGATGCTGCAGTTCATTACTCATATTTTGAATCTTCAAAAGCAAACAAATACAAATGTGTTTGCTATAAAATTGCTATGGATATTAAGCTGAAATCTATTTTAAAGAGCTTGTTTGGCACAGAAATGCTTATCTAGTTACAGTATAATATACAAGGTAATTGTATACGGTCATTTTTTCATTCAGCATAAAAACAGCACAGAGAATCTCAGAGACAAAATGATAGTTTTTTTTAAGGCCCTTTGAAGTAAGTGCTGTTCAGTATTATAAATGGCTGCCATGGGCGTTTCCCTCCTCTGAAGTAGCTCACATACGTTTCATCATTTAGCCACAGCAGTGCTGTTTGAGGGGAAGACACATGGTATTGAAACTTTGAGCAGGTGAGGATGAAATTACAGCCAGGTCTACCTGCATGCTGTAAGAAAACAGATGGAAGGTGGAGACATTGGCGTTTAAGCTTGGCACTGCATGGCACATGCTACATGGCATACACGATCGTCTTCTTCTATAACAGGAGTTATAATATGATCCTAAATCTGCTCAGAGATGCAAATACACAAATATTCCTCCATTCCTTACATCCATTCCTCACAATCTCACAGTTCTTTTCAAGGTCAGGTTCAGCAGCTCTGAAACAGACAGCATACTTTTACAAAGACGCAACTACAGCTCCAAAATTAGACATGGAATTTGATGTTGAAGGGGCTTTTATAAAACCGTTATAGTTTGCAATGCATTTGCAATTTTTTGCTCACAGGCTTCTTGCCATTAGACAGCTGTTAGAGAGTATCACAACGCTTATCACCATGCTGTGTGCTCCGGCTCTTGTGTTTACATTGTTCTTGCTTGATTTCAGGTTATTATTATCCAGTGGTCAAGTCAGTCTATCTAGGCCGTATCTGGAGCAGGAGCATTATCCTTCATAGACGTCATGGGCATGATCTTCATAATTTGAGAGCGGATATAGTGTTGTGAAACCTAATCAAATACACTACATAACCGCTACGTTAAAAGATTAAAAAGATTAAACAAATGTCCTTGGAAGTCTGTCGCATTGTTCGTGCGTTGCCGTTTGCTTTGGCCTGTTATGAGTATTAGCCTGATGTGACGTTTGACTGAACGATAAGGATAAGGAAGCAGGGTAAACCGATAGATATCGAGGCAACATTGGGAGTAGAGAGTGTGAGACACACACCAAAGCTAAGTATGACGGTGTAGCGACAGCACATATGTAGTGTTAGAGATAAGAGCCGAGGCCAGCGTATCGCGATAGTGCCAGCAGGGTGTGACTCCTCCTGACGAGGGACACAAACAAGTCAAATTAGTCAGACAGCTCTGTTGCGCTCCCTAGGGATGAAGTCAGTGATGAACTCAGCTGGAATGAGCCCAGAGTTATGCCGAGTTCATTTGAATATGGAAAACCAAGCTGACAACGTCCTTATGTGGCATTCACTATGAGAATGCCTCGCCCTGGTCTCGTCACCACTGTTTCTATGTTTGGAGAGGAAATTATTATTCTTAATTTGGTCCATCCGTTTTCACACTCTAGACATCATCAGCAAAGTTTATTGTTATATACTTTGAACAGTATTTTAAGATGCATGTGGTCACTTACCATACAACCATCATTTATTCATACAAGCTTTTAACATGTAGCCCCTGATTCAACTGCTATTTTATGTTCATTGTGTTCTTATATTTTATTGTATATTGCTGTTTTACTGGAAAGCACCTTGTGCTCCTTTTGGTTGTTGTAAGGTGCTCTATAAATAAAATTTGATTGATTGATTGATTGATTGAACCCTTGTTACACAGGATACAGCATTCATTCATCTTGAGTAACCACTTCATCCAGGTGGATGGAGGATAGATCTTGAGCTCATCTTAGTGTTACAGTGCACATGGTTGGGAATTCTGGCACACACTCACTCACAATTGGGTGTAGTCTCTGGTATGGAAACTGGAGAATGCATTAAAGTTTTTGAATATGAAACGCCGTCCCTGGAGCTGAGAGGGTACAGGGTCTTGATTCGGGGCCCAACAGTGGCATCTTGGCAGTGCTGGAACTTGAGCATTACCTTTCTGATCAGTGACCCAGAACCTTGGAGCTGTGGGGTGTCAATACTACACACTGCTCACTTACACAGAGCTCAATGTATATGTATGTGATTCAGTTACAAATGATCTAAATTGGAAATTGTTTTAGTGATTTTATAGATTTCTTTCTATAGTCTGAACAAAGAATTCAGATTGGTTTGTTAGTAGGCAGTTCAAACATACTAAAAATCAGTTTTAATAAATAAACTAGATTCGCCTGCTGTGTAAACAAAAACATGTTTGAGCCGTTAGGCGAGTGAATGGGTCTTGGATATCTCCTCTAGCACACATCTACTCTGATACCATACAGCCTCGTTTCACAATCTTTTCTAAGCCTGGCTTAAAAGCTGCTCAGCTGCTGGCTTGCCAGGGCGCTATCTCGCTAATGACAGAGAGATGTTATGGTGTAATTATGTGCTGTGCATTGTGGAGGAGCGATGCATTGTTCTAGCTCTGGCAGTGTGTTTTATGTGTGTGTGGGTGTAAGTAAGAACTCAGTGCTTGGACCCTGGAGCTAACATTGTGAAAGTCTGTTCTCTCTTTGCTGACTCAAAAGACAGCCATAACGTCAGTTGCAGCTGTGACTCACTTTCATCTCATCATTCGTTCATGCTAACACTTGTTCCTTATCTAAGAGACTTTTAGTTTTTAATCTGCCTATTTTTTTAAATTTTAAGTTTAAAGTTCAAGCTCCAGTTTGCTGACCTGAAAGCTGTCCTGCATGCTGTAATTTATTGATTTGGTTAAACAATATACCTGAGAAATGGATTACATATCGATTATGGGTCATTAAGGGATATTTACTACCTCTGTATACAGTAGGAATTTGCTATCTTGAGATGTAACAAGCAAATGTGAACTAGAAGTAGATATCTACAATAAAAATGAAACCTTTATCCATTACGTAAGCAAACTTAAATAAAAAGTGAAAGCTTGCTTAGATTTTCTTTTATAGCTAATCAGTTATATGGATTTGAAAGGTCAGATGACCAGGGTTTAGAGTAGCCTTAAACTGATAGGCGTTAATCTATACAGGAGCTATGTAGATTAAAAAATCCATAGAAATCAGAAACATGTGTGTATATGTGACACAGATGGTCTGTCACTTCCTGTTTGTTCCCAGGCCTCTATACTGAACAGTTTGTGAGCTGACATGAGCTGTATAGTTCACACATACTCAAGAGAAAAATCAGCTAAAACATGGTTTAAAATTACATAAGCAAAGATAAAGGGTCATAAATGATTCCTTGATAGTACTAGTGTCACACGCTCTGTGTGTGTGTGTGTGTGTGTGTGTGTGTGTGTGTGTGTGTGTGTGTGTAAGACTGTTTATTTGTTTTGCTTGCCATTTTTTTTGTAAACACAATAAATTAATTTTGATTCTGATGGACACTAAAACTCTTTAGGTACCTTTCATATTAAGACACTTCAAACAAGCCGAAGTCTTCAGGACCTAGTGCTCCTGAACCACACCTAGCTCGGATTTGGAGTGGCTTATTAAAAACAGATTAGTGCTTCGGAACAAACCTGAGTCAGGAGCACTCATTAGCTCTGCATCTGACCGTTTAGTGCCTTAATGAGATCGGGGGAAATTTGGCTTCTTAACTTTTAGAGGCCTGGGAGAGCACCAGAGCAGGTTCGAGGGTTTCAGCTTCATGTTCTTGCACCTGGCACAAGTGGCTCTGCTAGTAATTTTACATTATGTCCCAGAACATGTGAATACAAAGACCTAGCTCACGTGTTACAACGAACATCAGTCTCGTCTACCGTGTCTGACCTGCATGCATTATTTTTCCATTGAGCAAGTGGACTTTAAGCACATATCATTGATCAAGAAGTATACAGTATTGACACATTGTTCTTTGGTTTTGCAAAGTAAGACTTTGTTTAGATAGATAGCTCTCTCCTTTTTTTTGTGTGATATGTAATCAGGGCTGTTTTTGCCCAGAGACAATTCTGGACATATGACTCAATTTAATTGATTTTTTTTGTTGTTGTTTTGTTTTGTTTTAATTTTTAGTCATCTGGTATGTGGTGAATTTAGGGTGTTTTCACACCTTTCAGTCAGTCAGTCGGGTCTGAATCACAGTGAAATTTGTTGGGTGAGTGAGATGTAAGGCTGAAACTGTCCTTAAAAAAATTATTTTATTTATTGTTCAGAAATGCAACAATGAAAAAAGGTCAACAAAACTCCAAGTGCGTGCACAATTTGCATTCATAACCCAGACTCAGTTAACACCTGTGCGAAATGAGTGATTCAGTATTTCTGTAGCTAGTTTAAAACCTTTTGTCTGTGTATACATCTTTTATTCTTTTATAGTTTTGTTCGTTGGTACAAATACAGAATTACAGCTTTGCAGCACCACAGCACTGTCGTTTGGCTCAGTTTGCTCATCGATGTTTAGTTTAGCAGCTCAAGTCTACAAAATATTTTTGCAGTATACATGCTATATTTGTTATATTTCATGCAGTTCAGAGCTAAAGCGCTTTCTCAGTGCACTTAAACCATGGCTCAGGTGTTGGTTCTAAAGAGTATGGTTTACCTGTCAAAACTAACTGCACCAAGGAGGAAAATGCAGCTGGGTTTTATTTAAACAGTGATGCCCAATAATATCAGAAATTTGCAACAAGATCAACAACATGGACAAAAACCAGTAGGTCAGCACTTCTTACAGTATAGTGCATGCTTACTTTGTTACCATAGCAACCACTGTGGATATGTGAGCAAATCCTATATACAGCTGTAGTTTGGAAAAAAAAAATCTCTTGTATTTTGCATTTGCAGACAATTTGATTGGACCTTCTGTGTGAAAATGCAGGCTTAATGCTGATTGAAAAAGGGATTTTGGGAGCTTGAGGTCAAGAGGCTGAGGTCAGGGTCTAATTGACCGGTTGCCCTGGTGACGATGACAGCTAAAGGAAAATGGTTGTGCCAGCGAGCTGACTTTCAGTCTGTCCCATGTTCGTGTAGCCGCTGCTCATTCCACTCCTTTCTGCTTTCTCTCTTTTTTCTCCTTGTCCTTTCCTGGCCCCTGACCTGCTCCGAAATCCGTCTCTCTCACGACCCCTTTCCACTCCACCCACTTTTAACTGTGATTGAGGAAATCTTTCGTCATTCATCTCTGAAGCTGAAAGAGAAGGAACAGAGACACTTTTTCTCAGTGGAGGTGTGATAGTAAATCTTGCTTTGTCTCTCATTTCTGTCGTATACAGTGACTTTCTTGTGCCATCACAGTGAAAACCTTGGCCCCTTCTCATAGACTTATGGCATTAGCAAAGGGCTTCGATAAATCTCCCTCTTTTATTCACCCTGCGGTTTGAACCCAGTCCAAACCCCTAAGCAGCAGAAGCCATTACCTGTGATGTCACTGTTGTGCCGGTGTTAACTCTCTCACACACTCTCGCACACACAAACACAACTTTCTCACCATTGTGGTCAGATAAATCTTTATAACTATCTCTGTCTTTGCAGTTAAAGTAATAAGGTGAAGTTTTGGAGGGAAACTCTAGGATTGGCATTAGGGATTTCAGGGATTTCCTCCTTTATTTCTTAGCACTTTACCAAATCCGTGCATTCAGAAACCTTATACTGTTTTTGTTAAAACCTTTTATATTCGGATTATGTGATTTGATACATTCTTAATGATGAAAATGCTCTAAACATTACCTTTTCCTGCTTGCTGGTGTATTTACTGTGTACCTGTAATAAGAACTTAAGTAATCTAACTTCTTAAAGCTCTTTCACTAATAAGTTAAGGATCTTAAGTTATGTCTTTGGGCACAAAAGTGATGAGAACCAGTGGTGTTAGAAGCTAAATGGAAGCTAACTCTCCTACATAAGTACTGAACGACTAGAACATCTCTAGAGTTGAGTTAGCAAATTTAACATCTTAAAACTGTAAGACATCAGTGGTAGCTAAAGAATAGACTGCATGCTAGGCTAATATTAGTGCTGACTAAAACCATGAGTATATAAATATACTTATATTGACAGTTTTGTTAATAAATATGTAACAATTTAGAGAATATTCACATCAATCTGTGACAAATGTGAGCTAGCTTACTAGCGGTTATTTAGATGTTTGATATTTTATTTAAATTCTGGGATATTTAACGCTATGTTCAGGCTGGTTGAACTGGTGATGTATTTGTAGTGCTTGGAAATGGTTTGCTTGGTTGAAGGTCTTTATTTTGACCTTTATTGGCTTGATATATTGCTTTTTAAACCCTGCAGTGGCATGGAACATAAATACCATAATTACTGCAAAGAAAGCTGTCTGGGTTGTGGGTATTTTTTTGTTAGTTTTTTTTGACCTACAAACATTCATCCTGTTAACTGAGCTTGATGGATCATTGCAGAATTAGTACAGGCCCAGTATTGTCCTGCGCTTGGTTCTTGTATGTGTATTTCAGGCAGGCCGTTTCCAGGATGCGGTTTGTTTGGTGGCATTTTCAGCTTTGTCTATGTGTTAATTCAGTCTACAGCTCAGTCTTCTGTAATCTCTTGATGGCACCTAAGCACATATTCAAACAGGGTGGAGGCAGATGTGCTCATTTTCTGTTCACTGACCATGTCCACACACACACACTCCTCTGAGCGCTTGCTGTATTCCTACACTGCATTACTGATTGCCCTGATTCCTTAATCTTAAACTAATCTCAGTTTAGGTGGTAATTAGCATAATGTGTACAAGACACTTACCACTAACCATAAAGAAAGAACAGGCAATCAGACATCTGTGTTAATGTCAGCAGTTCTGAGCAAGATCCATGTCCTGAGTCATGATATGGCATCACACGTATTTTCACCAAGTCGTTTCCTGTGAGGCCTGACCAGCGGCATGTGTACAGCTGCCAGTTTTCTTAATTATGGGAACATAGGATTATGTGTGTATGTGCATGCGACGCTTTCCTGGTTTGTTTTATGTGATACCAGGCTGCCCCCTTTCTGATTGGTGAGGTGTAACAGGGAATATACAGTGGCTGCTTTGGGAAAAGAGCTGACCAAGTGACTGTTTTTTTGGGTTATTAGTTCTGAAGCTGCTAAGAGTATTCTACTCATAAACTCTGCTGTTTTATGGTCAGTGTTTTTGATGTCTTACTAGAGCTTTACTAAAAAGATGTTGGTGATTGATATGTTCAGAATGGTGGAACATCATGGTTTCTGCTTCACCAGGAGCTCACCAGGGTCCCTGCTTATTACCTGAGCCTGTGAATTTCTCTATGTGTGAACTGTAACATTCTCCCATTGGCTGTATGGGGTTCTTTGGTTCCTCCCACCTTCCAAAAACATTTCAGTAGGTGGATTGGAGACTCTGACTTACTACTTGGTGTGAAGATGTAGTATGTATGTATGTGATGGATTCATAATCGGATCTATCGCCACCCTAACCATGATAAAGCTCTTACTGAAAATTATCCGGTGAATATATTTTCCCTTTGAACAACTGGAAATGCACATTTACTTAAAAAGGTTTGCAAATGGTGTCTAATCACAGAAATCACTAATATTGTTCTTTTTCCCTTGAGCTTTGTTTACTAAGTTGTTATTTTTTTGCTACTATAATTCTTTTATGAAGGTAATTTATCTAAAGTAATATGTATGTGCTTTTGGTTACAGCTTGTCATGTAAACAGTAGAGAAAGTATGTTTAGTGAAAGGATCATATATCAGGGAGGGTGTGAAGGTCAGCGTGACCTTAACAACAAGCTCAGAGGAATGAGTATGTGCTGAATCATCAGCCAGAAACACACAGCTAGTAGATGAGACATGACACTGACTAGCAAGCAAGTGTAAGATTTTACTGTGCCTTTACAGAAGCTGAGAGGAATTTGGTATCTGAGTGACTTGTGTGTGTGTGTGTGTGTGTGTGTGTGTGTGTGTGTGTGTGGATTTGGGTGTGGAGGGTGCTAGATTTTTCTCAGTGCATGAATGGATACATTCACAGTCCTCCACAAGCAGCCATTAAGGTGCCAACCAAAAATATACCCTATACACTTAAACACACTCTTCATTTTATACTTACTTTATTTTCAGCATTTGTTTCTTAAGGTAAAAAACCTGAACTATGATATTTCACTTTTAAAAATTGTCTTGCTTTATAGAAATGACTAATTAACAGTGAAAATGTTCAACAGGAAGATTTATTATGTTACACTCTAATTCAGACTTTTCTCATGTTTAGTTTAGTTAGTGTCCGTTGTGTTTAGATGGATGGCATAGTAACCATAGTCATGAAACTGGGGCATGCATAACATAGTAACTGTGGTTTGCATAACGCAGTTTTGTTCTAAGGTGTGTGTGTGTGTGTGTGTGCATGAGTGAAATTCTCTGTCTGGGGGAAATCCCTATTTTAGATGCTTCTCATGTAATAACCACCTGTGAAGCACAAAGATCATGAATCTTATAGGATGCAAAGTTATGCTTTGTTTAGAATCATAAGTCATGTACTCTTCTTTTTCTTCTTCTTTGCCTTTGTCGTCTTCTTCTTTGTCTTCTTCTTCGTCTTCTTCATCTTCCTCATCTTCTTCATCGTTTTTGTCTTTGTCTTCCACATGCTAGCTCAGAGTGGTGCTTTTCCACCGCAGTGAGATCACACAGCCACCCGCAGATTTGCGGTTGTTCGTTTTTTTAGCCACCTTTTTTTTTTGCCTTTACTTGTCACAACACTGTTCTTTCCCTGCTATTTTCTTGTCACGCTATTTTCTTGCCACATTTTCACCTTACTGTCTTACTCTGGTGATCTTTCTGAAAGACATGATGTGGCAGAGATCTACAGATGACTAGATATGGCAGAGAGAACTGAGAGTAAGTTGACACTGGAAGTCCCCTGATGAAGATTTCAGTGAGTAAAGTAACTGTAAGGTCTTCACCTGCGATTTCACATCCACAGAGACCGGCGGCTTAACAATCAGTTCATATCCTCTTATACGTGTTTGTCTATAATTTACATGTATATGACAGAAAAGATTTAGTATACAAACAAATATGAATTAGCCATATATGTAAATTTAGCTTTCAATCACGATTTATATTTCAAACCACAAACAATATCCTAGCACGAAGGCCTACAGCTGTTCTGTGATTGGATGAAACTACACACATTCATTAATTATTTACAAATGTAATTAGCTTATCTCTGGGTGATGATGTATTGCAGCATAGATGATTAAAAACCATTGTAAGCATCATCCTATTTCCATTATCAAATGTAACTATACCAGATTGTTATTTTTATTTGTTTACCCACAGTTATATTTTAGCGGTGGAGTAGTTCCCTCATCTCTACTCATCTTTTTTTCTTTATTGCGTGAAGGACTTTATATCCACTTCATGCACTGACCTCATAGACTAAAGCATTACAATATATAACCTACACTGTACATACACTGTATTTGTCAGTAGAAAACCTTTAATTGTTGCTCACCAAAAAGAATCTATGAATGCTGCACAGACTACTATTAACTTAATCGACACTAGAGGTCATACTATCCTACTTCTGTCCTCTAGATTGATTAAAAAATCTTAAAAAAAAAAAAGAAAATCATTTAATTATTTTTTCACATAACAAAGTAACGTATAAGAAAAAGATTTTTTTCACCCCACATCAAGCACAACGAAAATCACTAGAGAGCTGATAAGTTTATGAAGCGTGACTTTTGACATGGAGAGTGGTTATACTGGTAGAAGGATGTTGGAGATCGAGCTGCCATGTAAGAGGTCAAGAGGAAGGCCGAAGAGGAGATGTATGGATGTGTTAGAAGGGGACATGAAGTTGGTGCAAGAGTAGAGGATCCCGAGAGAGTTAGGTGGAAACAGCTTATTCGCTGTGGTGACTCCTGATGGGAAAAGCTGAAAGTAGAAAAAGAAGATGGCTTTTGACAGGCTTGTGTTGGCTACAGCATCCAATGGCATTTTTGTATTTTATTTATGGTGAGATGGTGAACAATGGCAGCAAATGCATCTAGCAGTCAGTGCATCCATCCCTGAGCTTTAACTCAACTCATATTGAAAGAAAGAAAGAAATATCTTTGTGCTATTCCCTCGGATCACATTGAGCATTTTCTAAGATTTTGACAGTCAGCTGAGACGACTGTATCCAGCATTTCAATGAACCTGTATCCATCGAATTCATCCCAATCTATTTGAAGCCCCTGAGCTTTTATTATAGAGTGAAAGTTTTTGTCATCACATACACTGTGAATGTAAAAGCTACCATTAATTAGAAATAGCCCATTAACATGTTTCTGTAGTTCTTTGTCTTTCTAATCATCATCCCATAGTGTGACCTAAGACCCCCAGGCCTTCAGTATGACTCATTGTGTGTTCAGTCTGTCCATGCTGCACCAGTGTTCCTGTAGACTCTAGCACACCTTCAGCACGGCTGATGCAGAATAATGAGCAGCTTCAGGCCTAATAACACAGACTTATCTCCTAGCTCTGCATCCTGTCACACACTTACTGTCAAACACCGAGCACAGTCACAATCCACTGCTGGCAGGACAGCCGTCTGTAACGTCTCCTGCCTGTACTTATGTTCCATGAGGACACGTGTGCGCCACACGTCCTTCAACATCATTCGCTACTTCAGGAGTCGAATGAGCCAGCTGCTCTCACCACACCACGAAGACGGGGACGCACCGCACAGAATAGGGTCATGAAGGGAAATGCTCTCTCATAGCAACAGAGGTACACAAGAATAAACAGAGAGATATATTGGCACGCTCACATGCACATACACACACACTCACACACACAGTGTTGCTCACTGAGGCTCAGGATGGTAAACTGTGAGCATAGATTTTTTGTGAGCATCGCTTTATTTTCCTATTTTAGTCATTTTCTGTCTAGCAATTGATAAACACCCGGCGCTTGCTTCAGAGGAAAGGAATTCTGTTCAACAGTGAGAGAGAGACAGGGGGTGTGTGTGTGTGTGTGTCGGTGAACCGACACAGTAGGGATGATGCAGCTCAAGAGTTAACTTATTCAGAGCAGAATAAATTTAAACAGAAACTTCCGTGACGTTTGAGATCCTCTTTTCTTCTCCCAAGTTTGTTTCACCGTGTCAGAGACGTTCAGAGAGATCAAACAGGAGCGCACGAACATGGTGCTTTTTGCATCATGATTGATGACTCACAGAACTAGATCACTCTAGGTTCAGCTATAGATCAAGAGATTTACACATCTGAAAAACAAAGAGACCGTGTGATGAGGATGGACCTGTCGGATCCGGCTCTGTGGACGTCCGTGCTGGTCGTGGCCGTGCACTTCGTAACAGTGGCCGGTGTGTGGTTGTGTCGCAGACGCAGAATAGGACGAACAGCTGCAGCTCTCGACGGTATACTTCTGTCTTCATGTCTCTCTCTCTCTCTCTTTACCTCACTAAGCAGCTCTGCCAATTCCATGCTAGCTTCCTCTCTATGCCCTCCTCTTCCTGTGGCCTCCTTGACTCACATCAATGCTCTCACATGCAAGTGGTGCTAAATTTATCACAGAGGAACTACATATGGGGCTGGAGTTTCTGCTGTAGTGCACAGGCTCTTTGTACCTTTGAACGCTAATGTTCCCCTGAAATTGCTGTGTGCGATTTAACAAATTGGTAAATTGTAACTAACTTTCCGATCTCCGACTAGGGACAACGCCTCCAAGAAACAAACATGGCTCCAGCATCAGCAGTAACTAATAAGCACTTTTCCCCGACATGTGCTGTATATACTAATAACATACTAGAAAACATATTGACTCATTAGAATGTTAAATGTACAGCATGTGACTATACAGTAAACAGGTAAATATACATTACAGTTAAGTTTGCTTTTGCTAACATAAAGCGAAAATTCAGGAGTCCATGTTTTTTCCTCATGTTTCAAAAAAGAGAAAATGAAATTATACATAAAAGAAGTTCCAGCATCTGACTACAGACTAAAGTTTGAGGATTTAAGTAGTGCGCTAATCTGGTGGCTATATGCTGTAGTGACTTGTTAGCTTTATTAGCTTCATAGCCCCTTTATAAACATAATATAACGTTGTTCTGGTTTATTGATTTTATTTCAAGTGTGATTTTCACTAAACTGTTGCTTTTTTTTGTACACAATGCTTTAACAAGTTTGGAGAAGATTGAGATGACTGTATAGAGACAGGATGTTAGTGTTGTGTCTGATAAAAGTGGAGACTAATCACCCAATTCACTCGTCAGGTTGGCATCAGTATTATTTGTATAGCTGTTTTATTAATACACCTTGTCACAAAGCAGGTTTTAAGAAATTCGGATGTAGGTTTGGATTCCTGATGAGCAAGCCAAAGCTGAAAAACTGTCTGAGACGACATGAGCGCGAAACTTGAAATACGAGAAAAACCACTGCTGAGTCGAGACAGACAGAGAGGATTATATTTGTAAAAAAGCATACTGTAGGTCTCAATGTGCTGGAGGGATGGTTAATATGAGCATCAGACTTAGAAAGAAATCTCAAGGATCCAGGTGAGATTATTCTTTTAAGTGAGAGTGATAGTTGGGTATAAACGATTTTTTTGTCCGCGTCAGTCTTGAGGGATCATCAGAAGGTGGACTGGGTTGAATACTCAGGTTCTGACTGGTTAAAATCAGAATGATTAATGTGAGATGAAAGAAATGTGAAAAGAAGGATATAATGGTGCAAAAAAACACTTACTGAGGTTAATGTTAGGGTTAGATATTAGTTGGGCATTGCATATTGATTTGTTGCATGAATAATTCTGTGCAATGGTGCGTGTGTGCCCACGTGTGTGTGTGTGTGTGTGTGTGTGTGTGTGCTTGTGTGCATGCGTGCGTGCCGGTCCTGGTTAAATAATATCTTTGTACATCAGTTATCTTTCTGGACACTGTCCTGATGGCCATCTCTTTCCTTGATCATCTTTAAGGGTATTCATTGTACATCGTGTGATTTTCTCTTCACCGTGTCACTGTTCAGTCTGATCTCTCAGTCTGATCACAGCAGCACTAACCTTATGTTACTCACGATTACTTTATTTCTCAGGCTCATACCGTCATTGCTCAACACTGCAGCAGTTCTTTCTGTGTGCTGGTGTCTGGCTATGGTGCACTGAATATGCTGAAGTCATCTAAGTCTGAGCAAGTTACAGTTAAATCTAAGCTTCTGATCTAGACATAGCATTTGGATATTTGTTTGTACCCTTGTCCTTGTTTCCTGTGTCTGAGGAACAGGTCATTAATGACAGTAGCTTCCTGTTCTGAATATCGTCGCTGTCAGGCGGAAACCTCGTATGTCCAAATTTGGACGATTTCATATTTTTTCACATGTCGATGCTATTGGTCAGTCCCCATGTGGGTCTGTTATTTTTATAAGTTATTAACCAATTTAAAGTCTTGAAAATAGCTTGAGCGCAAATCTCATAACTCCATTGGACACTTCAACTGTCCACCTCTTCTTCACTCCGCGGGAGAGCTTCACCCGCTTAATTTCTCCTTAAGAAGAGTCGCAACGAATCAACACGTCTTCTGAGGTAAATGTCTTCAAAACACTGGGCTCAAAGAAAAAAAAATCTTGACGCCGCTAGTTCTGGTGCTCGTCTGAGGACAGGAATTTAGCGCAAGACAATCCACTGCAACACGGACTAAACCCTGTGCACTGCAGATAAGGTACGGCGTTTTTTTAATTTCCTGAAAAATAACGGTTTTGGAGATACGAGGATTCCGCCTGACAGCGACGTTATGTTTATTTCACTACCTGCCTTTCCCACTATTGGCCACAATGAGGTGTGTACTGTTCATGGTCTGGACTTTCATGGTCCTATTGTTAAATGGTGCTTTTTGTGTAGGGAAAAATATACTTACACACACTCTTTTCTTCTTTACTTCCTTTTCATTTCTGATTATTCATTTCTCTTCTGCATTATGTTTGCATCTTAATCCTCTTTATTTGCAATATATTTAAAGATGCACTTTAAATCTTGATGCACTAAAAAGATGCACTTTAGCTCAAGGTTGCTTTCAGAAGCTGCTCTGTATCTGCAGAAGTCTGGTAGACACACTGCTCCACACGTGTCAGCATTAATTTGGTTTCATTCTGTTAATCATTGCTCCAGCTCTGTGGTCACAAGGAGCACAAATGTGTAATAGAAGCTAATGAGATGATGAAGTCTGGTCAGCATGTCGGAGCTCTGTCTATAACAGGAATATACCCACTGCTACATACAAGCCATCTGTCTCCACAGTCTCGTGCTGTTCCCAAACTCGCTTTGTTTCATAATATCGCCGCTTGATCGGAAGTTCCCTTGGACTTTCACTTGTTCTGCAGCTCACAGAGGACAGTCGAGCAGTAGGGGGAGAGAATGCGTACCATGCCAGCCTCAAACGTCACTACGCACTTAGACAGACAGAGAGAGAGAGAGAGAGTGATACTGAAACACAAACCGAAAACAAGCATGGATTAAGGAAACGTGTAGAAGAACAGGACTGGACAGTGGACTCCAGACTGTCAGAGATATTACATAGAGTGGGAGAGCGAGATGGAGATAGCGCGAGAGAGGGAGGGAGAGGGATAAGCGTGCTGTGTGGCATTAGCTCTTAGCGTAAGCTCTGATTTATTTTTAGTTTGGAAGGCTGCAGGAGAACAGAAGCTACGCAATAAGACTCGCGCACAAAAGAAATCGAGGAAAGGTCCACAACAACAACAGAGATCGCAGAAGAGTGGATGAAGAAGAGAAAGGAACACACAGGACGATGGATAGCACACTGATTACAGTCTGAGACTCAGCAGCCCGGAAAAGGAAGAGGAGGAGGGAGTGACGTTAAAGCTCTGATAGAGGGAGTTTGTGGATGTGTGTCTCAGCTAGTGTTTGGGTCAGCAGACCTTTAAACTCTTTGACTGATTACAAAGGTGCAGGAGAACCATCCTTCCTGAGTGGCTTCTGCTGATTAACGCGTCTGTCGCTATTGTGTTGTGATGATATGTGATGTGATCATGCTAATTGCTGAGAGATTGATATGTGCTGTTTTGTTAACTTGCACTTTGTCTGAATGTTCTTTGTTTTTATTTATTAATTCAGTGGCTGATTTTTGTAGCTGGAAAATCAAATATTCTCCATGTTTACCATGCATGTTATAATATATGCAGATTTAAAAAGAAATCCTTTCTGACTCAACAAATGTGGGAAACTGAATTTGAATAGTGATGAAGTTTAGGTTCCTCATGGGTCTTGCTTCAAAAGTTGCCCTCATTGGATTGAATAGAGCATTTAAAAGGCAAAATTTTGGACAGACAAATGTTATTGCATCATAAAATAGAATTAATAGAATAGAATAGAATAGAATTGCTAATGAAATGGGGAAGCTTTGTATAAAGTTCTTGGCATTTAGTAGGTCTTTGTTTCCTATCAGAGTTTTACATGGAATGCTCAGAAGCCTAGAGATTAAATGATTCTTGATAGAAAAGGGACAATTTCTATGCCTTAGATCTAACAGATCTAAGTTTTGGGGTACTGATACAGAGCCCGAGGGTCCGCTTGTACAGCACTCATTCAAGTCTTAACGGAAATCAGAGCTTTCCCAGAACTCCTCTAGTTTTCCAGGTCCTTCTCTCCTGAGTGCTCACTTTCACTTTTGTTTTGCTGGCATCACTGCCTCCACAGAGCTCCCACACACACAGTGTTCATATTAAATGCAGAACACCAGAATATGCAGGCTGATGATTTTTAGTTGACTGCTGTCTCCTTAAAGACACCACCATGGCGCATGACATCATCATAAACGTCCACATCCTGCTCTGGCTCAACTGTTCTTTGGACTTCCTTATGAAGTTTGCGATAAAGGAAACAATATCACGCCCAAGTGCTTAGAAGTACGTCTTCTTGCGTTTTTCTTGTTCAGTCTTGCAGCCTGACTTACCTGGAAAGTTCCATGGACTGTTGAGACTTCTGAAGTAAACACTCATCCTCAAGTTGTGAGTGAGATGTGAAGCGAGAGCGCACGTTTTTACCTACCTCTGTGGACAGCTGTGCATGAAGCCTCGTGCTGAAGAGGCTTGTGAATGTGGAGGGGAACTCTAGACTTCGGTGGGGGAGGAGCTCACAGTCAGTGCATGACACACACACACGTGGGAGCCCTAGTGTCAGCTCTGCCATGGCAGCGACTGCAAGTTACACACTCACCGGTTTTCCCTCAGGTGCTGGGATTTAGCCTGCTCTCACATTTCTCTCTGGATCTTTATCTGACGTCGACTGGATTAAGAAGGACATGGTTCAAGAGAGAAAAAACGAGCGAAAGGTCATGCATTCTGGACTAAAAGAGGACTAAAGCAAATGAGAAAATGTGGCCGGATTATTATAACGAACAGAGGCTCAATGCTCACCTGTTCACGCTCATGTGCTGCACAGGTCAGTTCTGTTTGTGTGTGGGTGACTAACCATGTGTATCAGGCTGTGATCGTGTGTGTGTGTGATTGGTGTTGGTTGTTTACTCAGTGCTACAGTAGACTAAGTGTGGAGATGTTATTGGTTGTGTTTGTAGTAGTAGCACTGCATGACAATGACTCCCTGTATATAGAGGAACATGTGCCTCTCTGTGGCTGTCACTCCAGCTGTGTGACTGAATTGTCAAGGTTTCTGTGTGTATTATGTCTATGTTTATAGTTTGTGTAATAGGATGTCCTTTGTGTCATACAAAAAAGTAGATTAACCGGGACAGAGGGGCAAGCCTCCTTAAAAGTTTGCAGGGGGTGAATTTCAGGTTATATTGCTGGATTTCTGATCAGATTTTCTTATTTTATGATCTAAACCACTGATATTTATGTTGTCGGTGCAGCACAGATCTTTCCCATGAACACAGATAACAAATTATATTAATGTTTGTAATCATTGTTTGGTGTTTTGGATAAGAGAAGCTTGGTAACCGAGAACTTGGTGTCAGGTCAGTATCATTCTTTGGTCTATACTCAAAGCTCTAATACTGGTATTTTATTCAAGTAGGAGATATGTGATTGGGACATCTGTTTTATCTGTGTTTTGTTTGCTAAAATCTGTCTTTAATTCATAGTTGCAGTCACAAATTCATTATTCACTATTAGGCAATATTTAATAATGAAATTACTAGTAGGGTCCCAGACATGCTATAATGTTTTATTCTTTTAACTACTTTTACACTCTGCTATACCAAATTAACGCAGTTTAGGAGTTCAGGTAATAAACATTAGCTATAGCTATCTATATTTACCTACTGGATGTTCTGTAACTGAAATGTCTGCTGAAGCTGAGGTAAACTAAACTTGCACAGTGACGTAAATCTGTGGCGTTATAAGACACGTAGCTGCTGTGAACTGTACTTAGCTTAGATTAATACCGAAACAGCCGATACAGCTGCCTAAAGGTAGGTAATATGTGATGTAGGCTAAAGATAACATTAGTATTCTAGGAAGGGGGTTTTAGTGATGTTTTGTATGAGATTTGAAATAATTTATTAGATAGATGTTTAGTTAATGGTAGATAACCTTTGGAAATTTCCTGTTATTTTGGTAGCACACTGAAATCACACACATCTGTATTTGTATTAAATACAAACGTGTGTATTTAACACACATCTAACAAATCAGGCTGATATTTATTTCTTATAGTTATAGGCAAAGGTTCGGCTCTTATCTGACTTCTTATCAAAAGAATTTCAAGTTGAAAGAATTCGCTATGCTAGTTAGAAAGCATTGAGCAATGTTGGTGCTCGGGATTTACGATGCTCTATAAATAGTAATATTTTAAACTTTTAAGTCAGTACAAATACCTACTGCCAAATGAGACGTTACAAGATGGTGGACGTCCAAAAAGGATGGGACTGAAATAATTCTCTTAACTGAAAAGTCATTGTCTTATACCTGAAATAATGTTGTCATATTGAATATCTGCACATTGTAGGGTGTTGTATTTTCAGGCAACCTGTTAGTTCAGATGAAAAATCACACTGATACTTGCATGAAAGCAAAACCGTTTTAGTAGGAAAAACCAGTTAAACATGCCCTCTGGTGAAAAAAGTGCAAATTTGAAGCAATTCCTTGCTCCCTGTGTGTAAATATGTGTGAATGGAGTGGGTGTGTGTCGCTTGCTTGTCTTTAGACATGCTCTGTATTTTGGTGCTTATGCAAAATGTTTTGCAAAACTAAGCTCCTAATCCTGCCGCTAATAAGATGACTAGTGTGTGATAAGAAACCAATAAATTAAACATTCACAGTTTTTATATTGACCCCTTGCTTGGGAGTGTGATGTAATATGTGTGCTTATCACAGAAAGGAGGTGGGTCATCACGACTCCATACCACATGGCCTCTCTATCGCTATGTTGTCATAGCAACCCCATCAACAGAACAGCTTAAATAAGAGAAGAGGGAATATAAACGAAAGAGGAGGAAGAGAAAACGAAATCTGGAGTCGGGGATGGATAAAATTCACTCTCAGGCTGTGTTGTCAGGCTCTATTCTGGGCCCTGCTGCCTCACTGCTCTGGTGTGTTGACGCAGCGCTGTATCACTCAGACCTGCTTCATATGCTGGCTGCGCTCACACAATTTTTCTACAGTGCAAGATTTTGTCTTTTCACTTTTTAAAAAGTGCGTTTTTCAGACCTGCCTACCCTTTTAGATGTTTTATAGAGGAGCTCTGCATTTCAGCATCGGAGCATGCTGTTATGAGTAATCACACAAAAAAAATGTGTCAAGACTTCCAAGAAAAATGACAGATTAGCATCTGTGATGATTGACAGTTATGCAGGCGTTTTGAATTTGATATTAATCGACACCCTGGAAGCTCCTCTTCTTTCCCTAATTTACAATAGTAATATTTCTGTCCTAAAACTAACAGCATCTAATAATGTCTGCATCTGTAAGTAAAAAAGTCGAGCAGAAGCTTTATCTACCTCACTGCCAAATGGCTACTGTAAACGTGCAAATATATGTATATAAAAAGAAGTTAAAAAAGAAGTTTCTCAAGAAGTTTCTCCCAAAAAGTTAAATATATTTTATTTCATGGCTCAGAATAAGAATGAATGCAGATCTCAAAGTCACAATGTCTCCAGATATTATTTATGTATTATAATTTTTTATTATCCTTTTTTACTTTGACTAGGAAAAGTCTTGTCGTGTGTAATGTCAGTGGAGTGGCTTCAGTGTTTGAATTGCAGTAGAGTCTTTTGAAACTGACAGACTGCTTCTTTAATGTGATCCACATTTACATAGATTTTTGTGAGACATTTTTATGAAAAGTGGATTTTAATTGTAGCAGAATTCAGCACATGCATCAAGACTTGAAAACTAAGGGTTCTGTGCAGTATTCCAGCATCTGGTATTTGACTGTATAACCTTCTGGTCACTTGTACAGACCATTGAGCTCACTGTGCTTCAAATGTTTTTCGTCTATGTGTTTGAAGCATTTAGATTTCCATAAATATTCCATGTTCTCTGTAAATGAATGTAGACCTGGCCTCGCTGGTCGGGTGTGTGTGTGTGTTGTTATTTACATGGTTGCATTTGGGTTATGCAGAGTATCAGAAAATCCAAGTTTCCACACAGTTAGATTTTTTAGATTGAATTAATGTGTATCATGTTTGGTTAATGACTCTAATTGTCCCACATGGAGATGTTCACATGAAGGTCAGTGAATATTTAGGTCGTCTAAATCAGAACTGCTGCAAGTCCCTTATCAATCTTGTCTATTTTTGACTTCCATCAAGTACAGCTTCATATGGCTGATGTTGTTCAGCATCAAGCTTGGTCTATAATGGGATAATAAAAACTTTTGTATTTACATAATCTGCTTTATAAGCACAGAAGTTACTTATCATCACTATATATTTTTAGATCCTGGTCTGAAAACAAGAGAACAGGAGGAGCCTCTCTAAATAATACAGGGCACAATAATGACACTGCAGTTCTCTTGGTGTTCCAGCATTAAATCTCTCTCTCTCTTCTTCCCTTTGTTTCTTCTTTATCTGTCCTCCTTTGCAGATGAGCGAGACAGGGTGCAGAAGAAAACCTTCACCAAATGGGTCAACAAGCACCTTATCAAGGTACAGTCCAACATGCCGTGTTATTTTCTTGGCTTTCTGTGTATAACCTAGTTAAGGACCGGCACCATTGAATTGTCTGATCATTAAAATGTGTTGAATACCATTGTATTCGAGCCACAATGGTATGGATTCAGGTAAACTGTTTTATAAATGTGGCAGTGTCTACAGAGCACAGGATATTAGAGCATGCATGGCATTTAAAAACATTGTCCAAAGGAGCTGTCTGTGTCCAGCAACAGTATAAACCTTGGAGTATAATAAAAACCCAGTCACTCCTCTTAGTCTCTTAGTCTAGTCTTCTTAGTATAAATAAACTAAACTTAATAACGAAGTGTTGAATAAATAATAAATGAATAAACAAATTAATAAATTAATAAATCAATTCATAAATCAATAAATTAATCATTAAATTACTACATAATTTAATACATATATTAATAAATGGATGGATGGATCGATGGAGGGATGGATGGAAATAATAATAAAGAAGGAAATAAGCTTTCAGGACTCAAAACTATTAGGGTATAAACCATCATGATTGAGATTTTATTATCTAACGTTATTTCCTGTTTTGTTTTACAGTCTACCAAAGCAAATATTAAGAAAGTAACTCCATCCATAAATAAATATAAGCTTACATGGATCAGTTAAAACAGGAACCCTCTCCTCAGTCTGCTCAGGTGCTGCAACATTTTAGTTATTCAGTTATTCAGTTCTTATATCACAGTGCTACTTAATTCTTAAATCTGATTGGTCAGAGAGTGTTGATTAATTCAGTAATTCATTCAGCACTACAATGCACCAAACAAGGTTATCTTAAGGTGCTTGGCAGCACCCCAGGTCTCCAGACGCTCATTGAGATATTGATATATTGATATTTGATCACCTATAACCTCTTAAGGAGGGTGAGAGAAATACTTTTAAGACTTTTAAAGGTTAGTAGACGTAACACAGATGTGACAGTAAATGTAAAATGGACATGATTTATATTTGAGAAGTGTGAATGTGTTTCGGGGGTGTTAACGAAAAAGATTATGATACATTTCTATCCTGGTGGATGGAAGTCCCGATGAGTCACATCCAAAAATGTGAAAACGTACCAATGTTTGAAATTGCAGCAAGGCAGATAAGAGCTGCCAGCCTGAGCACGACCTTCCAGACAATTATCACTAGACAATAACAGATAATTCAATCCACTGAATGCAGTTTATAGGGAGTTTACAGCTTCTGTGTCTCTGTTGTAACCTCACTTCACCCACCTATGAGTCTGCAGTGGCATTGCACATTGCATTGCAGTGGCATTATCAGCGAATGATTGAGTTTAGAAAATGAAAATAAAACAATCAGCAAAATCCATCAAATGCACAAAATGCCGTTTCCCATGATTGACCTATTTCTGGCAGTCTGATATGTCACTGAAGCAGGCAGTGTGTGCTGTGTGCAGTCACAGCTCTACACACTACACAGTGGGCGATGGAGAAAAGGAACACTGTAAATAAATAAACTGTATAACATAAACCCACAACACTCAGAAACAGCGAAACCGAAATCTAATTTATATGATTTGTGATTGATGATTATTTGATTGATTTTTGACCAGTACTTTATATAATTGAGGATGTTTTTTTTTTGAGGATGAATTGAAATGAATATATTGTGATTCATGTGTCTAAGTGTATATAGTGTATTCTGTTTGCTTGCTGTGTGGGGCTATGGCAGGCAGAAGTCTGTTTGTCTGGCCAGCCTCACTGATCACGCCGAGGCGTGGACATGAGGAATGCTGGGTGTTCTAAGAGCAGGATCAGGGACCAATCAGAGCACAGAGTAACAGAGCTGATGACCTCATAACTTAAGCTGCATTTCTGTAACGTGGTTGACTGCAGGTTGATTGGTCCCTTGGCACAACGTTGCTGTAACATTACACAAACTCTGAACGTTGTGAGTTATATTTACTGAGGAGACATGTGACCTTCTGGCTGACTGGAATGGAGGATGGCACGGTCTCCAGTCATGAAGAAAAAAGAAAGGGTAGAGTATGAAAAGAATAACGAGGTTTAAAATGGATTCAGGAAGACAGTGTTTTGGAGTGAGATGATCTTGTTTCCTGCCATGTTAGACTATTAATAATATGAAATCATCATGATATTCAGATAGACAGCGATTAATTCTGGTAAGCTTGGGTTGGTTTAAGATAGGGGGTTTGGATGTGTTGGTTGAGTTCACTACCTTGCTGCACAGTCATATGAAGCTCTGGAAGGCTCATGAACAGTGTTGTTACTACAAAAGTGGAAACATTTCAGGTCCTTGGTTCGTGGCCACTGAACGACCTGCTGCCCGCAAGTGGCAACGTGTGATGCAACAATGTTGACTTGATTAATAACAGAATAATTACAACACTTTTCCTATCATCTCAACCGGTAGTAATTCTTGTCGGGATTATTTTTAATCAGATTGGGGATTAGTGGTTAAAACGTTTGCCTCACACCTCCAGGGTGGTGGTCTGATTATTATCGCCGTCCCTTGTGTGTGTGTGTGTGTGTGTGTGTGGAGTTTGTGGGGTTTCCTATAGGTACTCCAGTTACCTCCCAAATCCAAAAAATGCTTTGTGGGTTGATTGGCATCTGTAAATTGTGGGACAGATGGGACAGATGGGACAAAAATGGGACAGAACCCTGTCCAGAGGGTATCTCACCTTGTGTCCTGTGTCTCCTGGGTCTCCACAATAAGCAGTATAGAAGATGGATGGATGGATGATGGATAGATGATTCCTTGGTTGGTTGGTTGGTTGGTTGGTTGGTTGGTAGGACATGAGTTTGTAAGGAATAACACATAAGCTGAGCTGTTGATCCAAAATAACCCACTTTGAGGTTGATTTTTTTGTATAGCAGCACAGCCTGAAGTGTGTTACTCTGCTCATTCCACTGTTTTCTTCCCCTAAGGATTACATTTTTACAAATCTTATTACAAGTTACTACATATTACAAGTATCAATAAACAACACATCACACTTTTTCACGCTATAGTTACATTTAATGATATAAAACTCATGTGAAACAAGTTAGATCCTGTTATCACATATTATAAACAGTTGTTCCTGACCTCCCCATGTGTCTGAGAAACCAGAACAGCTTAATCTCCTCTCTAATGAAGACTGAAAACTCTTATGTCAGGAATCTTACAGCTCATTACATAGTGCTGGCTCTTAAACTCTTTCCATAAATGTTTCAATTAAAATCTCAAACAGAAACTTTACCATATAAATAATTGTTAAAAGGCAAAAAAAGAAAGAAAGAAAGAAAGACAGAAACTTTATCATTAGCCTTAGATTATGTGAAGTCTCACTTTAGATTTGTTAATATATTAAAAATCTGTATATTAATGGAATCATGTTATTTTTGTTAGAACCAGAGCTGCTGTTCTCTATAATACTTGCGAGTTTCCTGCAAAAGTCACAATGTGTAGCTTCTGTAAAATTTTGTAGATGCTTTGTGCTAATGATATGATTTGTTACATATGAACTTTTGAAAATTACTAGAAATATTACACTAAGCATCCTTTGACATTAATTCACCTTGATAAACTTCTGATATTTAATTTCCTGTAAGATGATTCAATTCAGCACATGTGCAGTAGATGTGAATGCTTTCTGCAAACCCAGCACACATCTATTTTAAGTTTAATTGCTAGCTTGACAAGCAGTCATCAAAAAGAAAAACGTGGATTCCGAATCCGTATTCAACGTAGTGGTTCCATTCCAGTATCAAACGCAGTGAAATAGTAACCCAGTAACTTTAAAGGGTACACAACAAATACTGTGATGATAAGCAGATCAGTCGCTATGTCTGTGGAAACATACACAATAGGTTCACATGACGGTCAGAACTGAGCAGGTGAAGTAACATGACTGTGTTGAAATGTGTTGTGTGTGTTTGTGTGAGAGAGAGAGCATGAATGTGTTTTAATATGGTATTATATGGTAGGGGGATATGGTAGCCTAGTGGTTAAGGTGTTGGGCTACCAATCGGAAAGTTGTGAGTTCGATTCCTACGTCCACTAAGCTGCCACTGCTGGGCCCCTGAGCAAGGCCCTTAACTCTCAATGGCTCAGTTGTATAAAAATGAGATAAAAATGTAAGTCGCTCTGGATAAGGGCATCTGCTAAATGCTGTAAATGTTAAATACCCATATAGAAGTCTCTGCTGACTGAAGTCATTGTGTCTGTGTACAACATAATTTACAACATAAACATGACCTCATGCTGAAGAAACCTGCAATGTAGAACCTGTTTACTATGAGTAAAAAGTTTTCATTTCTGGTTGACTGACAACTGATTCTCTCTCTCTCTCTCTCTCGCTCTCTCTCTCTCTCTCTCTCTCTCTCTCTCTCTCTCTCTCTCTCTCTCTCTCTCTCTCTCTCTCTCTCTCTCAATATACACAAATGTATATAATTGATATATCCTCACATGTCTTTAGTCTCTTGACTTTCATGCTGTTGGATGTGGTGAAAGTTGCAGTGAGGAAGTACAGGCTTGGCTGATCAGGTGTAGAGTAAAACATTATGCCTGCACACAAATCACTTAGGTTTGCTTTGCACTCAACCTACATGTAACTAGGAAGGTCATTCTCTTACACTTCACTTTATATCACATTGAACTGTCAGAAGTCAGGACATCTACCTCTAATGTTTATACATTGCTGCTACAGTGGCTCCTGAGAACTATGGTTTCCAATTCATATTTAAATGCATCTGCTGCCCTCTGCTGGACAGATATGGGACAGCAGAGAGTTTGATTTACATTAAATCATTTAGATATATTGTTACTAATGGTTGTATGGCAGTGTGGGCAAAGAAAAGATTTTAAGCTATTTTGTAAGATATTTGACTTGTAAATGCTGCTTAATTCAGAATTCAACATCAGTTTTAAATTCACACAGTGTCTCGTGTTTTTTCTCTGTGTTTAGGTGCGGAAGCACATCACAGACCTGTACGAGGATCTGCGAGATGGACACAACCTCATCTCTCTGCTGGAGGTGCTGTCAGGAGTCACGCTGGTGAGGAAACACAAATGGAGTCACCACACCTACACAAACATGCCCTGAAATCCGGCTCAGTACACTTCTGTATGTGCTCGTGAAGTTACTCATAAGTAGCTGGAGTTTTAGACACGAATACTTGTGCTCTCATATCACATCACTTTAACATCCTCTTTCACATAGTCAGGCATGACGGCACAGATTCATAGTGACCCCAAGCACAGTGCAATGCTGATGAGCTCAGCATCACTTTCCTTCTTCTTTTCCCTAAAGACTGACTACAGAAACTACAGTGAGGTCCTTGGGTTGATGGATGGATTTTAATCGAGTTACTGCTTGCTCTGAATCACCATCTTACTACTGCACATGCTCAAGCCCCAGTCCTCTCTCTATCACTCTCTCTCTCATTCTCATCTACTCTTCCTCCTTTTCTCTCTCTTTCTCTCCTGATCATTCCTTTCTCTATACTACACATGGAAAGCAAAAGCAAACTGCTTGGCTGTCTTTAGGTTTACTCCTTTCTCAGCTGCATTTTAATTTGCATTATTCTTTTAATCTCTCCTCTCCTGTCTTACCTTACTCTTGTTGCTTTTGTTCAGCATTTCATTTTTCATCCCTCTCTGTTGTGATCAGCACAAAGGCGGGTCAACTCTGCAGAAGCCGTGCCTGTCTCGTGCCCCTCCACTCATCTTGCTGGGTGGAGAGGAAGAAGAGGATGGAGATCAGGGAGTATGTGTGACCCCAAACCCTATCATATCTTAGACCTGCATAAACACACACACATCCTGAAGCTGCATGCGAGTGATGTGCACTTAACCCCATGGAATATAAAACTCTCATTATGGGAATTCTTACGTTATATTACGCTCATATACAGCAGATTTAAATTTAATCAGACACCCCCCCCAAAAAAAAAAAGAAAGAAAAAAAAAAGAAAGAAAATCAGTGTTTATAAAGACAAATTTAGAATCCTCATTAATGGTGGTTTATTTGTACTCATAAACCAGACCTTAGCTTCACACACAAGATTACATTCATACGAGAGCACACACTTTAATGTTGACTTTTATCTGTACAGTTTACACAGGAACTGAAAGTAACCCAAGACATTTGCAGTTGTGTGCAACAGTTTGCATCCATTAAGGATAAATTGACAGAGACATATTTAAGACTTTTCAACACTTTTATGGTTAGGAAAAACATTTAAAGAATTACTCAGTCAACTATTAGTCTTAATTAACTGCCATATGATGTAGTGTGTGTAGTCTGTAGTCAGTGTCTGTGCTTATAGATGTCAGGTCTAATACGTGCATATTCACAGTGCTGTTAGATCCAGCTGTTACTGACTTTCAACCTCAATCGCATGAGAATTTCCTCACACATGAAAAAAGTACAGCTACTCTTCTAAATAAATATAAATAAATAAAAGTACAGCTTTGAATTATTTACAGAAGAACATTATAAACTCTTACATTTTTATTAAAGCAAGACAGCAGAGGTTCGCAAAGACGAAATCGCTCAATGATTTTAGCTACAGACGGTAAATTAGTGTCACTTACACAAAGGAACATGTGAAATCATGAGCTAATGCTGACTAACAACAGCTGGTGATACAGTAGGATGACAAGGACACTGATGATGCATGCAAGCTAAGCACAAATAGCTGGCTCGCTGTTAAACATCCTTGATAAGTACGGTTTGTGTAATAAGAGATTAATGTTTTATTTAATATATAGTTTGCATTTTACTGTTACATCTGGATCATGTATACATCTTTCCTTGAAGGTGCCTGATGTTAAAAAGTCACCAATCTGACACCAGTATCTGATTATTAAGAAATGTGGTATTGTTGGAAATTAAGATTTAAAAAGCGAGGTGTTTAAGATTTTCTTCCTTGAAATAAAATGTCCAAAATATTAGGTGAAGGAAAAACTCAACTGAAGTACAGATAGTTAAAAACTAACCATAAGAACACTAAAAGTGTTTATACTTTACTTCTTTATCTCTGCTAACTTCTAATAAGTTCTTGAAAATACGTTTCTTGATTATAATATGGATGGATATTAACATGAAGGACTGACTGATACACAACCTGTAAACTGAAATAATGGTTAATATTAAGACACTTTCTACCTTCACTAAGACTGGATGTGGGTAAGATTAAAAAGTATACCTCAGCCAGCCACAAGGTGGTGTTGTTTTCTCCCATGGTGTCCATCACATTGTGTTTATGTGGCAAAAAATAACCTTCACCTGTAGTTATCATTATTTTGAATGGCTCATAGATCTTCCAGTAAAATAATCCCATGTAAAGAACTAAAGCCACACAGGACAGATCATTAATCACCAGGTGTGTTATCAGCACTCTGTGTCCACTCTGAGGCAGTAGGGTACTTGCTCAAATGCCTCTTCTGCCTCAGTCATGGAGCTGATCCTGTCCATGTGCTCAGTGACATCTTAGTAAAGTTGTTCCCACTGCTGAAGTGATAACTTACTACACCTGCATTCTGCACCCAGGCCACTGCATCCATCACCATATGAGTGTGTGTGTGTGTGTGTGTGTGTGTTATGTTGTGAGTGCACCTCAGCGTGGCTTCCTTGCTTCCTTTCAGCATATCTGATGTAATTTAAGAAAGTGTGTGCGCTTGTGTCTGTTGTTATGAAAGATGAACTCCACTAACTACAGGCCATCAGAGTGTGTGTTAGTGCATGGAGTGATGACGAATGCGGGTTTTCAGAGTTGGAGATTTGACGTCAAATAACCGTTAACCCTTCCTGACATTTTTTTTTTTCTGACTGGCGATATCCTTAAACCTTTGCTCTTAATCTCTATGCTTCTATTTCTTTCACTGCGTTTGGATTGCGAAGCGACACACACTCTCCTTTCTCTCATTGCCTGTGAGCTGTAAACTATAAAAGTCACATTTTTATTTTGCATTCATCTCGTTTTTTTTCAGCCCAGAGAAAAGGGCCGCATGAGATTCCATCGACTGCAGAATGTGCAGATTGCCTTGGACTTCCTCAAACAGAGACAGGTATGAGAGAACCACACAACACATGAACCCCATGTCCTTTTTGATGGTTCTGTCTGTATAAATAGGTCGTTACATTTCATTTGCTTATAATATCACAGCTCAATCACCTTGCAGGCAGCAGGGGTGCCTGAAAATGACTGCTCCTTAAATAAAACTTAGCAGTCGAATGTTAGTGCCGGTATCCTTTAGAAGCAGTGGATCTTCGGATTATATACAATAATAACAATAAATACAGTCATATTAATGTACATTTTTGCTGTCTGTTTTTAATACCGTTATGTTGTTCATTGAAGGTCAAACTGGTCAATATCAGAAATGATGACATTACAGACGGGAACCCAAAGTTAACCCTGGGCCTGATTTGGACCATCATCCTCCATTTCCAGGTAAATTTTTTTGTTTTTTCTTTTCCAGCTACTGAACCGCTGGCTATTTGGTGGGAAACGTGGAGTTGTGTACGAATGGCGATGCTTAATTTCAGTTTGTTAGCCAGCAATGTCGACTTTTCTTAGTGACAGCTGCAGGGATGTGATGCCAATAAAAAGCAGAGTAAAGAGAATTAAATTAGGAGAGAATGAGACAGAGAGAGCGCGAGAGCTTCAGTGCCAGAAAAATTCTGTTTATAAATGTCTTTTTTTTTTTCTCGCTGGACATGGTGTGGAGGAGAGGGTAGAGTAGAGCGTGGTGGGGCTGGAAGTGAATTAGCTTGCAAAGAAATTCACCTACAGTGTAGAGTTTTAACATAAGCCTTTAGGACACTGATTATGTGTCTCTCTGCCTATCTGTCTGACTCTGTGTGTCTGTCTGGTCGTGCATCTAATCTGTCTGTCTGCATCTGTTGCCAGATGTTATCTCTGTCTGTGTCTCTTTATATCTGTCAACCTGCCTGTGTGCGTATGTCTGTCTGTGCAAGCCCGTGACTGCTTTTGTTTGTTTGCTCGTGTAAGTCTGTCTGGGTGTCTGTTTTTGTGTGTGTGGGCTTGTAGTTGTTAGAAATGATAAGTGAGGGTCACATCTACATGTGGGTTTGTTACAGAAGCACTCAGTTTGGCCCAGTTCAACAGAAATGAATTACCTATTTACATCTTTATTAGGAAGTGACACAATTTCTGTATTAAGGAAAGAGAGGGAGAATGTAGAGCATTGCGTCTCCATTAATATCTTTCCATAGATTAGTTGTGAAATCCAGAAACTTGCAGGTCTGATAATGTATTGTATCAGACACAGAGAATCTTTTGTTTCTTTTTTTGTGTTCACTATGGTGCATTAGATATAAAGTATGCGCTAATCATGTGATTTTAAGGAAAAGGCTGGCTTTTCCAAGCACAATCCACTAGAGGGTGCTGTGGATATCAAAGGCGGGATGATGTCACAAGGTGACATAGGGAGCCGGTTGCTATGGAGACTGTGTTTTATGTGACTCTGCAGACATGATGCAGCAGAGGGGGCAGGGGAGGAGGGCACTGGAAAGAGGGATGAAAGGAAAGTCCCTGGGCATGAAGGGATTGGCAGCAGGGTTACGTTTGTGATTGTGTGCAGTTCTGAGTACAGTGTGCTAAAGTTTTCTGAGATAACCTGTATGAAGAAAGAGCTTGGTTGTATCAAAATATAACCCCTTTATTAATTTGTGCCCCTGTATAACATACATCAAAACTGTACATAAACATTGTCATGATCCAGTGCCATCATCCGACAGTATCACTACCATCAGCTAAATTAAACGCCGCCATTCTTCTATTTGTTACTTGAAACCTTTAGGCATTCTACACTGCCACAGGAGGCTAATCATCATGTCTCTTTCACTCAATTTGGGACACGTCCCCTGGATACACCACTTCAATTGAGGCTAACTCTGGACCAAATTGTCCTCAGTTTGTCCTCATACAGCCAGTGTGAATTTTATATCTCAATTTCAGAGTTGCTAATGATTGTAATGGAGTATTTGTGTACAGCTAAGGTGCTGGGAGTGCAGTTCTCCCAAAGGAGCTGTTAGATTAGGTGCTGAAACGGTCAGGAAGAAGTAATGACACTGCAAGAGGGTCAATCATTAGATTCCTCTGGTCCGAATGCTTAGGAACTTCCCTTCCGTTTCTCACCGTAAAAGGTTGACATAATGATCTCCTCTGTGGGCCATGTGTAAGGTTTGGCTTGGTGGGAGGAGGGCATTGAAATAAACGCCTGTTCACGTTACTAATTTAGTCGACAGTTGTAGATATTCATTAGATTATCAGTCATGCCACTATGTCTGTGTATCTTAAAACCAGACTTCATTCCTGCATTATGTTAATTAAACCCTTGCACAGTGGGTTATTGCCATTTGTTTGTTGATTACTCAGCAGTTGCCCAGCCTGCTTGTATTTTTCTTCCATGACTTCCTGTTTCCTTATTCCTTTTTTCTTTTGCCATAATAGAAATTGATTTCTCAGCTCCACTGAAGTCTCTAAAATAGAGAGTATGTTTATTTGATTTTGTAGAATATTTAAAGTATTAAAGCTTTCTTGTTCACTAATTTATTTTGGGCGCAAGTGGGTCTGTGTGTGTGTGTTTGTGTGTGTGTGTGTGTCTGTGCATGTGAAGCTCTGAGCTCGCAACAGTGAGAACAAGTGCGAAAGCAAGGGAGAGGGAGGGACAAGGAAGCAGATAGGAGGAGAGAGAGGAGGGAGGGAGGGAGCTACAGCAGCAGCAGTGTGTTGTGCGAGGCTGCAGCAGACTGGAGATTAGACTTCTGTTTGCCGGCAAGGGAGAGAGAGCAGCCGAGTTGCCCAGCGACAGAGCGAAAAGACAGGCAGAATACTGCTACGGGAGCCCCTGGTTTCTCTTCATTGCAGGCCTTTGGAGGATCACCAATTGAACATGGGATGCATTCTTAGGATCACAGGATTGCTCACCCCAGCAGACACACACACTGCTTGTCTTACAGACACCTATATTGTCTGATTCAGTCGAGGCTCCAGATCAGTCATATGCATCGTGTATGCGTCGGCTCAAGCGATGGCACTATTACTGCTTTCTCTTTGATCGTAACATCTGCAGTTGTCTACAGTCATCACACATATCCAGGCACTGGATAGATTACCTCGTGTTCCCCTGTACAGCACTTCATCCAGAGCGGGTTGAGGCAGTGAGTACAGCTGCTCTAATTAGATTCCTCAGCCTGTAAGGCCAACGGCACAAGGGAGTGGCAATCTGCCTGCGGAGGAGAACATCTTCAATGGAGAGACAAAGAGGAAACTGGTGGCTGAAACTAAAGTCAACAGATAGCATAAAGTGTTTTACGGGATTATTCATAGCCTCAGTTACCAACGTTGGGGGATAGTGAGTTGTGTGTGTAAACCTTTTTTGTGTTTGCAGTGCATGCATGGTTGTGTAGTCTCTTGACTCATAACGCTCTCTGCACTCTTTATTGACATAAATGTCTTCTCTCGGTGCATGTGACATCAGTTACTGTGGCAGTGGAGGCTGTTCTCCCTCCTCCCCTTGCTGCTCTTTAATGTCTAGAGACTGATCCAACATTGCACGCCTTTGGAGCCTCACACATACACACAAGGGACTCTGGGAATTAAAATGCTGGGCGGTCATTGGCTCTGATCAACAGATCACCCAAATCTAAAGGCTTAGCTAACACATCCTTTCTGCTGACCACCAAATGATCTGTGTAATGCTAACTAAAAAAAATATGTTGGAATACTATTGCAACTACTATCACAACTACTATTGTTACAACAGTCCTCAAGTCGGATCATCAATAATAAATGCTAGTGGAATCAGGAACAGAAGAACACTTTTATTGCTCCCTGGACATCTTAAAATTCATTGCGGTTTGTGTTTCTTTGAGAGGCAATAATGGGAACCTTTTGCCATTCTGGCAGTCATGTATCATGTATCTGTCATGTGTGTACACATTCTTGAGAGATAGCTTGTGTGTATGTCTGCAGCTCTTTCCTTGTTGTTACTAAGGAATATCTGCAGGAGGATATTACATACCCTAAGTTAGCCAAAATTGTTGTGCAGGAATCTCTGCTCATGAACTCATAGCTTATGAAATGCTCTAGATTCTGGTCTAGGTCCTGATCTAGGAAGAGCTTGACGTCTCCCAAAAAATGCACTGCTTATTGTCTACATGGACAATGGGATTAAGGATAAAAAGAATTGGTATACCAGATGGACCAGACTATTTTATAAAGAGAGGGGTTTACATTTAGTGCTGGAATCCTTGAGACTTGTAAAGGTACCAAACAAATGTTGTTGAATGACTGAAAGGTTGACCGCAGCATTGCTTGTCTGCTGAGCATGAACAGGCAGAACAGCTACGGTACTGACTTCCACAGGTTTAACATTAAGCATTGTACCTGATCTTATCTTTTTTGAAAAGGTATTAAATTACATCAGTTTTTGGTTCCTGGCTACTGTTGTATCTCATAGTTTTTGTGCTGAAAATGGGAAACTCTCTTGGTTGTGTAAAGCAGCCTAGAGAAACAGGGCCAGATGGTGCCCTTCCTCTCTCACCCAAGAGGAAACTCCGCTTCAGGAGAAAGCGCAAAGTGAAAAACATGCAGAAAGAGTCTGAAAAGAAAGATGAAGTTGGAAACATTAGTCTTACAGGGGAGGCCATTGTAAGTACCACAGATGATGGTCCTAACAAGCTAGGATCGAACACAACAGTGACTGAAACTCCTACCCAGGTTGTCCTAGTTCCTGGTGTAGCACCTATCTTAGGCAGCACAGGAACGTTGCGAGGAAGTAGGGTGGCTATTCTATCTCCTGCTCCCAGCCCAGCATGGATGGGGACGTTCCATCACGGGTCAGATGAAAAGGTGACTGAGAAATCCCAGACTAAATCAAACCTGAGCAGCATGACACCAGGAGGAGGTAAAGTCTGCAGGGTTCAAGGCAGGGTTCAAGGTATTCTTGAGAGACCCTGTATTTTAAGTGCCAAAAGTGGGGAAGTGGAGGCGGAGAACAAAGATAAAAGTAAATGTAAACTGTTGGTTGATGATACATCAGAAATGGACAAGAAGGGGATAGTTCACATTCGGGAGGTTGATGGAAGGCTTTGTGTCGTCCGAACTGTGTACCCAAGAGATTACGGATCACCTTTGTGGCATAACCAAAAAGTGGAAGTGCACTCAGGCCCACCTGTTGCATCTCCTGTTATTGGTGGCACTCAGAAAGTACAGGTGATGGAAGAAGAGAGACGACCATCCACAGATACCGTCATCAGCAATCCAAAAATTGCTGTTGATCAACCAGAGAAAGGATTTTGGTTGGACAGCCATACTCAGTGTGGAGAAGTTCCTGGTCCTTTGCAGGATCCCCAGTCTTCAGGTTATGCCAGCGACGTGCCTATTACCTCTCCAGACATAGCGGGTACTGCTCAGACAGACTGGGGAAGCTCTTCTGAAGTGCTGAACACTTCAATATTAGAGAGTCCCATCTCCCCGCCAGAGAAACCATCACAAACCCCTTCCCAGGTCAGACACATTTGCTAATTCCCCTCTTTCTTGGGTAGTACTGATTATGGTAGTAATGATGTATATACTGTGAGCAACACATTATGTGTTAAATAATTTTCTGCCTGAATTCCCAGACTCCAGAACTGTATATCCTTACTATGCCTAAAATGAAGCAGACATCTCCAACTCCATGAGCTTAATCATCACTGAACAGTAGTTTTTAAACCCCAGTAGTTTAAACCCCAGTGGTTTCTGCTGTTTTTATCATGCCATCCACAGCCTTCACTGTCAATATTGACATATTATCCAGAGTGACGTATTTTATATCGTAAAGTATCGCAGTATTATCTCCAGAGATGTGGACAAATCAAACAGTTTAGCTTGCCTGCCATGTAGTAAAAGTTCCAATGACTAGACTAAAGAGTGTTAGGTATTGCAATGCTTTCATTTGTGGTGCACTAATTTGGTAATGAACAGCAATATCTGTACCTGATTCTAAAAATATCAATTGTCGTACATGGGAGCTAATTTAGGCGACTAGTAAAAACATTCTGGCACCAACCAGATCTTGCCTTAGTTGTGTAGTGCAGCAAGTAGAGGGATGTGTAAAGTGTAGTGTCTGCTATAGTTCAACCTTCAGAGTACAGTTAAAACAGCCTGCAGGCCAAATAAGACCATTGGTTTTGTGGAAGGAATTTTGTCTTTTACGATCTGTTAAACCTTTGTGTTTGGTAGGCAACAATAAATAAAACATCTAGTACCATGTACACAAAATCTGTTTGTCCCATGCTACTGATATAGCCACTCTTACTCTGATGTGAGCGTTACTTACATGCAGATACATCAGTAGCTTTAAATGCAGGTCTTTCTTCATCTGTTCAGTTCAGTGATAGAGGTTTATGCATAGTGCATGTGAGACATTCTTCTCTCCTTATCAGGAGCACTCAGGAGGAGAAACGATGGGTTTCGTTACAGCTAGAACAATGTGCTAATGGCCTATTGTTTATCAGATGACTGATCCTTAACCCTTTCTGGGTTAGTAATAAGCTAGCATTAGGTGGTGATCATTTTCACATCAAGCAACCTGTCTTTTTTGGATATCGCTGTGTGAATAGAGGTTCAAACTGCTTCTCTGTTCTTGACTGCTTTGCTTTGACACTAACAGGGTGTATTTGTGGAGCAGATCAGTATACCACATTCTGACTAGTCTTTGCTCTCACACTCTGTATATCACTTTTCTCCACATCTAAAGGGCAACTGCAAGCACGCTTTCTCAGGGGGGCTAGTCTATTTTAATTTTTACCTTACTCTATCTCTTTCTTTTTGGATGTGTTTGGTTTCTCTTATGTCCTTGGTCTCCTTGTATATTGTATGTCCCAGCTATCTCTGCAAATGTGTATAGATTTTCTTCCCAAGGCATCAGTGTTTTTTGTTTGTCTGTTTGTTTTTTGGTCTCAAACCCTTAGCGGTCTGAATGAAGATGCTTAGAGGGTCTTGCTACCTTTAACTAGATTTCAAAAACGTTCGAAGCCTCACGTGCTATGACATATGTGATGCAAGCAGTGTGGAAGATGCTAGATAACAGCTTTTCTCACACACACTAATGCCCCACATACAGAGTGGGGGTACAGTATACTGTACATAGCTATACTTTAAAAGATAACGCATTATATGTTTACTCTATTAAAGGATAAACTAACATTTGTTCTTTTCTCTCTATCTTCATCTCTGATAATTCATCCTCTTATACAACCCAGAGTCTTCTCTCACAGTTTTGACACTCTATTATAGGGTACTTAAGTGATGATCCAGTGTTTTCTCATGTGAGCATTGCTGACATTTATATACATCATTAACTGCTTTACATGCACTTTTCCCCCATCTTTTCAAATTTTGCCTAAAAAACTTATCTATTATCATCTTTGGTCTTGTACCAAAAGTTTGTTACTATACTTCAATTCAATTAAAATTTATTTGTATAGCGCTTTTAACAACGGACATTGTCTCAATGCAGTTAGAAACATTATACAAAAAATGTAATATTATACAAAGATTAATATAATACAAAAAAATCAAGATTAATATTAAACTTGTATTTAAATGAGTTTGTATTTATCCCCAATGAACAAGCCTGAAGTGACTGAGGCGACTGTGGCGAGGAAACCTTGAGAGGAACCAGACTTACTGTAAAAGGGAACCTCATCCTCATTTGGGTGACACTGGAGGGTGTGATTATAAATATACTGTCCGGTGATTATATATTGATTAGGAGGTTGTTGTTCTCAAATTAGGAGGCTGTTCATACCTTTTATTCTTGGAGCATCATAATGATTTTGCTGTATATTGTACACAGCATTATAAAAGCTTCCTGACGGGATTCTGTACATGCCCATAGACTTCTATTATAAGTGATCTCAATCAACTTATTTTGTCTTTTCTCAGTACAGGAAGTACAAATTCCTGGATCTAGAAACTGCTTATTTGCTACATATACAATGAACAGAGATTAGGTTAAAAAATAACGTCAACGTATTCTTTAGGATTGCTAACGTTATCTGTATTGAAAATAAAGTGAACTTGAATTTCTGGAATTTAATGTCTTAAAGGTGACTTAGTTTTAAGTTGTGTCTATGACATACTGTGTGAGTAGAGTGAGTAGATAAATAGCAGTATACTCATTTTACTTTAAAGCCTGATATTCATCCCTGTAAGAAATGTGCTTTGCTAAATAGAGCAGCCTCATTTCTCTAGGGCTCTAGCATATAATGACCTGAGACCTTGTAAGCAAGCAAGTAAGTAAGACTTTTTTTAGTCTTTTTTTTTCTGCCATGTGATTATTTTTGGATTCTAGCTTTCAAGCAATATGAGATATTTGTAGTAATGCAGAAATACCATGACTATATAGGAAAAGCTTTATGTCCTCAAATGACAATCCTGTGTAGAAGCGCTTGAAATGAAGATAGAGTCTATCCCAAATTTGCTATCAATACAGATTGAGCTCATCATCTTTACCGTAAGGTACGGAGACTATACGGAGTCTGCTTTCTCTCTCTCTTGTTTGCTCTGATTCCCCAGAGTCGCTAGATATCTTCTGTTCTGAGTTTCGGTTTGCTTTTGTGCTGGCACTGGATAAGCATGTCGAGCATGAGAGAGGGATGACGAAGGAATACAGATGAGGTGCACCAGGCACAGTTCGACACTACATTCCACCTCCTTTTGTCCAAACAGAGAAATGTGGGGGAAAAGGAACGTGATTGAATGCTTGTGGACTTGCAGTAGGCAGCAGAAAGAGAAATAGAGAGATTAAAAAATAAAAGATTACCATGAGGGAAAACAGAACATGTGATGGCAGTGCCACAGAAGAGATGAAAGGCACTTATTTATGCCTAAAGTACCAAAAGCTCCCTGTGTGTGTGTGTGTGTGTGTGTGTGTGTGTGTGTGTGTGTGTGTGTGTGTGTGTGTGTGTCCGTGTCCTAAATAGGCTTAAAGTCAGTTTATTATTTTCTGTTCTTATATTTTGTGAGTATTATGAATGTTGTTCTTTTGGCTGCTGCTTGTTTGGGGTCAACAGAGAGTATTACAAATTTATTGAATGTCAAAATTAATAACAAAAAATTGACCTAAACTTAATCCAGAGAATCTGTAGCATCTGTGTGATTACATTTTCTTGCCGAGAAAAGAACAAAACCCCAACAAAAAGACTCAAAACTCGATTTAATTAAGAATCTAACGGCTGTTATTGAATTCTGTTAATGAATGACTATACTATACTAAATTTAATCACACAACTGTAACACTCACTGTCAATGACAGAGGTCTTTCTTTCTCTTTTCTATTTGGTTTTAGCCAATGTTTCACTTCTAGAGTTCTAAAAAGCTATTTATTTCATTTTCTAAAGGTACATTCTTTATAGTTTCATGGTGTCCTTGGCCACTGGGTGGCATTTCCACAATTTTTAATCACTATTTTTTCTTTGATAAAGTGTCTCTGAAAATGTAACAGATTCAAATTACGTTCTCAGCCTCCCATATTTGAGAGCTCAATCATCTGTTTTTTCCCCATCAGATCTCAGAGATCTATGTGAGTGGTGAGTCAGGAGACTTGACAGCCAAGGAGAAGCTTTTGCTCTGGACTCAAAAGGCCATTGAGGGCTACCCTGGCATCCGCTGTGTCAACTTCTCCTCCAGCTGGAGTGATGGGCGCATGTTTAATGCCCTCCTGCACAGATACAGGTACATAGAAGAGTGACAACCTTACACACACACACTCACACACAAACACTAATTTTTTTATTTTGATAAAGCGACAGTCATGTCATCATACCAGCTAGAGAGCTCTCAGTAATTCACAACTCTCTTCTCTTCAATGTAACTTTCAGGCCAGACCTGATTGACATGGAGCTGGTGGCACGCCAGAGTAACCGTGACAACCTGGAGCAGGCGTTTGAAATCGCAGAGTCACTAGGGGTGACACGACTTCTGGATGCTGAAGGTGGAATTCGGTTTTTTTGGTCTGACTTGGCACTCTTTTGGTTTTGTTTTTATTTACACATAAACAAGTCTTATCGCCAGTTTGCAAATTTTTGTCTTTCTGCTTTTGTCTCAAAGGCTTATTCATGTAACTGATGTGTTATACTTGTTTAATAGATAAGGATAAATTTAATGGATTTAAATGCTAAAAAAATGTATGTTTCTATTATTATTATTATTATTATTATTATTAGTTGTTGTAGTAGTGCATTTGCGATTATGCAGCTTGTATTTAATAATCTATACTCTTTCTACTTTCTGTTCTTCTCTCACTAGATGTGGATGTACCATCACCAGATGAGAAATCAGTCATCACGTACGTGTCCTCTATCTATGATGCTTTTCCCAAGATCCCAGAGGGAGGCGAAGGCATTACGGCACAAGTATGTGCAGTGATCTTCCACACGTAACTTTCAACACACGCATAGTCCTTTGCTATTTTTTACTCACATTTATTTTTCCTTTCTATTCTCAGGAGGTTGACCAGCGATGGGCAGAGTACCAGTCTCATTTTTCCTCATTGCTGCAGTGGACGAGGCAGCACACGGCCCTCATGGCCAGCAAAAACTTCCCCCAGAACCCTGTGGAGCTGAAGGTTTGTTTTTATGGCTTAACAGATTTCAGAAGATTTGAAGATATTGTAGTCACAATAAAATTAGAATGGTCACATAAGTATCTGGAGTGCATGTAAATAAACTTAAAACATTACTCAGACATTATGGCTCAGGAAAGACAATCTGGGTCTCATTCTTGTATAAACGATGAAGGTAAAATATGACAATCAACATTTCCTTTTTATTCATCTTTTCACTCCTCAGGCACTTTATAATGAATATGTCCACTTCAAAGAAACAGAGATTCCTGCTAAGGAGACAGAGAAGGGGCACATCGAACATCTTTACAAGCTGCTGGAGGTGAGGAAGAGGAGAGAAATGAAAAGAATATACAAAGAAGGAAGGAGTGGATGAATAACACGTTGACCTTGAATCAGCTGTGGAATGCAGCATGCTGTTTACTGTGGTCCAGTGAAGCTCTGCGGGAACACGGCTCCCGGCTAAATGAGGATATGAATGCTTTATTCATAGGAATCAAAGAGAGAGACAGAGAAGAATAATGATCTGTTATTAGAGTCCTAGTGAAAAGATTTTTAAAAGTATTTCCTGTACTGATTGCGTGTTCGGTTCCATGTTCCTCTTTAGGTATGGATCGAGTTCGGGCGCCTCAAACTTCCACAGGGATTACACCCTAATGACCTGGAGGAGCAGTGGGGGAAACTGATCCTGGAGATGCTGGAGAGAGAGAAGGCACTGCGGCCTGCTGTGGAAAGGTGAAGGATGATATAGTGGCACACAGTCTGAGAATTGCACAGAGCTTTAAATGAGAGAGTAACTGAGCTGAAGGTTCTATTCTAATGAATGGTTTCTAACTAGATTGTTCTTTCCCTTATAGACTGGAGTTACTCCTCCAGATGGCTAATAAGATTCAAAACATGGCTGTGGACTGTGAGGAGAAACTCACCCTGGCCAAGAACACACTGCAGTCGGTCAGTAAGCTTCCATACTGAGGAAAAATCAATCCGTACTCTAGTGTTAATTTCGTCACCTATTTTTAATTTAGTCTTAGTCTTAGTCTTGTGCCAAATGTCCTTGTTAGTTTTAGTCATATTTAGTCATTCACATATCTTTTATTGTTAGTCAAGATTTAGTCGACTAAAAGTCTCGTCATTTTAGTCTAGTTTTAGTCAAAAGAAAACTCAAGGTATTTTAGTCAAGTTTTAGTCGACTAAAAGTCTTTTAATTTTAGTGTAGTTTTAGTCAAAAAATTGTAGTCTTTTTTAAAATAACACATTATTACTGAGATTATTACTGATAAACATTTCAGTAAAAAAAGTGTTTCACATATGTTTCACTCGAACTCGACTGCACATCACTTTTTTTACTTTATTGATGCTGCTTTTAATCGTAATGCAAAGACCAGTCATCGGGACATAAGCTGTCATGTACAATAAAAGAGCCTGTGCAGCGACAGGAAATATAATTTAACACAAAAATCCTGCCTAGACGGTGGACTTGCGCTCAGGATTTATTATTATTTTATTTTTTTTGAGCGGCGTGTGGACGAATTCTTTCTACGCACACACTAAACAGCGCGAAGTCGCGAACTCGTTCTGAAAATTTTAAAGGCGTAACAGCTGATGAAAAAGCAGAGACAATTGTAGACGAAAATGAAGAGAGATTTTATCTTAGATTTTATTTTATACAAAACATTTTTGTCTCGTCTTTTTTCGTCAACAATAATGCATGTTAATTTAGTCTTAGTCAGCGTTTTTGGACAGTGGTGCAGTCTTGTCATCGTCTCGTCTTAGTCGTGGAAAAAAAAGGTTGTTGACGAACATATTTCGTCTCGTCTCGTCTGACGAAATTAACACTACCGTACTCTTCAGGTTTCTGTTTCTCTTCTTACATTTTGATGTACAACATATAACACCCCTTAAGTTTTAGTAACAAAGGTTTAAATACAGCTCCAACACGTTAGGTTCTAGTCCTGTCTAGGTTACAAAGCTCCAGATGTGGATTTAGATCCCAAAAGAGCAAGCCAGAGGCAATAACAACAAGGACTTTTAAAATTTCTAAGACAACATGAGGCAAATCCCTCAAGAGTAACCAGTCTCAGAAGGGAGCCCATCCTCTGGCTGTGTCTGACACATAAGATAAGAATGTTCATATTGTAAATTAGAGACATACACAGCTTTTGGGTGCTGCTAGCAACAATGATTGGTGTTGCAGGTTGTGTAACATGGAACGTGTGACTAGAAAATACAGAAAAATTAAAATACAGATAAAACCCACAAAGTATCACTTGTTTTGCTGATGCTATATTCGTACTAACATCTAATCTACATCATGGCATTTCATAACAAACCACTCAAAAAAGTATCAGATATACTTGTTGATTAATTTCCCTTAACAGCACAGTTCAGACTGTAGAGTTGCCTATACAACAGCATCGCACAACCCTGGCATTGTTACTTTTCTTGTTTGAGTGTTTGATTCCTTAAATTTTTTTTATCAGTTTTAGCACGTTCTGTATGTTGTGTTTATTTAGTATCATTTCCATCAACAAAAGCACAGTGAAGATTTTTGTGTTCATTGTTTTTTGTTTTGTTATCATTTGCATTTTAAATCCCAATGAACAATGAGACTTTTTGTCTAAGGCTACTATAAGATAGTCAACTAGCCAAACGATGTGTTTGTGTGGGGGGGGAGAAACAATGTAAAAACAAATAAAAGAAAACAAGCAAACACTTTGTCTATATTAACAGTGACATCATTGTGTCTCGAAATGATGCCTTCAGTTTAACAGTTTCAGAGTTTTGTTGCATTGCTTTAATTTTTGTTAAGTGTCCAACATGCATATGATTGCAGGACATGTCTCAGCTGGAGAGAGGAGAGCAAGCGCGCTGTGAGCAGGAGCTGGGTGCGTACCTGCAGGACTGTGAGGATCTGGTCCGCCAAATGCAACTGGACCTGCAAATCCTCCGAAATGAGAAGTACTACCAAGTAGAGCAGCTGGCCTTCAGGTGTGTGAGAGGGAGGATAAGCGAGGGTGTCAATGTTACAGGAAAGTGTCACAGAGAGAATAGTGAATAAAAGTTTTTCAGATTTTTATTATTTCAATTTAAGAACTCCTGGCATGGCTATTTCTAATTTGTTTTTGAATGCTTTTGTGTGTTTAACTTTTTGCTTTTTTTGTGTCCTCTGTTTTGCTATAGAGTAACACGTCTGCAGGAAGAGCTGGTCTCCCTGCGACTGCAGTGCTCCAGCGTTTACAGTAAAGGCCGCTTCCTGTCAGGAGGAATGATGGGAGAGCAGACTCAGAGGGTCTCCTCAGGGAGCTTGGCTACGCTTGGAGCGAAGACATTGTTGGGGGCAGCAGGTGTCATGGCGAACCTGCTCAGACAGCCCATGTCTCGCTCTGAACTCGTGGCCATGTCCTCATCTGAGGATGAAGGGAGCCTGCGCTTCATTTATGAGCTACTGGGATGGGTGGAGGCAACCCAGGTATGATTGTATTATATATTCCTTGGGCACAAAACAAATAAGATCTTTTCATGCAGTAAATTTAGGACACCCTAAAACGTTACCTTTTTTGTGTTAAGGACATTGTGACGTTTATTTTCTCAAGATGTTTTCACAAGCTTCTCAGTTTGCAAACAGCATTTTGAAACGCTATATACTGCATCAATTATCAGCACAAAACCTAAAGCATGAAAAGAAAAGTATGGGGAAAAAAAAGGTTAAAAATGCACTAGGACTATAGGATTGTACAAGTTAACATGGGGATAAAGAGTGTGTGTGCGTGTGTGTGGTAGGAGCTGCTGGAGCGGGCTGAGTGGGGCACAGACCTGCCGTCTGTAGATCAGCACTTGCAGGATCACCACACCATCCACACTGCCGTGGAGGGGCAGCTGCACAGCCTGAAGGAGGCTCGTAGCTATGAGGTAATGTGCTCACACACAGTGTTTATCACACCTCTCTGACCCCTGTATTGATTGACTCATCTAAGCACTCGTTTTTCTCTTCAGCCAAGTGTCTCTTCCAATTTTCGAAGCAATTATTCCGAAACCTTGGCCAAGCTGGAGAGCCAATACTGCAAGCTGCTCGTGAGTGTGTATTTGCTTTTTAAAATTTGTGTACGTGTGTCACTGTAGAGCACACAAGTCCTCATCAGGGTGTGACAGAGTTCATACCATGACAAAGAGAAGGGTACAGAACGTCTGTAAATGACACTGAATACACAGCACCTGCCCATGACATACACACACACACACACACACACACACACACACAGATCTTCTTTCAGCGCAATCTCCAAAGGTTGTTAGGGTTAAGGGAGGGAGTATTCTGATGGGGGAATAAAGGTCTGTGCACTTGTGTGTGTCTGTGTGTATGTGTGTGAGTGAATGGAGTAAAGAATGAATCCAGAGTTTAATCCTTTCTGTTGCCGCAGGAACATTCGTCATGGCGACTCCGTTGCCTAGAGAGCTTGCGAGCGTTTGTGTCACACTGCACTGAAGAGCTCATCTGGCTCAATGAGAAGGAAGAAGAGGAGCTGGCCTTCGACTGGAGCGAGAACAACACTACCATGACTGTTAAGAGAGACCAGTATGCCGTGAGTGACAGTAACTGAATAAGTACATCATATATCCAATGCAGGATTAAAGTTGCACATCGCACATCATATTCTGTCTAATAATCTTAAAGGAATACTGCAGTATCTTTTCGGCCTCCGTCTACCACATCTGAAGTGCATGTGTAAAAAACCACAAACACAACTGTAATAGTTCCTTCTACTGATTAAAAAATTACAGATACTTATGCTTTTACTGAGGAAATCCGTCCACGTGAGAGCAGGCTATGCATTTAATGACCAACACAGCTACAGATTCTTCCTCCACAAAAAGTAGTTCCAACTCTGAAATACCTTTGAGATGAAGATACGGTGAAACTAGTTACAGCTGACTAGTTACAGTGAAACTAGTCAGCTGCTGTACATCACAGGGCAATATAACACGCTCTGAGGAAGTGCTGTCTACCATCTTCTGCATATATAAACTCACAGACAGCCCTGATTGGTTAGTGTAGCTCTGATTGGCAGTGAAGTATGAGGAACACCACCCTTCCCTCCCAGACTGCATGACTCAGGATTTGTTATTCACTAGTGATAGGATGAACAGATTTCTGTTGCACCACTTGGGAACTACTGCAAGTGTTTTCCAAAAAAATACATTTACTGAAGCACCATAAACTGTCATTAAACTTCCATTTTTAAAACTTTCAAGTTTTAAGTAACCGGGTTTTCCAATCTGTTTTCAGTTCAGGGAATAGTGTTGAAAATATTGTTCATGGGGATCACAAGTACACTTCAAATGGTTAAAAATTACTGCATTATTCCTTTACATAGTGCACTTCTCTTTATTATTAATGGCAAAGAAAATCCTGAATCTAGTGTCAAAAGCCTGAATCTAGTGTCATTCATACTGTAGATTGCTACTTCATTTGACTTCTGTCCTTATTTTACAGGAATTGAGGTCAGAGCTGGAGGAAAAACAGGAAGTGATGCACTCCCTTCAGGAAACAGCCGATCAGCTGTGTCGGGAGAACCACCCAGCCAAGCAGACTATAGAGGTGAGCTGTCAGTCAGCATCACTCAAAATGTGATCAGATTAATGACAGAAACCTCTCATTCATATCACTATGCATTAAACGAATATAGATGGGATTAGAACTGTTAAAAGTTTTCTCGTATTTCTCAGTTTTTATATCTTTCTCATACACACTTGGCCAAGTGCCTAATAAATATTTATCTTGCGTATTATCGGCTTTACTGTTATTAGCCCTAACATGAATTATGCTCTCTGACCACAGGCCTACAGAGCTGCCTTACAGACACAGTGGCAGTGGGTTGGACAGCTGTGTGTATGTGTAGAGAAACATCTCAAGGACAACACGGCGTACTTTCAGGTACCGTGTCAACTAAAAAATAGTCTCTAAAACGCACATTTGTGTGAATAAAATGGAGTTGTAATCATGCTGATGCTGTTCTTAGTTCATGAGTGATACACGAGAATGTGAGACGTACCTGCGACAGCTTCAGGACACCATCAAGCGGCAGTACACATGTGACCAAAACAGCCGACTAGGCAAACTGGAGGATCTGCTGCAGGACTCCATGGTAAGGCTATTTTCTCTGATTACAAATGCACACCCATATATACAGAGATCTATTGTCCTGAATAGGTTTCAGCAGATGGCACAGTGCGAACGAGGGGAACACAGAGAAGGCATGAGCACTGTTTATTTCCTCCACGGCCATCAGAAGACAGAGCTGGTACTGTTGCTGGTGTATTAAAGTTAGAAACGAAAGCACCGTCATCATGGTCTGAATTCTGGCTCTGTTCTACAGATCTGCATGACTCTAGATCACTGTTCTCAGCTACAAGACTTTCTGACCAGCATTTGTTTCCTTCTAAAACCCTAAAATCCAAATCTCCTATTTGTACCTGTGTCGTACGTTTTGTTCAAATAACATATTCAATTACGACCTACTGATCTGGTATGTACATAATAAGGTCTAAGATGCTTTCAGGATGTCATTTCTGACTTATTTGCGTTTGAGTCTCTAATCCCTCATTATTCTTTCTGGACATGTTCAAATTGTTTGGACCACATCCACATTGGTGCTGATTGCTGCACTTCCTACTCAGTTAAGCCACTTCCTCCAGAGACGACTGCAGGGTTAGTCATCTGCAAACCATTACAGCTTTCATCTCTGGGTTTCTTCCTCGATTGTGGATGGCTGTTCACTTCTTACACTGATGGTCTTACAGATATTCTTAGAGGGAAACTCTCAGGATTGTGTTTGTTTGCCAAGCATGAAAAAATGCTGTCTAAAATCCTGCAGCCCATGCACCAGTGTACTGACTCTGAAGTTGTTCTTATCCAGACTTTGAGTAGGGAACAGAAAGATGAGTTGTTTATTAACTTGTATTTACGTCTAGGGATGTTCTATGTTTTTGTCTGGACTTGTTGTTATTAGAACAAAAAGCATGTTGTAGTGACATCTTGAATCTCTGTCGAGTCTCAGAGTGTAGTTCTCACTGGGGGAACAGATTCATCTAATTCAGCATGCGTTCGACAGATGCCTCTGCGCAACTGTTTTTAATTTACTCTTTGGAAAATAACATGCTTGCTGCTTCTAACTGATTTCCTGACACAGGTCCATTTTGCTTCATGACTCACATCTGCCTGTCTAGAATTTGGTGAAAACACACCTTGGCATCTGATCCCCACTGAACAACACCAGCTTTAACCTAGCATTAACTCCCTGCAATCGCAAAACCCCTTGTAAAATTCCAGACTAGAGTGTAATGCCACAAGAACTGTCTTAATTTGTCTCAGCTTCTCAGAGTCAGCACTGTAATGAATCTCTAATGAACTCTTAAACTCATGGAGGCCAGAGAAAAGGTTAGAATTTTGGTCATTATTTATATTGGTGCCCAGCTGGGGATGCTATTTGCAGAGACAAAACCCTACACTAATGTTAGCACAGGGATCACTCATTGACTTTGACCTGCTTGGTGGTGGCAGACATTCATCTAAATCACTAGTATCGTGAAATCAGTGTGGCTTCTTATTACTGTGAGGAAATTGATTACCACAGTTAGTAGAGATGCTTCGAAGTCTTAACCATTCTGAAGTAACAATTAGAATTGTGCTTCATTTTGACTTGAAACTGGAGAATTATTTATTTCTCCTGGACAGGTCACAGGGTGCCGTACACACACAGTTACACACTCATCAGTCAATACAACATCAACAGCTAGTTGTAATTTAGAGTCACCAGACCACATACATGCTTGCTTTTTGAACGTGGGAGGAAAACCAGAGAACCAGAGGGAAACCCACACAGATATGTGGAGAACATGTGAAACTCCTAGAGACAGTAAACCAAACCTCAGATTAAAAGAGGGATCCTGAAGCAACAGTGTGAGGTGACAGTGCTATCCACTGCACCATGGTGCGCTAGCTGAATTACAAAATATCAAGAAATCTTTACATTCATAATTTAGAATTCATGCCAAATAACCCCCAGGAGCTTGTCAGGAACATTTTGATATAAAATAAGGCAAATGACAAACTAGTATAATATTATACTTTGCCAGCTAGTAGTGTTTAGCCAAAGCCTTACACTCACTCACTCACTCATCTTCTACCGCTTATCCGAACTACCTCGGGTCACGGGGAGCCTGTGCCTATCTCAGGCGTCATCGGGCATCAAGGCAGGATACACCCTGGACGGAGTGCCAACCCATCGCAGGGCACACACACACACTCTCATTCACTCATGCAATCACACACTACGGACAATTTTCCAGAGATGCCAATCAACCTACCATGCATGTCTTTGGACCGGGGGAGGAAACCAGAGTTCCTGGAGGAAACCCCCGAGGCACGGGGAGAACATGCAAACTCCACACACGCAAGGCGGAGGCGGGAATCGAACCCCCAACCCTGGAGGTGTGAGGCGAACGTGCTAACCACTAAGCCACCGTGCCCCCCAAGCCTTACACTAAACATTAAATATTGTCTGTCATTATATTGAATATAAATCCAGTATTTGCTTTAGTTGACTTTCAGTCTGACATTCGAGAACAAATAGTAGAATCTCAGAAAATAATAATTGTGTAATTATTCATTAACCTGTTATATACATAAAATTAGCCTCTAATGTTCTAACCTCTATCTTCAATGGGTTTGGCATTGGTTGGTTGAGGTTGGAAATATAGTAGCAAAAAGGACTTTGTAATCAAGATGAAGTGTAAACAGCAAGTTAATTTGAATGTATGTCTAACTTTATTTCATCACATGAATTCAGAATAATCTTTAGAATAACTCTTGTGTGTAAAACGTTGTATTTCAAAGCAGCCTTTCATAGAATCATTGCTTTAAATGTAGTCTTTAGCAGGGTCATATGATGTGAGTAATAACTTTATGCAAATTGGGTGACAAGTGATGGTTTTTTACAGGAAGAGAAGGAGCAGCTGATCAAGTATCGTAGCTCAGTGGCCAGCCTGGTAGGGCGGGCCAAGACGGTGGTCCAGCTCCGCCCACGTAGTGCTGACTATGTTCTGGATAACGCCACACCCATCCGGTGCATCTGTGACTACAAACAAATAGAGGTATGACCCATATAAATGATGCGCTCCCACTTAGACCCACTTCAGCTCTGTACTGAACTTTTATATTGTTAAATGATCTCTCTCTCTCTCTCTCTCTCTCTTTCTCTGTTTTTTTTAATGGCTGATTTCCATTCTGCCCTGCACGGACCATGCCTTTAAGCTCTTTTACTACCCAGTTAAATGAAATGCAGCTCTGTAGAATCACACTCACAATATTTTGAGCATTATAGCTATATTTGCAAACCCAATAATGACATTATTATTATTATTATTATTATTACAGCACATTCCTCCTAGCTCATTGCTCACATACATTGTTTGCCATCCTCTGCAAGTCTGCCACTAGCTCTCTAAAACAGGATGGAAAACGGTGGGTTTTTCTGTTTTCTGCTGTCAGGTGTAGTGTGACAAGCCTTTTGAAACGCTCTTCACCATCTGTGAATGTGGAGCTGCAAAAGCAGAGCTATTTTCTCCAATGCTAGCAGAACATGGAGCATTCATGATTGTTTTGTGTATTGCACAAACCAGAGACAATGATTCCTGAAATATAAAATGTTATCACCAGTAATATTTCCGTAAGTGCGACCAGCACAGTCAGGCTACATCCAAAATGTATTTACTGCACTGTAAATGCTACTACATAGGGTATAACAGTGGTAGACACTGCATATTACAATTTAAGCCTATTAGAATGCCATTTGATGCTTAAAATATTCAGGACTCCAAGAGATAACTGTCAGAAATGAAGGTTCTTCTTCAAAGAGCCAAATACTTGTGGTGAATGTGGGCTTCAATAATAAACTTCTGTATTTTGCTTTAAAAAGATGATAAATATGTTTACATGGATTTTAGATTATTAGCCCTCTTAATAAGGCACCTTTAGATAAATTAACTAAAGCAAGCCAATGCTTCAGTCTTGCCAAGACTTTAAATTAACTAAAGCAATGCCAAGGCTTCAGTCTTGAGCATACTAGTTTAGACTCATTTGCTGTAATATTAGGGCCATGTTTTCAGGTTTTGAACAGACACTGGATTATGCTCTGTGTATAAAAAAAAAAAAAAAGTACGGGAAAAACAAAAAAAACGGGAACCAGGGAAAACTGGTTTTGGCCTCAACTATAAATTCTTGAATGTGTTTATTTATTTATTTATTTATTTATTTATTTTTTACTTTTGAGACACTACTTACTGTACTTATTTTTACTATTCAACTACACTTATTTATATTGATACGTAATTAAATAAATGTGTATGAATAAATTATCTATTAAATTCCGAGAATTTATTTAGACCTCAGAGACAGAAATATTTTGTGTGCGTCTGTGTGTGTGTGTGTGTGTGTGAGTGTGTGTGTGTATGTGTGAGCGAGAGAGAGAGCACTCACAGAGCCAGGACCAGAGAGGCACAGGCAGGTGGAGGTGTAGAGATTACTGTCTGAACTGACGCAGAGAGCTACAGCTTGAGTCAGAATCATGTTAATTAACACACAGACGAGTGTGTGGATCATTTAGCCCTCATGATTGACATTTAGTGATATTTAAAACTTTTAAATCTGATTACTGATAATTGTATTTCAGTCAGGCTGGAATTCACCAGGCGCTTAGTTGCGCTAATCCATCTGATTTTCCACCCATAATCACCTTTTTCACATAAACAGGGTCCTAAGTATGCCCAAAATTAATCTTTGTCCTCCTTCTCCCTTCCTTTCACCTCCCTTTCTCTTTATCCCTACTCCCCCCTCCCTCCTATTTTGCCCATACTCTCTTCCCTCTTCATTTCTCTTATGTGTCTGCGGGGCTGGCAAGGCCAACTCTCAGGTACTACTATTGCTCATCACTCTTTCCTCTGCCCTGTGCTCTTTGCCCTGGCTCTGTCTACTCTGTCCTAATCCGGCACAGATAATGCTCCTGCTTTTCCTCCAGTCTCCCAGTCACGATCACGCAGTAACACTCTTTTAAACACTTCTTGTTGTTGTTTTTTCACACAGCAATTATAGTATCTTAGATGTAAGTTCAAGTCAGCAATTATGTCATCCTAGTCTGAAAACATCCTCTCGCATGCAGATTGTGAGCCATCAGCTGCATAATGGGGCGAGTATTGAGGCACTACAGCACTTCCGTGAATAGAGTGTGTGTCAGCCACGGTCATGGACAGATGGTAGCTTTTCGGTTTCTGCTACCACATGCCTGTGTGCATGGGGCAGGATGAAGGGGTGGATGGGGCACCAGAATTTTCCTCAATTTATATTAGCTAAAAACATTCTTATTGCTTGATAGATGACAGAAATCTTCAGATATTCACATGACACACTACAGGATAATGTTTCAATCCATATCAGGGAACAAAAAAGATGTTCTGCGTTCCTACATCATACTACAGTTTAGTTACTCATGTGACTTCCATTAGCATTAACATTTCATTTTTTCATTCGTTTGGTTAACATGATCTATTTTACATTTTTAATTTATACTCCACATTTTTTATTTATGATTTTTTTCTCTTTTTTCTTCTTTTTTTTTTTTTTTTTTCTTTTTCAAATCTTCCTTACCTACTTACTCCTTCCTCTTTTCTCCATCTATCCACATCTCTCCCTCTGTCTCTTTCAATCTCACTTTTAGATAACGGTTAGTAAAGGAGAAGAGTGCGTGTTGGAGGACAACTCGCAAAGGACGAAGTGGAAGATCATCAGTCCAACAGGAAATGAGGCCATGGTGCCATCAGTGTGCTTCACAGTTCCACCTCCCAACCAGGAGGCTATTGACACTGCCAGCAGGTAAAGGCATTCACACATACTGGCTGTGTTCCAAATTATATGAGGTTTATACCACTTGTTTGTCAATTTGCTTAAAGGTTTCATATATTTCATGGCCTGGTTTGTGCTAACGACGCACTCATTGTGTCTGACGTATGTAGAGCGGAGCAGCTGTACCAGAATGTGATGTCTTTATGGCACCAGCTGCACATGAACATGAAGAGCGTGGTGTCCTGGCACTATCTGCAGAAGGACATCAGCAACATCTCTTCCTGGACTTTAGACACGGTCACTATTTTAAACTGCAATTCACTGGACCGATTCCCCTATAGAGACTCTCCAGAGGACATCCCTGACTGAGTATTTCTGTTTGTTTAGATCCGCTTCCAGTCTCCATCTGACAGACAGCAGGCTCTGGATAACCTGGACGCCCACCTAGCTGATTTCCTAGCAGACAGCCACGAGAGTGCCTTGTTTACGGCGGCCGAGAGACGCGATCTCGAGCAGGGAGCACGGAACTGCCACGAGCACTGCCGAGCAATGCTGATCTCCATGGAGACGGGTAAACAGACAGGCTACGTGCTGGTGTCGAAAAATAGATCCGAATAAGCACTAGTCAGGATTAGTGATAGGATTTTGGGTAATTCTGTACTATATAGACTCCTTTACAGTAAAGTGAAAGTATTTTATAATAGTCTGCCTTATTTATTAGTGGAAGTGATTTATTCAGTAAACAGATAATGCTTGCTATGACTGTTATCTCAGATTTGTGATCATTAACATAATAGTAATAATAATAATAATAATAATCTTTTCTTTTTGCTTATTTGGCTTGTTGCTGTACTCCACTACATTACTGATTAGATTTAATTTAGCTGTAATAATAAAAAATATTAAAAAAGTGTTTAATCATGATTGCAAACACTTAATCCTCTCTGTCAACCCTGATTTTTACACGATCACTATTTGCAGACACTTATATTCCACCCGTCGTAACATAAGAAATCACAATTTGTCCATACTATTATGTATAGAATAAGCTGCAGGCCCTTTGACCTGGCTTTAGCATTCTGCTAACCAGTTAGGTGCATATTTAACAAGATCTCCATTTGTATATGGCTCAGGGCCATCACTTCTTAGCATCAATATTTATTTTGTTTCCCTTTTTTTCTCAGTGGAGAAGGATGAGTCGGTATCACGCTCCTACCTCTCAGAGCTGCAGAGCATCAAGTCTCACCTGCAGGAAGCTGAGCAGAAGTTAATGTTGGGCATGCAGTCTCTGCCCTCTAGTGGTACGTCAGGAGATGGTGCAGGGACTGCTGTTCATATTGCAGAGCAGGAGGTAAGCAATAACAGATTTAACAGTGCCACCTTTTGGCTGAGAAATGCAGTGCTGTTTGTTTAGTCATTTTTATTTCATACCACATTATAAGCAAAAGTGGTTCAAATGATCATTTAGAGGACTGACAGCATAACACTGTTTCATCTATTGATCAGAAGCTGCATCATCATCTGAAGAATCTGCAGTCGGATCTGGGTAACGTGTCTCGACGCTGTGTGAGCTTCTTCGAGGAGAAGCCGTCCTCTTCCAGTGTGCCTGTGCTTCGCTCTGAGCTCAATCTGGTTGTAGAGAAAAGTGAGCGACTCAACTCGCTGTCCTCCGTCTATCTGCACAAGTCAGTACATTCACTCACACCCCCACGTTTCTCATACACACCCACCCTGTCAATCCTCTCACTGTCTTGCTTTTTGTGTCAGGTTGAAAACGGTAGATGTGCTGATGAGAAGCTTACAGGCTGCTGAGAGTCAGGTGAAGAAGTATGAGGGACGGCTGAGCGAGGAGGACATAGTACCTGCTGATACCACTGCTATCCAGGCTTTAAGAGAACAGATAAAGGTCAGGAACCCCAACAAATCCAGGCACTCACCTGTTCACTATAACACTCTCAGTGTGTCAGATGGCATTTTTCACTAAGCTCACTGCTCTGTATGTCCGTTTTAAAAGGTCAGGTTAGAAAGATTGGTGCACAGCATGGGCCTTATTTACCTGAGTAAATGTTTTCATTGGCCAAATCAAATACAAATTCATGCCAGATTTACACATGGGAGTTGATCAATATCCATTTAATTTCACCCACAAAACTCAGAGAAACTGTTTAACAGTGAAAGACTAAATCTGTCAGTAATGCAGCTCAACCTTTTTAAGCACTTCTGCTATAAATAGAACTTTTTTACACCCCTTTGGATTACTTTCTTTCAATATAAAGTATAAAAAAAAGAAGTAGTATAAATTTATCTGCTACAAACATGAAGTAAAATAACTGAAATAAACTGAAATGACTGAATAATAATTTAAACTTGAGATCCTAAAAATATTTTTCAAACTCCGGTCATTTTTCATTTCTTATCTAACACTCATATGAATGATTCACAATTAAATTGGATTGTATCCAGTTTGCTCAGAGCTTTTGTCCATTAACAATAATTAATGATAAATTGATGAATGGTTCCAGCTGTTATGGGAATATTTACTGGTTATTTCATAAGGCTGCATTTAATATTAAAGCCCTATATGAAAAAAACTGTCATTCTTATTATCTGTCTTAAGATAATCTGTCCTGCTATTTGCTTGCTTTTTTTTATATTTTAGAAATGGCATTCAGAGGTGAAGGACCAGGACCACGTCTTCCAGTCTCTGAACGCGGAGGTGCAGCGTGCACGTGAAGCAGGCACCCGACTGAGTCAGCTGCATGCAGAGCGCAGTCCTGAGCTGGAGCGCTATCAGGAAAAAGCCCAGCAGCTCACAGAGAGATGGAATGGAATACTCAGGCAAATGGAGACACGGTGAGCTCTTTGCTCTGTAGGAAGGATAGAATTAGGAATAGATCGAATGCTCAGGGATGTCCTTGAAAAGTCGATGAGTTTTGCACGGACCGATACTAAACATTTTAATCTGTGTTTAATTTAGGCAAGGTGATCTGGAGATGATAGGCTCAGTGCTGCAGCAGTACCGAGACAGTCACTCAGGTCTTATACGCTGGATCGAAGAGACCACAGAGAAACAGGCGAACACTCAGCCCGAGCAGACTGACAGCAAATCCCTGTCTGAGCAGCTCGCCCAGCAGACGGTGGGTCGCAGCTTCAGAGATGTTTTCTTAGCTGGAATGTATTTCATCAAGACTGACTTCTCTGTGTACCTCCACAGGCTTTGGTGGCTGAGATTGAACAGAACCAAGTGAAACTGGACGAGTGCCAGACGTACTCGAAACAATACTGCACTACTGTTAAGGTAAGCGTTCTTTCAGAATGGATGGATTCAACCCAGCTACTGTGGACTGAGCTTGTTTTGGCAGGACTCCAGGAACAAGTTTTTCATCAAAATGTGTCTTCTCGTAAAGAGCAACATTCAGATAGTATTTGTGTGACAGTGCAGTGTGCCTCCCTGTTTTCCATCAGGACTATGAACTGCAGCTGATGACATTTAGAGCTTTTGTGGAATCAACTCAGAAGTCTCCAGTGAAAAGGAGGAGGATGCATTCTTCATCAGATGCCATAACACAAGAGGTATGTGAGGATAAAAGGAACGGTAGAGAGAGCAAATTTCTGCTTCTATTCGGATTTAGTTCATTTGAAAAAAACTGTGTGTTTTCAAACTATAATTATTTACACATAGAGTATGTTAACTACCTGCACAGTGGAATATAATTTTTTAACTTGGATCCAGTCAACTTTTCTAGCAAAATTCAAGGACCAATGGAATGCTGAAGAGAAAATAAAGCTAGTGCATTTCATGGTGGTAGGCAGCCATACTGAATTCTGGAGAGGAAAAATATTTCTTTTGCTGTATGAAATTGCCAGCATTATAATCTGGAGCTTATTCCAGGAACACTGAATCAATCTAAGACATGAGTTCATGAATTCACAGTTTAAAGCCAGTCTCAAGTTTTGAGTGTTGGGAAGCCAAAAATTTGGCCAAAAATGGAGAACTAAACCAAACTATCAGTGGAGTAAATTGTTACACACTTACATCCTACTGTAATGCTACATGTTTTTGTCCTTGCAGTTCATGGATCTTCGTACTCGCTACACAGCTCTGGTGACACTGACAACACAACATGTCAAGTACATTAGTGATGCACTGCGGAGACTTGAGGAGGAAGAGGTGTGACTTAAAGCAGGACATAACTGTTTAATTTGTACGTTATAAACTAGTTTCATTTCTTATAATTAAATGCTCGTCTTGCAGAAACAAGTCGAGGAGGAGAGACAAGCCTGTGTGGGTCAGGTCTCAGACCTGCTAGGTTGGGTTAAAGGCCATCAGGAGAGAGCCACTGGACCAGCCGAGACATCACTTGCCGCACAACAGGTATGAAGAGATTGCTCACTTTGTCCCTGGAATCAACACTCTTCAAACAAAACGGTGATTTCTTAGGTAAAACATTTTGATTGACTTTTCTTTTCTTTAGGCGATCAGTGAGCAGTTAGCTTCAAAAAGCGAAGAAGTTGCTGAAGCAATCAGAAGCACACAAGTCTTCCTCCGTTCAAAACAGGCCAGCAAGTGAGTGCAGTACTTTAATATACTGTATACAGTACATCATGTATTCAAATATAAATTTTGTCTGATACAAAAATCCTAAGTTTTTTGTTTGTTATATATTTGTACTGACTTGACCCGCTATTCCTAGATTGTCCCCTGAAGAACGTGCCCAAGTTGCATTACAGCTGGATGAATTAAAATCTACCTACAGCCAGCTGTGTGACCGTTCTGCTACTCAGCTTCAACAGCTCGAAGAACAGAAGGCCAAAGAGGAGAAACGAAAGGTAGACTTAAAGATTTAAGGCGAGCGTTCTACTCTGCCAGAGCGAGCTCTAAACAGCAAAATGCTTCTGTTGAAAAAGTGCTTCTGATGCGTTGCTTTAAATGGACGTCTCATGATACATTTGACATTTTCTAAGGAAATTATACAGAGCGGTGCGTGTGTGACTGTGTGAGTGCTGCATGTTTGTTGCCTGTCACTTGTGTTTTTGACATCCATCACCACCTCCATAAATCTCACAGGGTTGCTTCAACATAACGTTTTATTTAATAGCATGGAGTGAAATCCTAACATCCAATTCACAACATGCCTGTATTCATGTCACCACCATCCTCATTTTACCATCTTCATCAAACACATCTGCTTATTGCTACTTACCGGCCATGAGTTTTATAGAAGTAGCAATTAAAAGTGTAGTAGTTTTACATAAACATCCTCAAAAGGTCATTCCCATAGTGCTTATTTAGTTTTCATTGCACATATGATAATTCTTGATGGTTTTTGCACTATAGATGTAGACATTTTTTTGGTTTTCTTTGTGAAGTTCTTAAGTACACATACACATTCTAAACATTCATCTATAGCCGTGATTAGAATGTAAATTGTGTAGTCTTTTATACATTTTTGTATATTATGTGTGTATGCAATGATCTTTGTGTGCATGCTTGTGTGTGTGTATCCAAAAGAGTAAGTTAATGGTGTGTGGTGGGATTAGGAGTGAAGTTTTGAACACCACTTTTTTATAATGGTTTCCTTAAAAAAAAAAACATACATTTCAGGGGTTACAGGGATTAATGTAGAGGCCAGCTATGCATAATTTTTCGCCTGTTTGAGCATGATGTGTCCAGATCACAGAGCATTTATGTGTGTGTTTGTGTGCGCGCCTGTGTATATATGTGTGTGATATTGTCTGTGTCCTTTAAAACAGTAATATTGTGTGACTTAATCAGCATTTTGCTTTAAAATCACTAACAGCTGCCAGAAAACGTCCGAGTCAGAATAGAAGACTTTTAAGTCAGTATGTAGTGTGTTCATCTTGATCATTTCCTTTTTTTAGTCTCAAACGTTTCACACAGCAACCACATTTACAGTTTACTGTCTGCTTAGGGGTAAGTCCTGAATCCCATACTAAGCTAGTGATTAAGAAATGCTCTGCAGGTCCACTTATGACCAGGTTATCTTGAAGATAAGATGATTGGACAGTAGTCTAAGATTAAAAACTGGTAGGAACGTCAGGTAGTAGATAGACAGTGCTGGCAGTGTCACAGGCAGATGGAGTGTGGCATGCAGAATGCTAACATCCAGCTTCTCACCTTGTTGCACCTCAAACTGCCGAGCCGTCAGCCTATCTGTGTGTGTTCGTTTATGGATCCCCTCCATACGGTAAGTAGTGCTTGCTTCCTTTCTTACCGTTGGCTTAGTTTTCTGAGCTGCCCTTGTCTCTTCTTTCTTTTTGCTGCACTTAGATAAAACTCTTGTTGCTACAGTTTTTATCTTGTTTTTGCTTTAGGAAGCTTATGCTTTCTTGCTGTAAACCAAATCTTGATTCTTTATTTGCCTTTTAAATGTCAATGACAATCTATGCAGGCAGAATTGCCATTTTCTGGATCGTTTATTAGTTGTATTAATTGTAATGAACATCAACTTGTGTTAAATTTGCATGCTTGGTTTATGGGTCTATTCTAAAACTCTCTACTGGTCTAGTTTCAGTTTAAATAATAAAATACTAAAACAGAATTTTGTAACGTTATAATACTTAAATATTGTATCTCTTTTTCCAGGGCAATGGGATCATCGCTGGAGTAATTGATCTCGGTACTGTGGAAATCTTCCCAGTTTTCCAGTCAGCACAGCGAGGCCTTATAGACCATGACACATGCTATGTACTGCTGGAGGCACAGCTTGTTAGAGGTGGTCTGTTACATCCTGATTCCCCTCAGGGTCTTTCATTAGAAAAGAGTTTATCAACTGGTCTGATTGATAGCCATATCTACCAGTCATTATCAGAAATAGAAGCTGCCCTCCATCTTGTCCAAGAGTCACACTTTACAAAGAGCCATACAATACCAGTTGCTGCTGCTATGGAGGTGGGCTGCATTAAAGAACAAATTGGGCTTCGTGTCCTGAATCTGCAGGTGAGCACCGGAGGCTTTTGGGATGACTGCAATAATGAAATGCTTAGTCTTGAAAATGCTAAAGACAGAGGTCTCATCTCACCTGCTGTTTACGATAAGCTATGCTCCTGTCTTGAAAGGCAAGAGCTTATTGATCCTAATACAGCTGAAAAACTCAGTCTGTCCGAGTTTTATCAGAGATGCGTTTTGAATCAGGAGACTGGCCTCCGTCTACTACCAGTAAATCAGCAGTCAAGGGGAACAATCTGCTTACGATCTGGTATAAAGGTAGGCATTTTCCGGGCAGCGCAAGAGGGACTGATTGACCGAGAAGTTACTATTAGGCTTCTGGAGGCTCAGCTGTTTGCAGGTGGCATTCCCGATCCTCGCACTGGTCACCGACTGACAATTGATGAAGCTGAGAGGCATGGGCTTATGGACCATGACCTGGCATGTGCCTTACTGACTCATCAGTTACAATCGGGAGGAATCATAGACCCAGTTACTGGAGAGCGCCTAGAATTAGATGAATCTATCCAAAGAAGCCTTCTCTCTCCTCGCATGGCTTTAAGGGTGCTGGAATCTCTCTGGGCTTTTATAGGTATGTTATGGCCAGAGTCAGGGGAGTTGCTTCCTATAACTGAAGCTCTACAGCAAGGTGTCATTTCAGGTGACTTAGCTCGGAAGGTCTTAAAAAAGCGCCATTTTCTTAGCGCAATTTACTCTCCAGAAAGTGGTGAGTTGATTCCTCTGGGCCATGCTGAAAAGGTTTTGGGACCAGAAGCTGCAAAGGTCCTTCAGCAGACACGGCTTCCAGACTTTCTCCATGCAATGACTCAAACAAGGTCTGTGCATCACCAGGGCGCTTCCTTCTCATCACCGCTGTCCTCTTCAGCCACTGCCTCACTGCCACGCCTTCATTCTGATGCTTTCTTTTTGGAGGTGTCCAAGCCCCAGGAGCAAGACTTCCACTATCTCCTCTCTTACCTTATGACACACAGCTACATAAATGCCCACTCAGGAGAGCGTTTGATCCTGTTGGAACCCGAACTGATGGAGATTATTAATTTAACCGGAGCAACAAAAGATCAAAACAGTTGTAAACCACAGTTGATAGAACCCTCTAACAGAGAGGCAGCAGGAGATCCCCTGTTTGTGAGGTCATTAAGTGAAACAAAACAAGAAAATATTCAAATGGATGTGGAAAAGAGTTTGAATTTCAGTATTTCAAGAAAGGATGAACAAGGAAAACAGATTCTCTTAGAAGAAAATGAAACAGCTTTGACTGATAATATTTGTAAGTCTTCTCTTATGAATGCTGTACAAAGAGCTGCAGGCATTTCTTTAAAGGAAACAAGCACTGATGCTACATTAGTAGAGCTCTTAGATACACACTCCAAAGTATCAGAAACAGAACCTGAGACATCACCCCTATTTGCAAAAGATGCGAAACTGTCCTCATTCCAATCAAGTCCAGACACAAAAGAAAAGAGTAGGAGAGAACAACTAGGTTCTTGGCTAGAGGTTGAGATGCCTCCTTCAGCCTCAGATAAGAAAATGCTTGATGAAAATCAAGTGGAATGTGCAACATCTGTGAAGAAATTGTTAGACATAAAGACAGATAACACTGCTGTTATAAGTAAAGATACTGTAGAAGAAAGTCAGACTGATGGACTTGCAAGAAAATGCCTACAAGAGAAACAAATCTTGGTTCAAACAGATACCAACCGAAACAGGGAAAATGCAGACTCATCAAAAATAAATTGGACCATATCTGTGAGCAATTCTGAAGATGCAGACCTTGATCGTATGGCAAAGGAGATGCTACAGGGTGGGCTTTTAACTATTGGGACCCAGAAATTGCTCCTTGATGAGGCTATAAACCAGGATCTGATTCCAGTTAATACTGCTGTAAAACTAATGGCTAAAGCAGAGCTTTTTGGTGGTTTCCTGGATGTGCATGTATGTCAGCCACTTAGCCTTGATGATATTATGCAGAAAAGTGTTCAAGATGAAGACTTAATGACTAAGGTTATCAAATCGGAAAAGACAATGGCTGGTGTGTTTGATGTGGAACATGGTCGAATATGCACTCTAAGGGAGGCTGCCAAAGAAGGACTTTTAGATACAGATACAGTATCTCGCCTTCTCGAGGCTCAGATTGTCTCTGGAGGAATTATTGACTTTGAAAAAGGCAAAAAAGTTTCGGTTAATGTTGCAGCCAAACGTGGGCTAATAGAGGAAAAGCAAAAAGAGGAACTACTCTTATTAGAGAAGTCATGCCATGGAAAGAGTTCTGATCCACATGAAATACAAACGAAGTTGAAACTACAACTACAGATGAATGGAATAACAGACCCCAAAACTAAACAGCCTGTACCTCTCCAACAAGCACTTCAAAAAGGTCTTATTAGTCATGATGAAACTGAGAAAATCCTACTGCAACAGGTAGCTGAAGGTGGAATCGTGCACCATGGGTCTGGCATTCGCCTCAGTGTTACTGATGCAGTACAGCAAGGCATCATTGATGATTCACTTGCTCTAAAACTCAAACAGTTTGAGAAGTCAAGACAAAACCAGTTTAGTTCAGATCCAGATGCTGCTTTTCTTCAAGCAACTGTAGGCTTCATTCATGATGGTGCTTCAAATACCAACCTTACACTTACTGAAGCTGCTTCTTGTGGTGTGATTGATCAATCCATTGTAGATAAAGTAATGGACTCTCCAATGTTAAAAAGTGGTATTTTGGATCCACAAAATGCTTGTATTTTGCCATACACAGACCTAATAAAACAGGGAAAGATTGACATTGAGACAGGTTGGAGATTCCTTGAAGTAAGACCATTTAGAGGTATTCCAAACAAAGAAAATGGTGACCTGATGACTGTGCCAGAAGCAGTGAGGACTGGTCAAGTTGATCCCATTCCAGCACTCAGATTATTGCAGAGTCAGGCAGATTCTGGAGGTATCATTAATATTTCAAATGGGGAAAAACTACCTCTTCTTGACGCTATTGATAAAAGCCTTGTTCAAAAAGATGTTGCCATGGTTATTGCTAAAAATCAGTTTTTAAAAGGCGGGTTGGTTGGCTCTGTCAGCGGTCAGAGGGTGTCAAGTCTTGAGGAGGCTGTTCAGGATGGGCTAATCTCTAGAGAAATGGCTGCAGAACTTCGCGATCACTTTGGACTTGTGGATCCTCTTGCATCACAGTGTTTTGCATATCAGGATAGTCCTACAGCAAGGAATTGTGAAAACCTAGAAGTGAGCACAGTGCAACTTGCTGACAGCGAAGAGCCACAATCGTGGACTACAGATCATCATAAAGATAAATTGGAGATTGATACAGATGAACAGCTACAAGTCCATCATCATTATCCACCATCTGATTTGGTGGAACAAAAGCATGTGGATGTTTCAAGCAGCGTTTGGAAAGATGCTGATGTATCATTAGAGGTTCTAAGTCAGTTTGCTTTAAAAGCAGAAAGAAGGTTACAGGAGGCAATTGAAGAATGTAGTCCTATACAACATAACGCTGTAGAACCAGAGCAGGAACTAAGACACGTTCAGCATCCACAAATATCTGCAACTGTATATGACGTTGGTAAAAGCTATGACATTATACCACATACCACAAAGCCGTACATCCAAATACAGCCAGGTGCTAAAACAGGCATAAACCTGGAAAACTATGAGAAGAGTAATGTCAGAGTTGGTCCAGATATCGTCAACAAGGTGCTTGATGGGCAAGTCAAAATCGAGAAAGAAACAAATCGGATTACCGAGGCAGCAGAACTACAGTCGGTGTCTGATACAGTCGATGAAAGTGAAGGGAGCACTGAAGTTATAGAAGTTATTGAGGAGCAGAAGATGCAAGGAAAAAGGAAAGGAAGAGGAAAACATAAAAAGCAAATCAAAGTCTGTACAGAAAGCGATGAAAGGTCAGAGGTTCAACAATTAGATATAAGTATGACTTCACAGGTAAAGGGTACTGAGGTTGGGATGGAGTTTGAGGTTAGACGAACTCCAGTGGTACAAGCATCATCATCTGAAAACACCACTGCAAATGAGTTTGGAAGTGGAGTTTTAGATGTTGATGAAAAAGAGGTCAATGCAGATGTAGATATTAGAGAAAACAGAGTGATGATACCTACAGAGGAGGCTAAAGGCAGCCACATGAACAAAGTAAGCGTTCTTGAAAAATCTGAGCATCATTTAAAAACTCCTGATGTGAATGCAGCTTCTCCTGGATATGGTGTTGTGAATGTGACTATAGAAGCTGATCTTGGTATCGATCAAAAATCTTCAGAAGATAAAGTGGTCAAGCAGGTCACAGAGCACAAGTATAGAACGGAAGCTTTAGTCACCGATGAGAAACCTAAAGAGGTGGACATGAAAGGGGAGGCTCAAGTAGATTTGGAAGTAACTTCACCTATAGAGAGAATCAACACCATGTCCGAAAAAGATGCAGTCACTAATGAAAAATCTGAAGGTCTGTACATTAAGAAAGGAGTCAAAATAGATTCTGAGGTTCTAAAAGCCTCAGATCTGAATGAGGCTTCTCTTGTAGACAACACTGAGGATGCTAGAAAAGAACTTGTAGCCTTTGATCAAAGACATGTTAAAGAAGTGAAAGAATGGATAGACATTAAGGTGGATTCGGAGGTCCTGAAAGAGTACGAGTGTGCGACTTCAAGCATAGAGAGTACAGAGAACGTATTCAGAAAGGAAATTGTAGTCACTGACCAGAAATCTGAAGATTTGGATGTTATAACAGCTGCAGATCAGGTTTCTTTTGAAGAGGATATTAACGGTAAATCTGGGACAGAGTTTTTTGTCAGTGATAAAAGATTTGCTGCAGATATGAAAGAACAGAAAGAAGATCAAGTGGATGTAGATGGTCTAAAGACTATACGTATGGGTGTGACTTTACCTATCGAAGGCATGGAACCCGTGATTGAAAAGGACATTGCAGCCACTGATCAGAAATCTGTAGAAGAGAAGATGAGTGAGGCCAAAGTAGATTTGAAGGTTAATACAGATGACAAACACACCAAGGGCATGTCTGGAGAAGATGCTGGTGATCAGAAGTATGTGGAAGAACAGAAAGAGATTAAAATGGATTTGAATATAAAACTTCCAAGCATAATTTCACCTGCAGAGAGCACCAAGAACTATGACATTGTCACTGATGTGAAAGATTTGGAAGTTATAACAACACCAGATAGAACAGAGGGTTCACCTGCAAAGCACATGGAGAGCAGGTTTACAAAAGTATCTGTTGAGATTGATCAGAAATCCGTTAATGGAGAGGTGAAAATTGACATGCTGGCCAAAGCAGAAACGAAAGGAGTGCCAGATACAAGTGATGATATTGAGTCAATCCCAGAGAGTCTACACGAGGGAATAGAGAATGTGAAGAGTGTAGCAGTGTCAAAACAGAGGCACCATATGGAAAATACAAGTCTGGAAGCTGAACCATCAAAACATGACCCTGCAGGTTTGGTGAATGTCCACAAAAAAGATGAGTTTCAGAGACAAATGCAATCCAGAGTCATAAATGACAAGTCAAAAACACAGGTTGAGCATGAAATAGATGTCAATGAGGATCTTGCCCCAGATCAATCGGATAAGAAGAGGAAAAAGAAAAGAAAAAACAAAAAGGCGAAGATTGAACATGCTGAAAAGGAGTCAGAGAAGAGCAAAGCTGATGAGCCAGTGCAAAGACCACCAGTTGTCCCAACTCAAAGCGATCCATTAAACGCAGAAAGAAAAGATGGAATGGAACAGTCTCAAAAACCTAACCAGGCACAGCTGGAGAAAGACGCACTTCTGATGAAAGCCAAAGAAAGCATTCTTAGGAAAGTCTTTGAGAGGGGTGTCAGTGAGAAACAGGCTGCAGAAGAGTTAGAAGCATTACGTCAAGGGTCAGCTAAAGAGCGGCATCCGACAGCTCAGGAGAAAGCCAAGCTAGAGGAGAAAACTTCTTCACTCCATACAAAGGAAAATGAGACTGATGTAAAACAGATAAAGCAGATAGACAAAAATTTAAAGCTTCTACCAAAATATATTTTAACTGGGACAGACTCTATACAAACCCATTCTAGCTCGACAGACCTGAGTGATGATACCTTTCACAAAAAGAAGGACTTAAGCTGCACTGAGAGTTCAGATGTTGCTATTGACCCCAGTAAGCAAATATCAACACCTATATTTGCTTTAGACAGGCAAGTTGGTGAGGCAAAAACACAAGAATCTGTACATCCAAAAAGTGAAAAGCTGAGAGATTCTGCAATCCTCAAACAGCCATATGCTTCTCTTACTGGGGAAGACAAAGACCACCAAAAATCTGTTTCAAAAACCAAAGATGCTGTACCAGAGAGTACAGTAAATAGGTGTGAACAAACCTCCAAAACAGAGCTGGAGGATACAATTAGCAAGGAGCCACTGCAATCCATGACTAAGCAATACTCTTCTCCTGATAATGAATTCAAAGATGAATCATCCATTGAAGAGTCTTCAGACTCAAGACTGTCTTATTTAGAAGAGGTCTCTGAGTCTGATACTACAGAATGCTGGGAAGAGGAGGACTTTGAACAATGTCAAGAAGGTGTTGATGAAAATCAGGCTGAAGACCATGTCAATAAACAGAGGACAGCCGCACAGGTAAGCAAGGTAAGATGCTGTGTTTATGTTAATTCTGCAATTATTTTTGCTTTACTTTTTAACTAATTAACTGTAAATTTGCAGGACTGGAAATTCTGTTGCTAATTGTTTATTTGTTTGTTTATCTGATCGTAGTCCTCTCTGATCCGGCAAGAATGCTTGGAACACGATCAACAAATTGTAGCACTCCTTTCCATGGTGCGGCACATTGAAGTCCGACTTAAGCAACAGCAGCAACAATTTATAGGGAAGAGTCTTGCCATGCTTGATGACATCATTAAACAAACAGAAGTGAGTACTGTTAAAATATTGTTTGTAGATTCTTAGAAAATAGGGTTCCTTAATAGTTCTTTGTATGGCAGGAGAGCTGTTTGTTCTCCTGTGCTAGAAGATCCCTTATACAGGGATTTTATGTTAAATGGTTGGGTTGGCCTTTTGGGAAAACCCAAAAAAATCCTTTTTCCTTCGACTGAAAACAAAATGATTTTAGGATACATTTTTTTGTTTCCCTTTTATTTTAAAACCAGGCTCTTGCTCTAGAGCTCACTGATTTGGAGCCCCAAGTAAACAAGGAGGTTGAAGCAGCCAAACAGCTCCTGGAGTCACAGAATGAAGATGTCCCACCGCAGTTAATCACAGCCCTGAACATGGACCAACAGAGTTTGTCCCGTACAATTCATGCCGCAAGAAAACTGGCTGAGAGCGCTCTACAAGGGATGCAATCACATCGTGATACCCAGAAGGTAAGACGGTAATATCAGCTATGACCTCTAGTTTTAAAATGTCACCAGCCTCTATAAAAATATAAAAACAACCACTTCTTCATAAGGAGGCAGTGCGTACTGAGTTGGAGTCTCTGACTGGGCGAGTGGACAGTCTTCTCAGCTGGCTTAAAGACACAGAAACTCAGATGGCGCAAGAGGCAGATTCAACTGAGGATGCAACAATTAAAGAGAATGAGAGAAGAACATTAGAGTGGCTCATGCAAAAACTGCAAGTAGTCAAGGTATATTTTTTCTCGTACTACATATACTAATTCTACATAAAATTGTTTTTGCAATACTCTCTCTCTTAGTTATACCACACTGCTGTTCAATTTTTCATTCTGGTTGGGTAGAAGGTGTTGACTAAATTTCTATAACAGCTACAAGACAAATCAGTGCTTATAATAAGTTATTGATTTTTAAAATCACTTATACTGGGGCTTGTATGACTGATGCACCATGTAAAAGGATTTACAAAGTGTATACTGTATGTGTATGTCTTCTTTATTAAGTTTGGTTTAATAAAAAAGATCAATTAATGAATATGTTTGTTTTTGTTATACAGGGTTTAAGACACTTTGGGACATCACAGCCTCATAGTTAATTATTTTGCTGTAATCGTTTCCCAGATCATATTTCATTATCACACATATTACCTTTTTATCTCACAGGATATACAGGAGTGCCTCACAAACCGCTCCAGTGATGTAAATGCTGTGGCGTTTGACATCCAGGTGTTCATCTCAGAGCGTGCACAGGATCTCGCACCTGAGCAAAGCAGGCGACTGCTAAGACAGCTGCAGCAGCTTCAGAATGCCTTTCACCAGGCCTCCGGTCGCACCCACGCCAGGGCTGAAGCCCTCTCTGTCCAATGTGTCAGAGAAGAGGAGCGAGAGCAGAAAGAACGAGAGAGGGAACAAGATGAAAAAGAGAGAGAGAAGCAGAGACAGACTGCTAAGGAGAGAGAGGTTTGCAAATACCTGGTTGAATGCTTATGCCTTTACAACCACAAGAACAGAAACGTGAATTTACTTTGGATTTTAATTAACACCTTGGTAATAACTACATAACAAACATGATGACTATAATCAGTAAAACAACTCTGATGCTTTTGTATTTGTTAATGACTGTTGTCACAAAGCAACAGAAACATAGAAGCTAGTTTATTTTAAAGCGTCAGTTTTACAACGCTATGCTTGCTATGCTTGCAACAGTTTGCTGCTAGATACTATTTTGCTTTGTGCACGTGTGTCGATATAACATATGTATTAACCTCTCTGCCTTGCTGTTACAGATTGCCACAGAGGACAAGCACTTATGCCAACTCGAAAAGGCTAGAGATTTAAAATCAGCCATTTCATAATAGCAGTCTTTTTTTTTCCCCTCACGTTTCTTTCTGTTTTGAAGAATCGGAAAATAACTGATAAAAAGTCATTGTGATGATCCAAAATCTTTTTCCTGCTTGACTTACCTTGTGAAACATGTATGTTGTCTGTCTGTGTGATCAGTCTGGATACATTATGCTCAAACAATGCATATTTTCGATCCATTTGTAAAGTGTGGGTAGTTTTGAGTGTTGTTGGGAACTGCGATGCTGATAAATTAAGTTTTGAGTATTTTACACTTGAAGAACTTGTAATTCTATTGTCCAAACAATCTCTGCTGGGTTTTAGGTAGTGCAGCAGCAGAAAGCAGAGTGCTCACAGAAGCTTGAAGACCTCACTATGTGGTTGGCTGGTGTAGCGAGCTTGCTGGCCAGTCAGAGAACAGGAGCTGAGTCAGATGACGTGAATGTACTTCAGCAAAAGCACAGTGAACTCAAGGTGACTTATTAAGTGAGCTGTATGATTGATAAATATATTTATTATCCACGTATCTTAATGTACATCCGATTGTTTGTGTCCAAAAATTTCAGGAGGTGCAAAAAGATCTTCAGACCAAAGCTGATAGTATGTTGGAGACAATCCGGTCAGTGGAGGAGTTCCTAGCTGAACGTGGCGAGGATCTGAGTCCAGAGGAAAGGGCTAAACTGCAAATAGCACTGACACATATGAAAGAGCAATATCACACCCTCACAGACTCTGCCCAGTCCTCATTAGCTCAGCTGGACTCAACTATCAATACAACACTTCAGCAAAACACCCAAAGGGTAAAGCTCTCTAGTAAATATGTCACAATTGCACTTTTCTTCTTCAGTGCTTCTTAAAAACAATGTTCTTTTCATTTGCTCTTGTCTATGAAAGGCTAAAGCAGAGGAGCAGCTGCAGGAGACTCAGGGAAAAATCGATGTGCTGCTTAAGGAGTTATCATCACTGGACACCTCTAGGAGGAATTCTCTTGGTGAGACGGTTCCAGATGCCAGTGTTCCACTGCGGTCACTGAACTCACACAACGACATGCTGAAGGTCAGAACCGAACTCTCCCAATTGAACCGTGTGTTGACTCTGAGTCCTGTTTTAAGGATTCATTTATTCATGCTTGTGTTGATTATTACAGGATGAATTCCAGCAGTTACAAGCCCAGCAGGCTCACCTCCTACAGATAGCCCAGTCTACACACTCTATACTGGAGCAGCCAGACTCCAGTGTGCCCCTGGAAGAGAAGCAGCGCCTACGTGCCAGACTAGATCACCTACAGAGCCAGCACCAGGAACGTCTCCAGAGCTGCCAGGAGAGACTAAGACGGACTGAAGCACTTCAGGATGACCTCTCCAAATTCATGGAAGAACATGGCAACCTGGGTGCATGGCTGGAGCAGAGCGAGCGGGAACTGCATTCCTTAAAGGAAGGAGAAGCCGATGCACAGGGTCTGAAAGACAGGCTGGAGGAGCATAAAAAGGTATTCATTATGTCTAAATGTTCAGTATTTCATAATTGTTGAGTATAATTTTTATGCATCAAGAGATTCTTGCAAAGATATGAGGCTTGATGCTTGTCAATGTTTCCTAGCTGGCAGATGATGTGATCTGCCACAAGGCAGACTTGCGCTTCGTGTCTATTTCTGGACAGAAGGTACTGGATTCAATACAAGGGTCTCAGGAAAGGGTGGGTGCTATTGACCCAGCTCTAGAGGACACATGGCAGCTTGTCAGTAATAAGCTACAAGATGCAACTCGACGCTACAGTTCTCTACAGAACAAGGTAGGGAAAAAACTTTCCTATCTGCATAATGCTCTAATCTTTTCAGGGTTCAAATCGACTCATCAGTCATCCAAAATATTATTACATACTTTAAAAATAGAATTCTACGCTTTTCGATGCCTCTGTAGACATTTTCTGTGGAGCAGTCACATTAGTATTGTTCATTTCTTTTGGGGTGACTAATTTATTGGATCCTCTTCTGCTTGTTGCAGTCTGTCGATCTTGGTACCCATCTGTCCAGTCTACTGGATCGCTACCAGCTGTACCAGGATGAGGTTACAGCTCTGGATTCATGGCTCACTGCTCAGGAGAAGAACCAGAGCATACTGAAACCCAGTGGAGAGCAGACGGATACGCAGACACTACAAAATACACTGAGCACTGTACAGGTAACAGTAGTGGCTACTTTTCCCTAATGCAAATTGAATAGGTTTCAGGTTGAATCAGAGAGTAAGGTTAATAAATCCCCTTGTGTATTTATTGCTTGCTTTAAGCATCTGCAAGATGAGCTCACTGAGCACTCAGTACAAATGAAGAAGGTGAGGAAAGCTGGGGAAGAGCTCACCAGCACCCAGGAATCTCCCAAACTCAAGAGAGCAGATATCAACACCACCACAGGTAACTTAATGTCCATTTCTGCTTTGTATATTAATTTATTATATGCAGATTAACCATGTTTTAAATTCATATTAATTTGGTTGCGTAATCCATTGCAGATAACCTTGAGAAGCGCTTTGAAACTCTGTCAGAGTGTGTGTCTCAGAGAGCTGAGCAACTCCAGACCGCTGTTGCTCAGTCTGTCAGTGTTCAGGAAGGACTCAAAGCACTGCTCTCCTGGCTGGATGCTCTAGCATTAGACCCTGGACCAGTCCAACCGACTGCCCAAGCAGTGCAGCAGGCTATCACCCAAAATCAGGTATTACATTTGTCTAGTTTGCCATATAAGCAAATAAAAGTTGTAGCCATATATGTATCTGTGAACAACTTTTAATGAAGCGTCTATTGTTAATGACATATGAATTTGAAGACCCCCAGTTTTTCTTATCCTTATCCTTTTTTTTTCCTTTAACAGAAACTGCGGCAGGAATTATTGTCACGACAAGGCAGTGTGGAGGCCACCTGCGACTCTGTGTCTAAGCTGTTGAAATCAGCAGATGCATCCACAGTCTCTGGTCTGCAGGGGGCACTGCAGGACCTAAATCAGCGCTACAATGCAGCCCAGACCAAACAGGCTGAAAAAGAAGCTGAACTGCGGGTAGTTCTGCCCAAGCTGGAGGGCTTCGAGCGCCTGAACTCGGACCTTCACGAGTTCACACAGAGCCATGAGAGAGTTCTAAGTCTCGGAGGCCTGCCAGACCACAGTGTCGAGGATTATAAACACACCATAGAGGTAACAGATCATCCACAAATAGCAGCTATGGTGCAGTATTTAGATGCTCTTCATGGGCATTAAATGTCTTTATTTAACTTATCATACTTTGGTTTTAGGAGGTAAAATCAGATCTTGTCCAAGAAACAAGTCGGGTGAAGTCTTTTGTGGAGCTTGGTACAGATCTGAGCAACTCAAGGCTATTTGCCGATGCACAAAGTCTCCTGGACTCAACCAAAGAGGTGTCTGAAGAGTTTGGCCGACTAGAAGCCAGCGTCAGTGAGAGGTGAGTTCTGGGCTTGAATGAAAAGAAACCCGCCTGTACTATGCATATTAGTCTTTAATGTGCTTTACACAGGCACTTGGTGTCATCCTCAAGAAGCAGCTCCCATCAGGAAAAAATTCATCATTATAGAATATATGATAAATCAGATTAACTTGATATTACGTAGCTGGCATTATTACTTCAAAGGTGACCATTGGACCTAAACAGTTCTATCAATTTGCCCCAAGAATGTAAGAGACATTTGAGACATACAGAATTCTGCTCATGGGAAGACTAGTATTGGCACTCCATAGCCAGATTCCATTGTAAAATGAAGTCATTTCAGTGACCACATGGTGAAAATAAAACCTGCACGATTAATTTATTGTCTGTGAACAGTGTTCTACTCAGCCAAACTGAGGTTATTACCCATAAGAGATGCTTTCCTGAAGGTCTTCATGTTGGAAAATGCCAAAGTTGGTTCCTCATATAATTGAGTTCTTTGACAGTTGATATATGGGAAGTGGGATTATAATAACACCTTCTGTGTGTTAATAGGAGAGGGGAAGCCAGGGCCTTTTTTTCCCTTAAATGTAATGTGAGCTGTACTGGATATTAGTATAGCGGAATGGAGGAGTGCTGCATGAGTTCATTGAGATGTTTTGAAGCTGTGGTTTGGATGACGTCTCTTTAAAAATATCTTGCAAAAAAAAAAAAAAAAACTCAAACAAACTTGTAAGACATTTGGAATGAAATGTTGACTCCACCACTAACCCTTAAGCATATACCTTCCCATTGGTTAGTAATTCTTTAATTTAATTGTCTGATTTTATTATTCAATGTGTCTACAGGCTTAATTCTATCCAGAAATGTGACCAGCAGTTGGTGGAGTTCCGCTCCCTTTCTGGCTCTCTGCTCAGATGGCTGCAGATGGCACAAGAGCAGCTGCCTGCTAAAGAACCCAACCTAAACACAGAGGGCCTTCGGAGGAGAGTACAGCAGCTCAAGGTGGGTGTGTATTAGAGAAAATGACAATAATATGTGTCCAAATGATTCCAAATTTTATAAGCTTATAAACCGTTCCATGATTTCCTCTCAGGACCTGCTGAGTGAGTGGGAGTCCCAGGGCAATCAAGTTCAGGAGCTAAACAAGAGCGGATCAGAGCTAGAGAGTCTAATCATCAGCATCACTGCTCCACAAAACAAGACTAGTAAGATCATACTGTACATTTACACTTTAAATGTCCATCTGCATAACTGAAATTAACTTCCATAATGTCTATATCATGGATGTGTGTGTGTATATATATTTTTTCACAAAAATAGCTCAAAACTTTCAAATGTTTTCTCCTCAATTGAATGTCTATCATTTTTAACTTGTGTGTATTAATACAAATAGTTGCTTAAGGATATCTTACCACATGTTTAAAACCACAAAGTAAGAAATGTATAGGTCGATGAAGCTAGTTTAGGAAAGCCAGTTTTAATCCCTGTTTAATCTTTAATTAGTTAGACATTTGGATTAATAATTCTCACTCAATTAAAGCTTCTTCTTTGCAAGACTTGTGTATGTCTGCTTTGACATTTCCTGCTCCATGTTTAACCCTCGTGAGCTTATATCTATAAACTGGCACGAGCCTTATATGTGCAAGTGCTTTGTGGTGTTCATTCATGTGTGTGTAGTGCCAGTGTCTGAGTGTGTGTGTCTCTCCCAGGTGTCCCCACGCTCAATGGTGCCGGTGGCTCCAGCAGTCTCAATGGCATTCACACCTGCAGAGGTGAGTTCCCTCTCCTGAGTGCACTGTGCTGCAGGTCACATTGTCTCTATCCACATTTCAGTATATTCCATCAGACACTGTTTTACTCTGTCCCCAGTCTATTAAACCATTCAAAAGTTCATATATAGTATTTGTCATGAAACTTTTATTTAGCACCAAAACCTAGCAGACTACTCTCAAGTACTGTTGAAGTGAATTCTAGAATCAGGCTCCTGGAACATAAATAAATGTGTGTGATTTTGTTGGGTGACAATTTTGCCACCCAACAAAATGCATCAGACTCTCATTGCAAAAGGAAAACACCCAACACTGCAGTCACTCAGTCATTGTTCTGTCATAAATCTGAATTGCCATATGTCAGCTTTTGTGTGTGTCTGTTTGGCTTGTTCGTTAGGTTATAAAATAGAACTGTAGAACAAATAGTGTTGTTAATATGAACAAGAAAAAACATGATAAAGCAGCATATTCAACAGGCTTTACTAAATCTAACGTCATCATTTATCCTCTCATGGAACTATCCCAACTCTTCCGGACAGACCTGACTGAGATCCAGGTGGTGGTGGCGGACGTAAACAGCAGGTATGAGCAGCTGGGTGGGGATCTTCAGGAGAGGCAGAGCAGACAGGAAGCTTCTCTGGAGCTGTGCAAGAAGGTCAGGCAGGACTCTGAGGCTCTGTACCAGTGGCTTGGTCCTCGGGAACAGAGCCTGGCACAGGGCCAGACCGCATCACCTTCACGGCCAGAGGTGGTTCGTGCCCAGGCCCAAGAAAACAAGGTCAGCACAGATGAAAAAACTGAAAGACGATGTTAATATAATTAGCAGCCTGTTGTCACCTCAAATAATACATACTCAATATAATGACTGTCACAACCTCCATGCAATCTATGCAGGCCTTGCTGTCTGAACTCACAGAACATTCAGGGAAAGTAGAGGACCTGAAGAACACCCTAAAGCAGCTGATACAAGAAAATCCTGACTCCCCTGAAGCAGACACCTGGAAACAACAACTAAAAGACTTAGGTTTGTAGATCAAACTACCCAGAATGGAGCAAGAATGGAGGAATATAGTGTGTGTGTGTGTGTGTGTGTGTGTGTGTGTGTATATATATATATATATATATATATATATATATATATATATATATATATATATATATATATATATATATATATAGTATAACATATGAAAATGACCATTTATGTTATTTAGAGCAGACCTTTACAAGCAGCTATATTGTTAAGGAAGTCACTGTCTTTTAAAAAGTATTAAATTAAATTCCTCAAGACATTTGATGTTTTATGTGCATATTTGTTCATCTCTAAAGCTAAACATACTTTTGTAGGGGATTTAGTTCTTCTAAAAAGGTTGAGTGCTTTTCTGGTAAATCAAACAAAAGCTTGCGTAGGTTGGAGGAACTGGAGGAGGCAGGAGAACAGTGAGCTCCAGGAAGAGCTTTTAGTCCTCCATGATATTTCATGTTTCTTATGTGACTCAAAGCGTTCAAATTCTTAAAGCAAAATTCGTGCTCTATTGAAACCACATGCGGGTGTCAGACTATGACTCAGAAAGCATGAGGGTAAGTGTTGCTGCCAGGATTGCCTGCATACATGTTTCTGCTTCTGTGGTGCTGATACATAAACAGACTAAATTAGAAGTTATTGTTTCGTGTCCTTTTTATCTCAATTCCCTGTATTTTCTACTAAAATGATTATTCACGGTTATCCAGATTATTCATGGTTTCCCTGAATATTTGCGTTACTATGGCTACGCCAGAACCTTCTGTTCTGGTTTCAGGAGGCATCATGATCAGTTGTTATGTTTATTTTACACAACCATATATACCTTTGCTTCTCTTCTTAGAAAATCGATGGGAGAAAGCCAATCAAACTGCAGCACAACGACAGTCAGATCTGGAGACATGCGCTGACAGATTGGGTAACTTTGCATCAGCAGCCAATCAGCTCAGTCCCTGGCTGCGAGAGAAAGAGCTGATGATGAGTGTGCTCGGCCCACTGAGCATTGATCCTAAAATGCTCAACACCCAGAAGCAACAAGTGCAGGTATATAACTCTAGATAAAGGGGTTAATCTGTGGATGTACACTGCAATAAAGCAACAAACCAAAATATAAGGCAAGCTCAAGACAATGTGATACGAGGCACATTTTTTTCCATGAGTTTTTCTGACTCCAGAGCTGATTTGAAGAAATTTGCATGCATGCCATGTCAAGAAGAATATTACAATTGAGAGGATCCAAAACAAATAGAGGCTAGAAACTAAAAGGACAATGGAAACATTTTTCTACATCTGAATCACAGCTAGTACATCTGTAAAGCCAAACACTGTCTTGTTGTGATGGCAGTTCTTTGTGTTTGTTTATTTTTATTTTTTAATGCAAAATTTCGCATCCAGCTGTACAATTTTTCCCGCTTTCCAGTTATGCAATTTCTTGTTTTCTAAATGTTCTTTCTTCTTTCCTATAAGGAATTTATGGAAGTTGTGATAGAAGACTATATAGGAATATACAGAATTATATATCAAAGGCATTATATACCAACATATGATGCTCTGTATTTCGGTTAATTAGTTGTGTAAAAGCACTACAGTATTTTAGAAATATATATTTGAGAAGAATATCCCTTACCTTTGTGTCCAAATCCACTTTGATTTACTATGTTTTTTATTCAGTAGTGTATTTTATAGATATTATTGTGTTAATTTTTATAGACTTAGATAATATTAATAGTAATAGTAATAGTATTCTTTTTTTATTAATAGAATTATTCTTTTTTCCCCCTGAAAGTTTATGTTGCGTGAATTTGAGACACGGCGTGCCCAGTTCGACCAGCTGACCCAGGCAGCACAGGGTATCCTCTCACCTGTTGGAGAGCAGGGCTCTAGTGACAGCCAGGATATAGCTGAGGTGAAGCAGGAGCTGGCCTCCATAACCCAACAGTGGGAGGATCTGACTTCTCGCCTGTCCGGACGTTCTGACCAGATCGAGCGTGCTCAGGGCACCAGTGAAAGCTTCCAGGCTCTGCTAAAGGAGCTCTCACAAAGTTTGTCCCAGTTGGCTGAGAAGCTGGATGCCCAGGCCTCGCTAAGTGCTCAGCCTGAGGCCCTGCGCCACAGGCTGAAGGAGACAGGAGAGATCCGGGCAGAGCTTGAGCAGAGGAGAGGCCAACTGGCCCAGGCCGAGCAGCTGTGTGCAGATCTTAGCGCTATTGTGGTTGAGCCTTACCTCCGAGAAGAGCTGCATAAGAGACTAGAAAGTGTCAGCAGCCCACTTAGCAGCCTGGAGGAAAGAGCAGGTGAGGCAGATGTCAGAGTACATATCTGTAACAGGAATAAATAAAATTGTGTCATTCACTTCTAAAGTTTAAGACAAATTATAGTGTATATATAGCCTTATGATTAATATATATATATATATATATATATATATATATATATATATATATATATATATATATATATATAGATGTGTATGCATACTGTATTGAAACTATGCTAAAACATTTGACAGCCTTCCCTTATAAGGTTTAGATTTTATCAAATGTTAAGGATTTAATTAAAATGAAACCGTTTCTAAATTATTTTAACTGGGAAAGTCTTGTGTAAAGTATTTCTTCTCTCTGCCTGTCTCCAGCGGATGGCTTGTCCCAGCTGCAGGCTGCTCTCTCAAGTACACAGCAGTTCCAGCAGATGTTTGTAGAGCTCCGTACCTGGTTAGATGAACAGGCAGCTGCAAATACACCCAGTATGTCTGATCCTCTCCCCTGCCAGCCAGAAGTTCTGCAAGCCCTTCTCTCCCAACAAGAAGAACTTCAGCGTGGTGTGGCACAACAACGAGGGTCATATGAGCTCATCCAGGCTGAAGGAGCATCTATCCTGGCATCACTTCCTGCTGGAGATGAGCGCTCAGGTCTGCAGGCTCGACTATCCAAACTGCGCCAAGACTGGGAGGACGTAAACCAGCGCATCACAGAAAAGCAAGCACACATCAAGGAGACACTGGGTCGTGCTGTACAATACAGGCAGCATCGTGATGAACTGGGTCCCTGGCTGAAGGACTGTGAGCAGAAGGAGACAGAGATCCAAACTTCTCTGGAACCTGCTGCCCTCGAAGAAGCCCTGCAGAAAGCAAGACAGTTAGGCTTGGACTTAGATCGCCGTCGCCCCCTATTGGAGGCTCTGAATTCAGCAGCTGACCAGCTCCTGGAGCAGAGCCGGACTGGAGAAGAGGAGGTGAGGGATGAGAAAGCTCAGCTGAACCGCAGACTGGATGGACTCTCTGAGAGATTGTATGGACGCATGGCTCAGATGGAGGAGCTGAACAGCAGGTTGAAAGAATTCGAAGATGGTAGACTGGCGGTAGAGAGAAGACTGGAGGCTTCCAGGCATCAGCTGGAGGTCCAGGAGGCATTGGGCCCTCAGGCATGCAGTAACAAGAGTTTAGAACGCCTGCGAAGCCAGCAGGAGGCTCTCAACTCCCTACAGCCACAAGTGGTATATCTGCGGGATCTGGCCAAGGGACTGGCACAGGATGCACCACAGACAACAGGAGGCATTGGAGATGGAGGACAGAAGCTAGTACAACAGGCTCAAAACACAGAGCGGGAGTTTGGAGAAGTGACTGAGAAGGTACGGAGTGCATTACAATTGATATGGTGGCCTAGTTTTTTATTTTGTGATGTTGGATGGTGTTATTAATATTAGTCATTGACAATAAATATGATGTTTCAGGATTATTTCAATTTAAATACTGGATATAGGGTTGTTATTATAGATCTACAGAGATTATCTCAAAGTACTGACTCCCTCCTCACTATGCATCACACAGATTGAGCAGTGCTGCTCTTCCCTCGAGTCACGCCTGCAGGGTGTAGGAGAAGTCCAGTCACACGTCCGCGATATCTTCTCACGCCTGGCAGACTTGGACGATGAGCTGGACAGCCTGAGCCCTGTGGGACGGGATGTGGACTCCCTGGCCTCACAGGCAGACGCAATAAGGGTATTCCTGGGTCGTCTGGCCTCCCTGCGGACTGAGATTGAAGGCCATGGCGGGGCCTGCACAGCCATGCTCAGGCGAGAGGGTAGCTCACCTGATCTCCTCGCTCTCAGGAGGGAGACGGAAGCTTTGAATCGTCAGGCAGCCAAGCTGGCTGAGCGGGGTCAGGGTCGCCTGGCACTTATAGAAGAAGCTGAGGAGCGAGTGAAGGAGCTCTATACTCGCCTAACAGAGCTACAGGGGCTACTTGACCGGGCAGAGGAAGGACTGAATGCACAAGGTGTTGTGGGAACCGAAGTGGACGTCATCAAGCAACAGCTCCAGGAATTTAAGGTAGGTGTTTTATCAGGCTGAAGCAGCATTGTTTCTGCCATGACAGACACTGTGCCTTTGAATATGTTTTTTATGTTGAATTCTTTAGAGCACTAGAATAAGACTTTGACAGTGACTCATGTGGAGGCATGAGACAGTTTCAAAAAAGATTCTTTTGCTTTTTTTCTGCTGTTTTTTTAAATGATGATGGTTTTAATACAGATATTATACATTTAATTGCACTGTAGAGTAGAATACTTTTATAATTTCCACATTCAGAATTGTTACACTTGGTAATTAGCTTGTTTGTTTGGATATGTTTGTTTTTTTGCTGGCATTAGTCCAGGCCCACTTGTCCCTTTAAAGAAAAGAGTCATTGCAAGTCAGAGCAAACTTTTTTAGACTTTCAAGTGTTGGTGAAGAATAGGCATTTTTTATGAAGGAAAAGCAAAACCGTTTCAGATACAAGTAACCTGTCACTAGAAGTAGATCTTAGATTGTTTTTTTAGCCAGGCAAATCTGTGAGTGTCGTCAAGAGTTTGTGGAATGAATCACAGCTCTCCTCTTTATTAAATCACCTCCAATTCTCAGCCCCCATCTGGGCTTGTGTCCTACTGTGGCATGCTTCTCTGCAGGAGAAGAGAGTCAGCATGACACAGTCACTTCTGCTGCCTTGGGCTGCTTGTGTTCATCGTGTTACCCTCTTGACTGATGGATGATGACCCCTTTACTTTCTCCCTGGTTTGCGGGTGTATTTATAGTGCCTCTGATGTTGTATCATTCCCTCTCCGGATCTTACTCATGCCCCTCTTCAGAACGTCGAGGGTGGTAGGAGTGTGGGATTAAGAAAGGCACAGTGGAGGTTTGAGGTGCATTCTAAGAGCAGGAGAGAGTGAGTCAGCGACTTCTTATAAAGCAGCTCACCTTGCTGAATCATTTGTACTGAGAGAACAGTGTGGCTGGTTAATGTGTCGTAACATTCTTAAAGTCATTTCTCATGAAGGATTCTTCAGGCGTTGCTCCATTTACCCACAGCTAGATGCCAACTTGAGAGCTCATTAGACCTTCAATGTCTGGATGAACACAGAGCTAAATCTGAGAGCAGAACTAATCACTGGAACAATAACTCTTTCCACTGTCTCTGCATCAGACTAGTGCTGACTCGCTCTGTTGGCTTTGTATTAGATACACTGGCTGCTTGCCATGCATATCTGAAAATTCACCTGTTAATAATTAGAAGTTGTATTGAGCGGTTGTGCAGAGAGTTTCACACTTCGATCAAAGCTGTACTTCAGCTGGGGAAGGTTCTACGCTTTTATTGCGTTTTTACTGCTTCTGCTTTTTTGTGTTTTGATTTCTTACTTGCGCCTCTTCTTTGGTCTTTGTCTCGTCTTCCTAGTGTTCCTTTGTTTGAAATTCCTGCAGTCTGGGACTTCTTTTGAGATTTACTGTTCCTGTTAATAACAATGTCAGCTACTGTACACAGTCCTGCTCCCCCACCTTCCCTCTCTTCCCTGCAGACTGGGAGACCAAGTTGCTGAAGGCAAACAGACAGTGCAATAAGAGAAACAGAGAAAGATATACTACTAAAACCATGTATACACTGAGCTGGGTCAGTGTAGCATGGTATAGGAATTCATATTGAACAACAAAATATCATGATACAAGACATTTCCATTATACATGATGCGCATTATGATGTTTCGTTTTACTTAGTTTTAATAGCAACACAATAGAGCCACGTTTACAAAGTGCACCACAAGGGTAAATCTTCTAAATATTTTTTGTAGCATGTTTACAACAATGCAAGAACACAAGTTGGGTAAATATGGTAAGATCTTAGCAGGAAGTTTGACTGGCTATGTAGTTAACTAGTAATATTGACAATACACAGTGTATAACTATAGTTTAAAAATAAATCAATTGAAATGACGGCATCATACTTTCACTGTTGCCTAGATACTTCTAAACTAATCTATTGATTCCATATCATTAGTTGTATATAGCTGCTCGATATAATTCATTCATGCTGTTATATTTTGATAAAATTTCCTTTGAGTTTTAGGAAGTATTGAGTAACTATAAAGCCAGAAGAATGATATTATTATTATTATTATTATTATTATTATTATTATTATCCCTGCAACAAGGAACAAATCAGATAGTCTACAGAAGCATAATTATATGTAATACTTATTTAGCTGGTGCCTACTTTTTGTGTACTAATTGCCACCCCATGTCTAAAAAATCTGAACATGCCTTTGTAAATTGTGTTAATTAAGGAGGCCATGCTGCAACTGTAAGTAAAGGAAGAAGGTCTGTGTGCTTGGGTTGCTTATAAAAGAAAAACTTATTGAATCGGTTCTTGCACACTAGAAGGAAAAAAGGCTGAGGAGAAATTTCTTTGAGATCCTCTTTCATCCTCCTTGGCTGTCTATTCTATTTTTTTTTTCCATCCTGTCTGGGCCCCTTTCTCCTACTCACCCACTCATATACACCCCCACCCCCATTTCACGTACAATGACACGCACGAAGGTAATTTGGAGGGCCAGAAAGTCTGTCTGCCATGAAAAAAAAGGACTGTTCGCCAATTCTCCCCCTCCCTCATGCAAGCCAGACTCCATTTCACAGACACCCAATCCAAAGTAGTGATGTCATTGCTGAGATTAGAGAGAGGGGGAGGCAGGATAAACCCAAATAAGCAAGGCGTTTGTGTGTGTGAGTTTGAGTTTGAGTGTGTCTGTCTGTCTGTCTTGTCTGTTTTTGTATTCAGGGAGACCTTTTTGTACATTTGAGGAAAGCCAATGATGAGCCCTGGCTGGTTGGTCAGCACACATGAGCAGAAGGTGTCAACTTTTTTAGCATAGAGCACCCTGGGACATTCTGGGTGTGATTGAATAATGGGTTGGGTCCTAAGACGATGAATCATCTCACCACCATTTTCTACTCAGGGGGTCTTTTTTTCTGGCTAAACATATTTATATACTGCACTGAGTGCTTTAAATACCAAGTCAGTATGACGCTCTACAAACCATACCCTAATGCGCATGAACTAGGTGTGTGTATGTACAGGGAGTGTGGCTTCCCATCCATGTGGGATGATATTTCTAATTCCGGGTTGTTTTGGCGCGTTCGGAATTTCAGCTGTCTCCCCATCCTCGACCCCTCACCAACCTAATCTCACACACACATACAGGGTGTGGTGGTCTCCTTAAAATTCCCGTGCCCTGTGTGTACATGTGTGTGTCTGCATCCCACCACAGTGGAGCAGCTGAGCTTGGAGAAATAGGGTGGGCTGTGAGACACAGACACAGTGCAAAGGTGCTTTCCAACTGGGCATTCCAGTACTGGGCTGGTTAGAACCGGTGAATAGCTTCTAAATCAAGCTGAATGCAGCATGCTGTCTTCACTCTTGCTTGCTATAACTTACTCTCGCTCCCTTTACACACTCTACTCCTATTTTTGTCTGTCGCTTTGCTTTCTCTGTTTTCCTCTGGCATAACAAGGTCAGTGGATGTGTCAAGAACTTTGCGTCCCCCACCCAAATCCCCCAGGGCTTTCCTTTAACTCAGATTCTCATGCACTCAGTTACTTAAGTAACTTGATTTGCAAAAATGCCCCTGCTGTGTTGGTGATGCAAAGGAGTTTCATGGCATGAATACTTTTACACAAGTGATTTTTAATTTGTATTGTGGTCTAAACCTGATTTTCACCATATGGGTTCATAAAATAATTATTTGGTTATGAGTTGAGATAAGAGCACAAGGTAAATAGTACTTGTGTATAATGATATTCCAGTTTTGAAATGTCTAGTGAATTACCTTTTCATTGCTGTTTACCTGAGGGCATGCCAATTATAATTTTGGTTTCTTCAGTCTGTATGGTTAAGAAGCCAAATTTCTGGGTTGACTGCCTCCTAATGATGTATAATGGCATGATGATGCAGTCTTCCTTCCTTAGAATTTAATACAGTTCTATTGTGCCTGTTTTCACTGTTTTTGCTTTCTTTTTTCTTTATCTTCGGGGTTTGATTAGATTAGCATAACATAATTAGCACAAGCTGATGACTTAATTTTGCTCATTTGACTCGCTATTCAAGTGATATCCAGCTAGGATGGGGGAGGGTGGGAGAGAGAGAGAGAGAGAGAGAGAGAGAGAGAGAGAGAGAGAGAGAGAGAGAGAGAGAGAGAGAGAGAGAGAGAGAGAGAGAGAGAGAGAGAGAGAGTGTATGTGTTGCCTCTCCCATTGCCTGGTATTGTTTCAGCTGTTGTGAATTACTGTGGCATTCCATAGCATAGCCCACTTTTCCTGCTCAACAAACACTCTATTAGTTCACCAACTGAAATAAATAAGGCACTTTGCATAAACAGCAGAGCCATCTTGATGTGTGAAATTAATAGGCAGCTTAATAATTCTTGTAATGATGGTGATTTTCAGGGTGGTTAACAGGAGTTATGTGTGTTGTGCTACTTCTCTTTCTCTTTGATCTAATTCATGAACACGTTATTAAGTGTCAGTCATCCAGTTGCAAGAAAGAATTTGGTTCTGTGTAAAACATAAGCAGTGTGATTTACAATTCCTGACAATTACACAGTGGTAAAAAAAAGAGAAAGAAATCCCATTTTCTAGTTTAATGCAAAGAGTCGCTTGTGCTTTTATTTGGCTTCTCTGGTTTGCTTTTGTGTCTGATAAAGAGGAGAACAATGCCAACATTGTGGGGCTCAGGTAAAGCCTGCGGGTTAATTATGAAACTACTGCTGAGATCGAGGGAAAAGGGGGAGCGCCAGCGCCTAGGGTGCGTAGATACAACAGAGAGAAAAGGGAGGGAGGAAAAGAGAAGGAGCAGGGTTTGAGAGTTAAAAGCACACATAAAACACAATAATTTTTCAGCATTTGAGTTGTTAAGTAAATAGAGCCTGTGCTTAGTGATAGGAAACAAGCAAGAGCAAGCAGGAGATGGAGAGAACAAGATCAACAGGTGCTCTCCTAATGCAAACAAACTGCACTGCAAAGTCAATAGCGTTTTCTGCCCCCTTGTGTTTATGCTAGATTTATGCTTGTTCATTTTTTTGTAGAATAGTTCTATCAGAGATAAAAAGCTATAACACACAAACTCTGTTTTAGTGGATTTTGGGCTTGAGCCCTCCCTCTTCCTGTCTGAGTCAGGACTGTGACTTTTTAACTAGAAGCCAAATGAGCAGCCAATGACTGACTAAGGGAGACGGGGGGAGGGGTGGACACAAGGTCAGGCACTGAATTTTACTAAACAAAGTGACTTAAAACGATTGCATTTATTGAGGTGGAGGCGGGTTTTGCACTACACCATGCAAATGCTAGTAAACCTTAGTAGGATTTTAGAGTTAATGTGTCGCTAAAATATGTTTAGTTGCATAACATCTACATCACTGTGTTTTTTCTTTTTCTTTCTGATTTTCAATGATGGTAGGGATGTATGTTTATTTATATATATTAAACCGCTGGGTGTCATAGTGGTGTGTCTGGTCAGTTTGAGCTGAAGAAGAAAGAAATAGAGCAAACATGAGGGCAAGAGACAGACAAACCCCTTTTGTTTCCACTGGGAGGTTTGTCTTGGAAGCAAGCATGACAGCTGCAACTAGACTGACAGAAAGAAAAAGGGAGAGAAGAAGAAAGACAGCAAGGGAAGGTTGAAAAAAAAAATTGAAAAAAGAAAGTATTTAGCTTGTTGGACGCGTAGACCACGGACAGTGTGGGTGATTCACAGAGCAACTGTGCTGTGTGCGCGTGTCTTCCATACATGTGCATGTGTCTGGGACTCAGCAATGGAGAGTGAGTAGGAGGGAAAGCAAGCATGCGTTAGTGCAGTGACTGCTCTCTGCCAGAGCTCTTTATACATATTCCAGCACCGACCGAATAAGGAAAGGCAGCGTAGAAAGAAAGAATAGCAAATAGAGAAATAAAACGGGGTTAACAGACACAAAACAGAACCAACACACAAAAAAAAAGATTGCCATTCAAGCAAAAACTTTTTATTTGTTGCTGCTGTCTCTCAGTGTCTATTCATTTTCATTGTAAAGCAGTGGCCTCTATAAACCCTCCCACCCCCCAAGCAAAACCATATTCTGTTCAGGGCTGGATAGGGTTTCAGAAGAGCAGAAGACGAGAATGCACAAGTGGGGACTTTGACTATTGCTGACTTGTGTGTGTGTCCTCCCTTGTTGTTTTGTTCAATTACAGAGTGGCTATTTAAAAAAAAAAAAAAAGAAAAAAAAAGTGGGAGGGAGGGGCAGAAAGAAGAGTTTGGGTAGGGGATTTTTGCTTCCGCATACGCATGCCAGTTTGTTTTGGAGAGAAAGAGTAGCCGTTATTGATAAGCCTCTTTACTTCCTGCATACTAACACCGTTCCCACTCACCATCAAGTTATCTCTTTTTCTCTTTGTTTCCCTAGAGTTTTTATGCCTGTAGGTTGGTGCCTTTGATTCATTCTTTTTGTATTGCAAGTGTTATGTTTAGATTCCAAATGATTTAGTCATGCATGAAACAGTAATATGTAATACATGCAGTATATAATGCCGTAGTTATATTGTCATTATTATTGGCTGATTTATATTCCTGTATGCCAATGATTCTGCTGAAACACATCAAATTGCCTGCTTAGTCACTCCCACTGGCATGAAGGCCCCTCCCACCCACGTCTATTTCCCAGCCTCCATTTCTCAGCTTGGTCTTGTGTGTTTTTCTGGAAGAGGAAACCGGCATGATTGGAGCACTTCCTGTGTTTTAATACCAGAGCAGGAAACAGAACAAACGGAGCTGGATTCAAACAAAAACAGAAAAAGGGAGGCGAGTGTATGAGAGTGAGAGAGTAGGAGTGGGAGGGAGCGGGAGAGAGCAAGAGAGAGAGAGAGAGAGAGAGAAAAAGTGGGAGATTTTTTTAGCAGCTGCAAACCATTTCAGCAGCTCAGTGGCCTGAGAACACAGTGTGAGAGAGACTGCACTAGGATAAAAGAGGAAAAGAAGAAGATCTTTGAGCCTTCGTGCATCTTTGTGTGCTTTCATGTGGATCATAGAAAGGGGAAAATAGAAAGAGAGGGAGTGTGTCTGGGAATTGTCTGAAAAGCAGAGTGGCCCGAGTGGAAGAGTGCAATCGGTGTGAGGTACTGTCTGCGTCTCTGCCCTCTGGATACAATCCCACAACTCTCTGCTCCCTGCAGGCTGGATCTCTCTCTCCGTTCCAACTTCTAACTCAACCCCTCTGGACATGGCTGTCATGTGGATTCACAGATTTTTCACTTCACACAGGATGAGAGGAATATAGAAGGCAATCAGAGAAAAGGATTAATAACTTGTGTTTTGTTCTTGTTTTTGAAATGACCAAAAAGACTTAAAGATGTGGATTTCATTCATTTAAATGATCAAGACTCAATCACTACAGAAAGCAAAAGTAACCATGAAACAGGGTCTTTTGAACCCTGATTTTGGCAGGTCCTCCAGATAGGCTCTATTGGATTAAAAAGAGGACAAGGGAGATACAAACAGCGATCGACTGTCTGACAAGTGAGTCCTGTGCAGTATTAAGAGGAATATTTTCATGCTAGTCATTTGACTGGACACAAAAAATATTTTCAAGGCAAATGTCCCTATTGCCTATTTGAATTCTAGACTATTTTTAAGGCAGTACTTGAAGGAACTTTATGATGAGAGACAAAATCACTTGATGGACATTTCCTCAATATCTCTTTGAGAATTTAGATCTCATCTTAAAAGGAGCCTTTCTTTGCTTTTCTTTGAAATAACTGTCAACAAGATCTCTCTGATTTTCCTGCTGTGATGGAAACAGTGCAACTAAAAGGAAGTAGCTGTAAGGAAGTTGGGGAAAGGATTGTGCAGAACATGTATGCATAGAGGAGGACTGACATCAGAAAGAAGACAAAGGGGATATAACCTTCACGGAATGCTATCACTTCATTCTGGACACCTTGGAAACAGTTGCTAATTGATTTTCCTCCTTTTTCATATTTGCTTGCATGCCTTTTAAACAAAAAGACTAAATAATATGTTGCTGAAAATGTGTGTCAGTTGGACTGAGACATTTTCCCTGATGTGCTCCATCCCTGACATATCAGGAATAACATTGTATATTAGAGCCTCAGTCTCTAAACCTTTTCTGTTTATGATTATTTGCCCTGGATTATAAGTATCCTAATATTTTACTGAGATTTTGTGGATCAATGATTTCTAGAATTAATTGGACAGTCAGGACTTTCAGCTGTTTGTAATTTCAGCAGCAAACTAACGTTGGAGAATTTATTTGTGGAATAGTTTGTACCCCATCCCGGCCCCTTGAGGGCACACTTTTACGGGATGGGGAAACCTCTGAGCCGACCAGACTGTTTGCGGCAAAATCCTAGGTGTCTTAAGAAAAGCGATGATGAGGAAGCATATATTGAGGACTGCTATGTACCACAGCGATCCATCTACGACACCATGCGGATTAATGAGCAGATTGACCAGGGCTCTAAGATTAGCCAGCCATCTCGTAGCACTTTGGGCTCTGGAGGAGGGGAAGGAAGCACACTTTCCAGCAATGGGACTTTAGGAGCTGACATTGGCGGAGTGTTTGTGACACGAGGGGGGTCTGTTGATGCAGGTGTAAAAAAGTTAGATGAAAGAGTGATTTTTGATGCTCTCAAGCTAACCGGTGCACCTCAAAGCATGCCATCTGCAGGGGGTGTTGGCTCTAGCATTATTATTCCTGCATCAAACTCAGCTGCCGTTGGAGCAGCTGTTGTGACCAAAAGGCGGCATCATGTTGGCGACAAAAAAGATAATCCAAATCGGCGCTCCTGGAAAGCATTTATGCCTCCAACTTACCCCGAGTTTGCTGAGCGGTTAGAGCTTTCGCCTGTAGAGTGTGGAGAGAAACGTTTATCTGGGGCAGGGATCCCAGTTTCACCTCTCCATCCATTACCTTCCTTATTAACTGCCCCACCGCCCTCCATATCCACCCCACCTCTGTCTCCTTACAGTCCTTCTTCTCTCTCCTCAGGGGGTCCTCATGCCCCTGTGGTCTCCAGCTCTCCAGCTCTCCTAACTCCATCCATCAGCCCAACATCTTCTCATCCACCTCATCCGGCTAAGCAAAAAGAGCCTCCCAAGTTGCATCTTCATCCCCCAAAACAAATTATTCCCATGCCTTCTCCTTCTAAAGAAAGAGCATCTTTACAGACTGATACAGTGCCCCAAAGAAAGCAGGATACTGCCAGCTCTCCACAGCTCAGCCCTGGCATTCACAGGCAGGTCGAAAGATGTGGTGAGATGAGTAAGCCAAAAGCAAGCCCATTACTTTGTTTTCGAAGTGTGTCAGAAGAGCAACCACAACAATGGAATATTGCTGCAAATAAAACATCTGACTCTGAGAGGGACTCACCATTCCTGGAGTATGATCAGGACACTGCCCCACTGATACCTCCAAAACCTGTATTTTGTCCTCCCACTAAAGCCCGTACCTGGCCTCGTACTACAAGTAGTGGAAAAAAATCATTTGCACATGGGGTAGTACATCACAACTTGCCCATTCTGCCACCCTTGCCTCCTCTGCTAGGAGAGGACAGTGATCTGGATGAAGAGTCATTGTATCTGTTGGATCCCCCCTCACCTTTCCTGCAAGAGGAGGAGGGATTGAGTTATGGGGGCCTTCCCCTTTCCCCATGTCTCAGCCAAGAAGGGGGTGCAGAAGGCCTTTTGGGATGGCCCCCTCCTACTAGGGAACTACGAGAACGGACAGCTTCAGAACTTCGTTTTGAGGAAGATGAGCTCAGAATCTTGAAAGAGCTTGAAGAGGAGGAGGGGGAGGAGGAGGAGGAGCAGAAAGAACTGGTACATGAAAAAGAAGAAAATGATCTGCTAGAGATGGAGGAAAAGAACTGGCAGATGGTGTTGAAGCTGGATAGCCATGAAACAGGCAATATTTCCTGGACAGTAGAAGGTGAGGAATCTGAACTGCAGGACTGGGAGACACAACAGCTCATTACCTCAGATTACAGGCCTCTGCTGACCCCTCCAGTTGGTTTTGGAGGCTCAGAGGTTGCCAGTGTTTCTCCTTACCCAAGTTCAGAGGATGGATCAGTTGACCTCTTTCTGGAATTGGAGAGACAGTGTATGGAAGAGGAAAGAAAGGAGGCATCTAATGTTGAATCAGCTTTAGTGTCTTCCCCTAATGAGCCCCTGGTTGCAGGTCATACCCTACCCAGAGTGGAAGAAGAAGAAGAAGAGGAGAGAGAAGATCAGGTTGAGGATAATGAGGATAAAGCTGGCCTCACCAAGAACATTGATCATATAAACCAGTTAGACACATATCAGACTGAAACTTCTGGTTTAGGAACAGATCATTTTCTTTCCAGCAAAGAAACAGATGATACTCAGAGTTGGACTGCTAGTGAAGGTTATTATGATAGTGATGCTAATGCCAGCTTTTCTCATGATCTCATCACACCCATGTTTGATATATGCACTTTAGATGAGCCTTTGTTGGAATCTGAGTCCAGTGGAATTCAGACATCTCAACTGGACAGAACTAATCCGACAGATACAACACAAGCCGAAAGACGGGAAACTGATTCAGACCTGGGCAGTGGAGTGTTATCTGAGCAAGAGCAGATAGATGATGAGATCAAAGACATGGTGCATTTGCTCTGTACGTCGGTGAGCCCTAAAGACATATATCCAAATCCTTATGAACTATGTGAAGTAAACAACAGCTCTGAGTTAAATATTTGTAAATCTAACTTAAAAGAGGACATAATACAGATGTCTCTTGGAATTTCTGATTTAAATGGTAGTTTAGGAAAGGGTATTGAGGGCATCGACTGTAATGTGGAATCGCATGTGGAATTAGATCACACTGTTTCAGTCAAGTTGAATTCTGACAAGGAAGCGATGTTATTTGTATTGGAGACATACAAAGAACCTTCAGAAGTAGCTGAGAAGGTATTTGCTGATGATGACATGCTTGTACCTGAATGTCAGCTAACAGATGAGCTCAAATATGATACTTCTACTTTTCAAGAAAGCGTACCCTCAAACAGCAAACAGACTCTACCCTACTCCAAATCAACTCTAAACAAGGAGTCGGATGTGGGAACACATTACAGCAAAGACACAGATCCATCTGTAACCACTGACAGTTTTGTTTACCTGGCAGTGGCAGTGCCATCACAATACTCTCATGAATGTCCTCCATCCCCAATTATGGAATCTACTCCTCCTAGTCCCCTTCCTAAACCTTGCCCAGATCCAGAAGAGGGTTCTTTTCTATCCTCTGATAGTTTTGTGTACCTGGCAGCTCCTGAACGCCTCCCTCTAGTGTCTGATGGGGGTTCTGCTGGTGAGGATTGTCGCGACTTGGACTCAGAATCTGAGACTAGCCAATTAGGTGTGGATTTTGTTCTAGGGTTGATGAACGAAGATAGTGACTGGGAGTCAGATAGGTCAAGACCAGTTTCAGAACCCCAATGCCAAGATCAGTGGGAGCAACTTGAACCAGGTCTCTTATATAGACTTTTTAGTGAAAACCAATATGAGCCAGACATTTCTGATCCATTTGATGAAAAGGTCAACACTTGTCAGTTGATGCATCCAGATGAGGAAACAACATTATCAGCATGTTTAAACACCAAGGTAAAGACCATCATAATATACATCTTAATGGAAAATGGGTCTTATTTTACTGGAGATAAATATGAAATGGGTCTGATTTCAAAACTCATACACTGCTATTTATTATTAGTCCCTTTGGGATTTTGCGATTATGTGATCATAGAGTTGAACGCAAAACTCTACGATATTAAGAGGAGCTTGCATTTATTTCCAAACTTCAATTTGCCATCTTCGATTTGCATGTGTCAAAAAAGAGTACAGCTATCATTTATAATAACTACATCTGTGTCTTTACTTGTAGTAGTTTAAAAGGAGAATCACGTGAAGAGAATTACTTAGTATTTTTATACCTTCTGTTTGTTAGAACCTCTGCTACAATCATAATATTTCAGTTTTGCAGATATTTGTTTCGGAATGTTTCTGCATGTACATTTGAAATGTGTTAATGATGGAGAAGAGGAGAACAACTTTGCATATTAGAGAGACAGGAACAGATGCTATTTTGCTTACAATCTTGAAAATAATATATATGCCAGTGTTTGACTGTTGCTGTGACAGGTCTGGTGTCTGGTCTGTGTTATAGTTGCTGTGCTGTGCATTATGAGGCTGATGTAGACCTGATGTGCCTTTGTTATTACATTTCTTCTTTTAAGTAATGGCCCAGCCTAGCTGTCCATCCACATTTCGTTTAGTCATACCTCAACTCATAGCTTTTTTGCAGAGTCGCTGCCTTTTTCATCCCCCAAATGTAATCGCCTATTGGTGATGGGCAGAGAGCTTTATAATTACTGCATGGCCAGCATGAATCAGCAACCAAATTGACTTTTAAACATTTAATATCCATTTAGGTTGTTGGTAGAGGAACAGAAAGGCCAAGAGAACATTGTTTGGACGGTCTGTTTTTAAACTCAATCAGCTATACAGCTCTATTTACCTCTTTTCTGTTAAAAAATAATACTGTTCAAATCCCCACCCTCCCCGTTCTTATCGAAAGCCCTTCCTTGTTTTCCAGGACTTTGTTTTTGAGATAAGGAAGTGAGAAATAAACACTGAGGTTTTTGAGGGGTGTTGCTATTGCCTGTAACACACAAACACTGTAAAATGTTGTTAAGAATATAAATAGATGATAAGAACATGCCAAGCTTATCAGCTCTGCTCTCTGTGATTCAACTTTCCCCTGCAACAGTAGAGGGGTGGAGACTTAATACAGATTTAATGCATGTAATGAGCTAAAGCACACTCTGGGGTTGGAAAAGTCACCACTAAAATTGTGGCGGTTTTGAGATCGTATCGATAGCTCTGGGGGATGATCACAGACCAGTCATTCATGGAAAAAAATGGCTCCATGGCTGAACACCTGGCAATGCTCATGATAAGAGTAGGTGATAAAGTTTGTTAGCCAGGGAGGGAGAGAGAGGAAAGCTGATCTCATCTCAGTACATAAGCTACTGTACAAATGTGGATTTCAGGTAAACATGAGGCAACAGAGAAAATCTGAGAATAGTATAGAAAGGGATGAGCAGACGATCAGAAAGAGAGACTGTGTTATGGGAAATAGTGCTGCAGGCATATTTGAGTGTTTTGTAAATGCTGGCACTGGAAGTGCTTGTGGGAAGCACCTGTGTCAGAATACTGCAGGGGACAAAGAGCGGGCAAGGCTACAAGCCGGACAACCACATGCACAAATTTATAAACATATAATCACACAGTTCAACAGGAGTTCAACAATTGTAAAGCCCTCAGACAGATATGAACTCAATGGCGTTCTAAACAAACTTGGCTCAGGGCTATTTTGTAAAAAGCATTTAACAAAAAGCATTAACAGAAATTTTGTTCACAGAAATATTGCAGCCAGGGATTCCTCTATGTGTGTATGTGTGCTTGCATGTGTCCGTGTCCGTGTCCGTGTCCATTTTTCATGTTTTGATTTAGTGTAATTAATTGGCAGATGGCTGGAGTGATAGAGTGTTTGAGCGATAAAATCACAAAATGGAAGGTGGCCATTTTAACTCTGGCTTCACTTTTTCCCCCCTACGTGTATCTTTCATTGTTTTTCTCTTTCGCCTCTTCCTCTCTGTAACTTTCCCTTGAGCCTCCGACACAACTCTAAACAATTCCTTTTCCATGATGAGCTGAAAAATCTAATAATAAATGAAACAATCTTGAATATTTTGCAAGAGATTGTTGTAACCTATGTAATTTAACCCTGCTTTTCTCTGATGCTGCTGACCTTTTGTCGGTATAATAACTCAGGCTTGTGGTTTGGACTAAAAGAGAAAAGAAAAAGTGAAGACTGAAATGGACAGAAATGTGGATTGGTGTTGGGCAGGAAAGCAGCCAGGAATGAAAGAGTGCTATGTGGTGAGAAACAAAAGGGTAGTTTTGTAAAAATTTGTTTGTAAAAGAAGATACATGGATATTAAGAGAAAATCTGTGCTAGAGTGACTGAGCCGCTTACTGGCACATTTAGAGACTCGAAAAGGAATGAGAGGCACGTCGGATATTTTCCAGAGCTCTGCTGCACTAGAGTCAAGAGTCTGAATTGTCTTCTGCACTGAGCTGGCCTGAGATAGATTCAGAAAGGAGAGTAGGTCAAAGTTTGACAGAAATGAAGAATAGATGATTCCATGATCAGCACCAGCTCTGAGTGAACAAACAAAAGAGATAAAATAAGTGAAAGATAATAAAAGTTAATGCTATTAAAAGCATTAACAAACAAGGACCAACTCTGTCTTGCACACAGACAACAAGCATACATATGCTTTTGCACGCACACACTTTGTCATTTTTAACAATGAGCTACAGCCATGAGCCACCACACCCTTTCCCCAACAGATATCCTGTTTGAGGCACGAACCTGGTCTTCTCTGCTAAACAGCTGTGTCTGAATGGATGCACATGCTGCAGTGAGAACAGGATTTTCCAAATATGGGGCTGATGCTGACTTGTCATTTTTTAATCTCTATCAAGGATTCTTTGGTTCTCTACTTAAGCAGTAAGATTAGCACATTTCAACAGAATTTAATTGAAATTAACACAAAGGCCAACAGTAGCACTTTTTTTTTGCATGAGCAGATTAGTGGAGCCTTGTACTGTCTAAGCATAGAGGTCTAAATTAAATTCTTATTTCTTTCTTATTCTTGCTTTCCATTTATCCCCAGAGTTCCCAGTTGTGGTGCCGATGGTTTTTGTTTCTTTATAAGTGGGTGTAGACAGTCAAATTAAATGCTGTTTAATTTTTAAGCACTTTAATCATCTTGACGATCTTGCTGCTGGGAAGTGCACACACTATAAATTACGTATTTGTCCTCCATTTTTTTTTGGTGTGTGTGTGTGTGTGTGTGTGTGTGTGTGTGTGTGTGTGTGTGTGTGCATCCATACAGGCTGTGGAGCGAGAGCAGATAGATAGCATCCATCCCAAACTGCACCATGTGAATGCGGTTGGTCAGGGGCTAATCCAAAGTGCAGCTAAACACACAGACACACAGGCTCTGGAGCATGACCTGGAAACCACCAACCTGCAGTGGAACTCACTCAACAAAAGGGTATGACACGCACTCCTAAATCACGTCACAGGTCTCCTACAAGCTTGCTTTGTTTGGTTTTGTTTTTTGTTTGTTTGTTTATTTCTTTACTGGTTTTTATGAGAACTTCTTTCATGGCCTACATTTTACAGCACCTGAATCTACTAACTAAGGTGTCAAATGGCTTAACAGGGAGCGCTGGCTTCCATACCTTAAATAACACTTGACAAACTTCAAAAAGTTTCAAATATCAAATAAAATATTAAAATAATTCAAATAAAAAGGCACCGAGGTAAAATGTCAGAAATTCAAACAAGCCCCAGAAGAACTGAAAGAGCTTCATGAGTGAGTGGAATTAAAGGTCACATTTATAGAGCATTCAGTATAATTTTAGTGTTTCAATATTAATATATCATTCTAGACTCCTGAAAGTAAAAGTTTGTTTCTGTGGGTTTTATCATTAAGACGCAAGAACGCGCAACCTTATGCACTTAACTGAGGATTGCTCAGTTGGGATAAATTTATATTTTATATCTGGATTTCCATAAAACTGCTTTGTGACCATGTACAAATATTATATTTTAATGTGACAATATAAATTGAATTGAATTGAACAGTTTATTGCATTCCTAGCCCTGGATAAACAACCAACTCCATTATGCTGTAAGTTATTATGATGTCTGGAGATCTGGTAGGGTTTTCAGTGTTTGACTGCAGATTGCAGCATCTTTAATCACTATTACATTTACCAGGTGTCACAGATTGCGTTATATTTGGAACTTAGGTTAATGTGGCAATGTGGCTACAAGTAGAAGAAATTATTAGGCTTGTACAGTTTTGAATTGATTTTTGTGGTGTTTCTTTAGGTCGCTGAGAGAATCGCTCAGCTCCAGGAAGCCCTTTTGCATTGTGGGAAGTTTCAAGATGCTCTGGAGCCTTTGTTAAGCTGGTTGAGTGACACAGAGGAGCTGATAGCCAATCAGAAGCCTCCATCAGCTGAGTACCGTGTGGTTAAAGCACAAATCCAAGAACAAAAGGTGAGTTTTGCCCTTCGAGAGAAGTGAAGGTTATTTATTATTTAAAAAAACATTACTTAAAGTGATTACATTATACATTAAAGTTGTATCTTAATAACCATTAAAAAAGCATTTATCTTTCAAACTTTTTATGTCTTATATATATTTCAATTTATTATGTATTTTATTATGCAAATATTATATTCATCAGTTGCTGGTGAAAGTCAGGATTCGTGATGTTTGTGATGCAGTTGTTTGTTGTTAAATTTCAGTGACATTTTGTGGGAACATTTGCATTTTTGCATTGTAAATGAAACTGAATTTGTGTTGTGGTGTCGGTTTCTGCAGCTGCTGCAGCGTTTGCTGGATGACCGGCGTGGAACTGTAGAGATGATTCGGGCTGAAGGCGAGCGCATCGCAGCCACAGCAGAGACACAAGACAGAGAGAAGATCCAGAGACAGCTGCGAAGCTTGGGAGAACGATGGACAGATCTGCTGGACAAGGCCAATGCCAGGTGAGCATCACTTTAGAAGCATGTCAAATACTTTAAATAAACTAAATAAAGGAAAATAATTTTTTCAAATGTGCTTCCTCTTGCAGGCAACGCCAGCTTGAGGAGCTGCAGGTTCTTGCTCTGCAGTTCCATGAGTCAGTGGAGCCTTTGGGAGAGTGGCTGAGTGCCACAGAGAGGCGACTGAGTACCGCTGAGCCCATGGGAACACAAGCCTCCAAAATTAGTCAGCAAATCAGCCGCCACAAGGTACAGTACACCACCATCATGAAGACGGTCCTGTCATCAACCGCAAAAAAAAGCTCTGCTTTCATTTTCTCTAAGATTGTCTCCAAAAAGTAGAAAGGAACAACCTACAATATGCAGCACCATTCATGTTCTAATATCCCAGGGGTAGCAAAATTTGCCAGGGAAAATTAGGAAAAATCTTAAATCCCATTAGTTCATTCTGTACAACCTACCGTCCATTTATTTATGTCTGTGATTTTGTTTTGATTTTGTGGAATGTTTTGTTTAGTTTTTATTACTTTTTTATATTTATATCTTATCCATGCCATTTTTCATTATATTTGATTTAACTCTTGTTGTTAGTGTTTTTAAGTCTTTGGGATTTCAGTTTTTCATTTTTTCACCATGCATGGTCATTTTTCCTTTGTTTTGTCTTTTTTCTTTTTTCCCATACTATCTCTACCCATCTCTTACTTATTCATCTGCGGGCAAAACTTCAGGCCCTCCAAGAGGAGGTGTTGTCACGGGAGAAAGAGGTGGACCATCTAGAGGCCATTGGCCAATCTCTCTCCCCTCTCAGCTGTGCGGCAGACCGTGATTGGCTCAGTGAGCGAGTCGGGGCAGTGCGCAGTGGGCACACAGAGCTCCGTAATTGGTACTCTCGGCGAGCGGCCATGTTGGAACAGGCCCTGGCCAATGCACAGCTGTTTGGGGAGGAGGAGGTGGAGGTCCTGAACTGGCTGGCTGAGGTGGCCCAGCGCCTGGCTGAAGTCTCAGTGCAGAGCTACCAGCCCGAACTGCTGGCTGAGCAGCACAAATACACACTGGTAGGACAAAGGAGGCACTTTAAAGATGCTGTAGATTTGGTTCCTCTTAGATTTAATTACATTAGCAAAAAAAATGTCTGTGGTCTTTTTACATGTAACATATTAAAAAGTAAACTTTAAGATTATTAAAGAATTGTATTATTTTACTTTTGGTCTCTCATAGTCTCTGAATGAAGAGATTGTGAGCCGGAAGAAGACAGTGGACCAGGCCATTAAGAATGGACAGGCTTTGCTGAAACAGACCACAGGTACCAAGAGCACTCCTGCACCCTCTTGGAGGTTTGATATTGAGGTTCTTATGGTTCTGAGGCTCTTCTTGATGTGTGTTAGGTGAAGAAGTGCTGCTCATCCAGGAGAAGCTGGATGGAATAAAGAGTCGATATGCAGAGATGACAGCAGGCAGCAGCAAGGCTCTCCGTAACCTGGAGCAGGCACTGCAGCTCGCCACCCGATTTGCCAGCGCCCACGAGGACCTCAACCAATGGCTCGACTCTGTAGAGGCAGAGCTTAATAACATGGAGCCAGACACAACACCGGCCTATCAAGAGAGACAGAAGGTATAATGTTATTATGATTTCATACAATTATGTAAAACATGAAATCACTGAAATTTTGAGACAAATTATAATAATTTGAATAAAACCAATCTAAGTAGATGCATCTAATCTTTGTTGGTGCAGCATCTAATCTTTGTTGGTGCAGCCTTCTTCTTCGTTTTTTGTTGTTTATGTTTTGTGTTATGTAGACATGGTTTATTTTTAATGTTTACTGGTAAAACTTGCTTCTCATTTTTCTCTGTGTGTGGACTTTATCTCAGGACCTGAAGTGTGTTTCGGCTGAGAAACGCCTCATTCTGGACACAGTTAATGAAGTGGGCAGTGCACTGCTGGACCTGGTACCTTGGCGAGCACGTGAAGGTTTGGACCGTCTAGTGGCCGATGCCAACCAACGCTACAGACAAGCAGACGAGACTATAAAGCAAAGAGTGCAGCTAGTGCAGGCGGCCATCCAGAGGTCACAGCAGGTACTGCATCCTTTTAACGTGGCAAAATGCTGGTTAATCTGTTTTAATAATCTAATAAATGTTGAAACTGGTTACTTTTATAATAAGAATCCTTCACATATAAGCATTTGTAGCACAATGAGCACTGAACAACAGGGCAGATACAAAAAGAATTTGAATAGTAGGTGGTTTGGCCTTTGATGCTGATGTAAGCAGTCAAGGCAACTAACAACTTTGCATTCACTTCTGCTTCTGGCTGCAATGTTCCATTGAAATGATAAACAAATAAATATGGTTTAAATTAAAGATTTTCAATATTAAGTCAAGAAACAATTGTGTGGCAGTATGAGGAGGCAGTGGATGCAGAACTGACCTGGGTGGGGGAGACCGAGAGGAAACTGGCTTCCCTGGGGCCTCTTAGTCTGGAACCAGACGTGACTGTGGCTCAGCTCCAAGTCCAGAGAGCTTTCAACATCGACATCATCCGCCACAAGGACACAGTGGACCAGCTTCTCCACACACGAGAGGATATCCTTGAGAGCTGCAGTGACCAGCAGAGAGAAGCACTGAAGGTGAGGGAGGAAAAGTGGGCATGTGTGTACATGCGTGGGTGAGTGAGTGTGTGTGAGAGAGAGGTATGGAACAGTGTCAAATCATTTTGAACAACTGAGCAGTTGCTTCTTTTTCTAAAATAAATGAATATTCTTTATGCATAAGTAAATTCAAATTTCAAATGGCATTCACATTAATGGCTCATAAGAAACCAAATTAAGCTGCATCCCTAACGGCCTTGTAGGTAAAGACCAATTCACTGAGCACTCGCTATGAGGCGGTGAGTCAGAACCATGCGGAAAGATTCTCAGCACTGGAACAGGCTCAGGTGCTGGTGGCCCGCTTCTGGGAGACATATGAGGAGCTGGACCCATGGTTGGGTGAGACAGAGGCCCTCATAACCCAGCTGCCTCCCCCTGCCATTGACACAGAGGCTCTCCGACAACAGCAGGACCAGATGAGGGTCAGTGCATGTGTTTCATCACAATTACAAGTTTTAATTTCTCATAGACCTAATTTCTTTTCCTTGTGAATATGACAGTAGTTATTTTTACACTCATTTTCATTCAAACTCTGCTCTCCTTGCAGCTGCTGAGAGAGTCTATAGCCGAGCACAAACCCCACATTGACAAGCTACTGAAGATTGGCCCACAGTTGGCTGAGCTAAGTGTCCAAGAGGGAGCAGCACTGAGACAGCGCTACAGCGAGGCTGAACGACGCTACCTGGCCATCAAAGAGGACGTCAAATGTCGAGCTGCAGCACTGGATGAGGCCTTCTCGCAGTCTGCACAGGTGTGTTATTATTGGTGGCATGTCCGCACGACAAGTCCACCTCTATATAACTGAGTGTTTGTTCAGTTACATAGAAATGATCACCTAATATCACCCAAATCTAAATATGTCTAAATACTACTTATTGATTAATACATCATTAACCTTTAATTAGAAAACTTACATACTACATGGTCATAAACAGTTTATTACAGAAATAATGGTTGCAGAAATAGTTCACTAGTTCACATAGTTTCACTTTTACATTTGATTAAAAAAATCTGTAATATTCATTATTAAAATTCTATCACATCAGCAATTAGCTGAAAGCTTGTTATTGATATGCTTGCTGGCTTGTTTGCATGTCATTTGATTAACACATTGTATTGTCTCTCCACCCCATCCCTTTAATTGTACCGTACTGTTACTGCACTTGTCTCTGCACTTGACTCTTATTTCACTCTCACTTCCACTTGCCTTCATCATGCCCCTGGTGTGCATTTATTGTGTCTGTCCCTCTTTACTCCACCTATTTCCTTGGCTTGTTGCACCTTCCTGTTGTTTTCCCCTTTACTTTCCCCATTTCATGTGTGTTTGTGCAATCCATCTCTCCATCCCATCACTCACTGTGGATGTGCTGTGTGTTCACCATCACTGCTCTCTACAACACCCACAGCTGACAGAGGTAAGAACTCCATTATTCACTCTGCAACTCCATGTCCATCTTAAAGGCATAAACCCAGTGTTTTGTAAGTTATTTGGCATGTTATTTCTTCTAATCCTGAAATGCATGGTGTTATTTTATCAGCACAAAAGTAGATATAGATCTGATTAACATCAATTGTTTTGGTGTTTTTAGACACCAGAAGACAGAAATTGGGTGGAAACGTACCTCTTTTGTGATGAAACATGCAAAATCTTTGCTTCCAGAATGTAGAATAATGTACGCTATTGATGAGACAGTTAATATGAGTCCCTGTCTTACCAAATGTTTATGATGATAAAACATATTTCTATGTTTGTTCTTGATACTCCCTGAATAATGTCTTTCCCTTGTCCTCATTTTCTCCTGGTAATTTGTTCTAAATTGCATACAACTGATCTAAACAGTATGTCATAGTAGTGTACTGTACCTACTTGTAATGGTACACTGTTTAGAATGCTACTAAGCAATTTGAGACACAGCCAGTCTGTAAAAGATTGCTAATATAGATGTTTATCAGGGCCCAATTGGGAGTTTCCACTGATCGTAGACCACTTGCAGTACTAGCATTAGTGGTAGAGCATAATCTTAGCCTAGGCTACTAGTCGAACTTTTTCCTCTATCAAAGATAATTATTTGGAAATAGTCATCAAAGTGTAGTGTAGCTTTATGTAAGCAGACAGACTGCGAGAGGAATACAGACAGAACCCGAGACAGAGAGAGACAGAAAGAAAAAGAGAGAGATGGATAGAAAGGCAGACAGACATCGACAAACAGATAAACAGATATATTTGTGCACTGGATATTTATATACACTTGTATTTCTGATTCAGTTCCATGATAAGATGGACCCCCTGTTGGAGACCCTGGAGGGAGCAGTGCAGCGTTTGCGGCTGCCTCCTCCGGTCGCAGCTGAAGTGGAGAAGATCCGTGAACAGCTAGCAGAGCACCGGGCAGCTGGGCTAGAACTAGACAAACTGCTGCCCTCCTTTAGCGCCCTATGTGCCCGTGGGGAAGAGCTCATCACCCGTGCCGCACATGATGACCCTGCTGCTCAGGGTGAGTGCTCCTTTACAGCAAGCTCACATGAATTATATAGATTTCATATATATTCATGTGTGTGTTATTTTGCAGCTGTGAGATCTCGGCTCCTGAGACTCCGCTCCCTGTGGGATGAGATCAGACAGAGGGCAGAAGAGAGAGAAGGAAAACTGCAGGATGTACAGGACTTAGCCGGAAAATTCTGGGCTGATATGGCAGCCCTGCTGAGCACTCTGCGAGACTCTCAGGAAATTGTGAAAGAGCTAGAGGACCCTGGGGTGGATCCATCACTGATCAAACAGCAGATAGAGGCAGCAGAGGTAAGTGTAATGCAGCAGGTGAATTGTAATTCACCTGCAATTGTAAATGTAATTCAGGTTTGCATATTTAATCGTGCTTTGCCATAGCCCTCATTATTTCCAGAGCTGAAATCAGATAAGTCATAGATTAATTAGAGAATATGTAAATGACATTTATAAAGGTAGATACAGATGTTTAAACTGACATTTTCTTTCTTTTTAATATACACTTAATTTTATGTTAGAATTTTCTATGCAATAGAATAAAACTGCATACAGTTGTATAATATGACCAGCATTGGAGGGTGAAGAAATTATTACTAGGGGTAATAATCAAATATTGCTCTGGAGGTTCTGTTCTGGTCAAAACAAACCATATATTTTTATTTAAATAGTTAAATATATAATGGGTGCATGTATCAGTTTCTTTAATTAGCACAAGCAATAGTTTTACATTTTACATCTACATCCGCTGAAACGGTGTTGTGGAAATTAAATAGTTCTCTGTTTGTTTCTTTAACTGTGTGTCTCCTCTGTGACCTTCTCAGGCCATCAAAGCAGAGACAGACGGCCTGAGGGAGGAGCTGGAGATTGTTCGCACACTGGGAGCTGACCTCATCTTTGCTTGTGGAGAAACTGAGAAACCAGAGGTCAAGAAGACCATCGATGAGGTAAGAGCAGAAACATCATCCAGGAACTTTTTTTTTTTAAATCCCACTGGCCATGTATCCAAAACCAAATGTTTTTCTTTGACTTAAAATTAGACCTTTTTACCTTTCCTCTAGATGAACGCTGCCTGGGAAGGCTTGAACCGCACATGGAGAGAGAGGATGGAGAAGCTGGAGGAGGCTATGACAGCCTCTGTGCAATATCAGGACGCTCTGCAGGTGGGTGGCTCTGGCACTGATACTGAACCGCTAACTGATGCAACACTGATGTAAAGAATGCATAAGCATGCTAATGAGGATTTCTGCCATCTAGGGTATGTTTGACTACATAGACAACGCTGTCATCAAACTGTGCGACATGCAAACCGTAGGAACTGACCTCAGCACCGTCAAACAACAGATAGAGGAGCTCAAGGTTTAGATCAGTTTTCTTACCTTTTTTTTTCAGTGAATCTGCAGATTAAACCAAATCTAAACTCATTTTCTTTTCCAAAAGCAATTCAAGGTTGAAGTGTACCAGCAGCAGATAGACATGGAGAAACTGTGCCACCAGGGGGAGCTACTGCTCAAAAAGGTTTCTGACCAAGCAGACAGAGACATGATCCATGAACCTCTCACTGAGCTCAGGCACCTGTGGGACAATCTCGGAGACAAGATCACTCTCAGACAGGTTAGCATGCCTCAACCAGCTCTCTTACTTAACCAGTGTCCTGTGTCCCCTTGATGATCATAAGTTATACTGATGATGACTGATACCTTTTTTCCTTTATGCTTCCTTTATCTCAGCACAAGCTGGAAGGAGCTCTTCTAGCCCTGGGTCAGTTTCAGCACGCTCTATCTGAGCTGCAGTCCTGGTTAAGCCACACACATGCCACCCTGGACACCCAAAGACCCGTCAGCTCCGACCCCAAAGCCATCGAGATTGAGCTGGCCAAACACCATGTAAGCACATGATAAAGCTGGGTTCAATTTTCCAATTTAAAAACTGAATGATGTTGAAATAAACAAAACATCCAAAAAAAAAAAACTACATATAAGTAATGCGTTAATAAAAAAACTTTTTATTACAATCAATATAGTAAATGTTATTATCGAATGGTGGATATGCTTTAATAGTTTCATTTAGCCCTTCTTTTTCTTGGAAGTGTCCTGTTCTAATATCTCTAATATGTCTCTTTACTCTTTATATATATACTCTGAATAGTCACTGCATGCAACACAGATTTTCCCATCTGTTCCCTTCATCTTGTTTCATTTCCTTGAGCTGACATCTGATTTAGTGCTTTAGTTTAGTTTCCTACTCTTCACTGTGCATTGTCTTTCTTCATTTAGTGTTCATTCCTATTTGTCTGGGCTTTCCAGGTGTTGCGCAACGACGTCCTGTCCCATCGAGCCACAGTGGAGACAGTGAACAGTGCAGGGTCAGAGCTGCTGGAGTCCAGTCCTGGAGACGAGGCTAGCCACCTGAGAGACCAGCTGGATGAGCTGAACCACAGCTGGGACAACATACTCCTGAAGACAGATGAGAGACAGAAACTACTAGAAACGGCACTGCAGCAGGTGCTCTACTACAACACTACCTAACACATTACTGCCTGTCCTTAAGCAAACTGTATAGTATTTGTGGTCAGAATGGCAAAGGATTAAGTGTACTTTGGACTCTGAAAGGGTACTTAGCAGCAAGGACAGTATCTTTAATATTAATAGTGAGCATTGTTGATAAGTCGACTGTGCTCTGTTCAGGCGGAGGGTTTCCATGGTGAGCTGGAGGAGTTCCTGCAGTGGCTGAGACGCACAGAGAGTCAGCTATCAGCAGCCAAACCCACAGGTGGCCTTCCAGAGACAGCCAGGGAGCAGCTGCAGCAGCACATGGTAAACACTTCTCTACAGACCAGTATAGAAAACTCTACGCTCATCTCCGTATGCTTTATATACCATTAGATCAAAGCAGTTGTACATTATTGTAGTCCATAAAATGAAAACCTGAACGCACATTTTTATTTTACCTTTTTTTATGTAGAAAATGTCCAAAATTTCTATTGATATCTTAATATTACAACCATTTATGCAAAAATCTAATTGACGTAAAGGTACACAGCAACATACAAATAATACTGAAACTGTGTGTATATGCACACTAGCAATCTGACCTCAGTTTTCCAGAAGCAATGTAAACTTAATATCATTTTCAATAAACTTGAGAGTACGCTCTGTGTGATGATCACTCTATACGCAACTGTGTGTGTTGCAGGAGCTGCAGGCTCAGTTGGCACAGCGTGGTGAACAGTACCACCGACTACAAGACCAGGGAGAGTCCATGCTGTTGGCCAGAGGGGGTGAGGAAACAAGCCCTGGTACCACTCAAACCCAGCAGAACCTGGCCCTGCTCCAAAACAAGTGGACCAGTCTGAATGCCAAGATGGACGACAGGAGGGTATGATAACATGCCTTGTAACTACTATAGCCCAGTGTCATTTTACTCAAGATTTAATTAGTTATTGGTGTAACCATCTGGTTCTCAGTGTTTCTTTCATTGGTTTGTCATCAGGCTAAGCTGGAGGAAGCAGTATCACTGGCAACAGGATTCCAATCGTCGCTGCAGGACACCATTAACTGGCTGACGCAGGCTGAGCAGACTCTGAACATGGCTCAGCCACCTAGTCTCATCCTTGATACTGTCCTCTTCCAGATAGATGAGCACAAGGTGACGTTTGGCTGTTATAATTTAGGTGTTTACTGGTGTAATTGTGCTCTGTCTTTGCTGAAATGTTTCATTGCTAAAAATGTATGTGTGGTGGTCTGGGAAAAGCTGTTGGATGTTGCTATGGCTGGCAAAAAAAAAAATAGAATGTTTTGCCCATAACAAACCTTGAGTCATCAACTTAAGACAACATCAATATGTTTAGACAAAATGAACAACACGGGCTTGATTTAGGTTATAATATTTCCTTGGCTTTTGTCCTGTAAAGTTCATGAGAAGCAAGGAGCATTTTTAAAAACACAGTGGTGAAACAGACCAGGGTTAAGGGTTTTTAGATTGATGGTACTCATAGTCCTTTCACCATGTGATGGAATTGCCTAGGCCTCAACACACATCTAATTGTTTTACTCAACTGCCACAACACTGACTATTGTCCTGGTGCTTTATGCTCCTCAGGTGTTTGTAAATGAGGTGAACACACACAGGGAGCAGGTGTTGGCTCTGGAGAAGGCAGGATCTCAGCTGCGCTTTGCTAGCCTCAAACAGGATGTGGTGCTCATCAAGAACCTCCTGTTGAGTGTGCAAGCTCGCTGGGACAAGCTGGTTCAGAGGTCTCTGGATAGGGGACGGCACCTGGATGAGGCTCGCAAGAGAGCCAAACAGGTAACCTTGTCCTTCATTCTTTTTTTATTATTGATATGGTGAACATTTTATTAATTTGTGTGTTTTGTGGTTAGTTCCATGAGGCCTGGAGGAAGCTGACAGACTGGCTGGAGGAGGCTGAGAAAAGACTGGACTCTGAGCTGGAAATCTCTAATGAGCCAGATAAAATCAAAGTACAGCTCACTAAACATAAGGTACAACTGTAAAAATTATAAACATTAATTCATTCATTCATTCATCTTCTACCTCTTATCCAAACTACCTCGGGTCACGGGGAGCCTGTGCCTATCTCAGGCGTCATTGGGCATCAAGGCAGGATACACCCTGGACGGAGTGCCAACCCATATAAACATTAAATGTCTGGGGATAAGTCTATATATTAAGTGCCAAAGCTGAGTTAGGTGCCAAAGCTAACAGAGAAAAATTGTTACTGATGTTTTGCTGATTGGTGCCACCTGCTGGGCCAAAAAAAACTTAACGCTTCAATTTTTTCTATTAAACTAGTTATATTTAGATATGTAGATGGTTTTGTTATAAATTTGTTCGGACACATCATTATGATGACACGTTCTCTTCCCTGTCATTCACTCACTTGTAGGAGTTTCAGAAGGCTCTTGGTTCTAAGCAGCCAGTATATGACACCACTGTGCGCTCTGGGAAGGCCATGAGAGACAAAGCTACACTGCCATCTGACACACAGAAACTAGACCATCTCCTCGGGGAGGTCAGAGACAAGTGGGACACTGTGTGTGGGAAGAGTGTTGAAAGGTAAAAATCGTTATATAATCATTAATATCACGGAATCATTTGATATAAAAGTAGAAAGAAAAGATTTAAAGAATTAAAGTTTCTACCGTTTTTCTCATTCTCAGGCAGCATAAGTTGGAGGAGGCCTTGCTGTTCTCGGGTCAGTTTGCAGAGGCTCTGCAGGCACTTGTGGACTGGTTGTACCGCATAGAGCCACAGTTGGCTGAAGACCAGCCTGTCCATGGAGACCTGGACCTTGTCTCTAATCTCATGGATTCCCATAAGGTACCAGGGATTAAGGGACCAATATTAAGTGAAATATTACCTGGGGAGGTGCCATGGAGCTTATAGTTTGGCTAAAATCGAGATTGTTGGTGTTGTTTTTAGGCCTTCCAAAAGGAGCTAGGGAAAAGGACCAGTAACATTCAGGCCCTAAAACGTTCTGCTCGGGAGCTCATGGAGACAGGCAGGGATGACACTGCATGGGTCAAAGTTCAGCTGCAGGAGCTCAGCAACCGCTGGGACACCGTCTGCGCACTGTCTGTCTCCAAACAGACCCGTCTCCAGCAGGCTCTCAAACAGGTGAAAAAAAATACCCTACTGTAAATGCAGTTGCTGTAATAGTAAACAAAATAAAAATACATCTGAAACAAAGCTGTGCATCATTTTCTTTTACATCCTCCTCTCCTCATGACCCTTCACAGGCTGAGGAGTTCCGCACAGCAGTCCAGATGTTATTGGAGTGGCTCTCGGAGGCAGAGCAAACCTTGCGTTTCCGAGGCATCCTGCCAGAGGAGGTGGAGACTTTGCAGGCCTTGTTGCACACACATCGTGACTTCATGCAGACTGTAGAAGAGAAGAGAGTGGATGTGAACAAAGCAGCTGGCATGGGGGAGGCCATACTGGCAGTGTGCCATCCTGACTGTATCACCACCATCAAACACTGGATCACCATCATCAGGGCCCGCTTTGAGGAGGTAGTGTAGCTGTCATTATTAGCTGCTGTTCTGTCAAAATTTGAGAGAGAAAAGGATGAAAAGGATTTTGATCTTTACAGCAAGTTTAAAGATGTGCACCAGCATGTCATCACTGCAGATCAGTGCGAAAGTTTATTTGGATTCGGTTTTGTAATAGTGCATCCTAAATAAACACAAAAAATGTCAGTAATTGTGATAAATATCTTACTACACATAGATGAGAATTACTCCTAAAATCCTTCTTGCCATGTCACACAGCAGATAATTTCAGTTATAATAAAAGGTTATGGTTGTATTTGATTGAGTGCAGCGTGTCAAATACAAGTGATGCATGATGTCCAGTTTTGTCTAATAGTAAGACAGTGTTTTAATTTGTACTTCGTTTGTTACATGCATGATTATATATTTATCTCTATTCTCTCTCTCACACACACACACACACACACACACACACACACACACTGTCTTCATTTCTCCATTATCTAAATCCCACCTTTAAAGTCTAACCTGTTGCTATATACCTAGGTACCTAACAGGAAGCTTTTATGTATTCTCCAGGTTTTAACCTGGGCGAAGCAGCATGAGCAGCGGCTGGAGGCAGCACTCACAGAACTACTCAACAATGCAACACTGTTAGAAGAGCTGTTGTCATGGCTACAGTGGGCGGAAACTACATTAGTGCAACGTGATACCGAGCCCCTCCCCCAGGACATCACTCAGCTTAAAACACTGATCACAGAACACCAGGTGGGCGGGGCTACAATTGACCCAGAACTGGCAATAGAATTAGTAGAATCTGTTGACTAAATTGTGTGTGTGTTTGTGTGTGTATATATATATCCATAATGAGATTGCCAGGAAATTTAAATTGTATTTGTACACCTCCGTCAGGTCTTCATGGAGGAGATGACTCGTAAACAACCTGACGTAGATAAAGTGACAAAAACCTACAAGAGAAAACCATCAGAAACTTCTAGCAGTCTTGCTGAGAGACGGGGTGCCCGTAAGTGGCTTTTCTTATTCTAATGTACTGTATACACCCATGTTCATGAACAGAGCACATTGTACTTTGTTAAATATTTGTGTAATGTAGATATGATTAGTGTGAATACAGATTGTTAACTGATATGTTTGCTTTCTTGTCCTCAGGTAAGCAGCAACAGCAGCAGCAGCCTGCCATGCAGGTAACTGGAGGAAACCCTCGTCTTAACCAGCTCTGCTCACGATGGCAACAGGTTTGGCTACTAGCCCTCGACCGCCAGCGCAAGCTCCATGATGCCCTCGACAGGCTAGAAGAGGTACAGCATTTTGTATTGTCTTTATTTTACTTTAATTGTAAATGTTCTACACTAAGTATGGATAGTGCAACTCACTATTGTTTAATTAGCTGGACAGCTAATCTTGTAGAAGTGAAAATGGCATCATCAGGATATATGACAGACAAAACAAACCCATGAATAATATATTAAAAGCAAAAGAAATTCATTTAATTCTTAAAACAAAATACTATTAGAAAATTGAAAGTTAAGTTTGTCCCTTTTTTATGGTGAAGTTTGTCCTTAGATTAGATTAGATTAATTACTGTAGTGCAGTCTAATATATTTCATTATTTATTTATTTTTTTTATCTCATTTGACTTTTTTTGTGTCTTACAACATTGCAGCTGAAGGAATTTGCCAACTTTGACTTTGATGTGTGGAGGAAGAAGTACATGCGCTGGATGAATCATAAGAAGTCTCGCGTCATGGACTTTTTCAGACGCATCGACAAGGACCAAGATGGCAAAATCACTCGGCAGGAATTTATCGATGGCATCCTGGCTTCAAGTACGTATTTAGTGTACATATTAATATAATAAGGTACAAATGCATAATAAGTCATACCTTTTGAAAGATCCTTGGTCAAGTAATTGGTCAAATGAAAATAAAATGTGTTATGAGTCTTAGTATAGTTTTGTTTTAATAATAAAACAGCAATATGCATCCTAAATACCATATCAACACATTTTACTGTAATGTCTGAGAATTTAACATCTCTTGACTGAAATAGCCTTTGAAAAACAGTGAGTCTGTGCATTAATATAATTTTATGTACTTCGATCTTTACAGAATTCCCCACCAGCAAGCTGGAGATGACTGCAGTGGCTGACATCTTTGACCGTGATGGTGACGGTTACATTGATTACTACGAGTTTGTGGCAGCTCTGCATCCTAATAAGGATGCTTACAGACCCACTACAGATGCAGACAAGATTGAAGACGAGGTAATATATCGTCTTATCAGATCCCTCAGCATTCCCATCTTCCCTTTATAACTATTTATAAGGTAATACTTTCTCCACGTAGGTCACCAGACAAGTGGCCCAGTGCAAGTGTGCTAAGAGGTTCCAGGTCGAGCAGATTGGGGAGAACAAGTACAGGGTAAGTTATGAGTTAGTAAAACATAAAGAATAATGTATATTAATGACTAGAAATAATTTAAGCTGATTACAGGTGAACTAATGTATATTAATCAAGTTGTTTACTAAACATCATGCTACAGTGTCATGCTCACACTTTTATAGTTCTAACCATCACAACCATCTTAACATATTGATCTCTTGCCATTTTGGGTTAAAGGTGCACTGCTATATGTGTAAGTCTGCTCACTGTACAAACCACTGCATCACTACACAACAGTGTATGCAATGTGTGCTTCTCAGAACCTCTCAAAACTAATGTCCACCCCGTTTATCCAGTGAATGAAGGAGCTGCATTGTTTTCATGTTTTGTCCCTACATCATTATCCGCTGGGTAATGATACCTACAGCAAGACTTCACATGCTTCAGGTCCATCACACATACAGACTGAGCTGTGTGTCTCTGTTTGTGTCTGTCTGTTGCTTTCATCTCATCTCTCTTCTGTACTTCACCTTTCTGCCATTTACAAGCACTCTAATCCATTTACAAGCATTAAGTGAAACACATTTTTGTCTTAATCCATCTTTAGTTCTAGTAATGTAATGTTAATAATGACTCGTCATTGAATTAGACATGTTTTAATATAGAACAGCGTAGTGAATTTACTGTTTTCAGCATTTGTGTTTGTACATGTTATTTCATACTCTCTCTTCTTTCTTTTCCTTGTTTGTATTCCTTCTCCATGTCTGCTGGATTTTTTGTAGTTCTTCCTTGGGAACCAGGTAAAGTGACTGGAGTGTTTGTGATATGGCCTCTGAAATCTGTTCTAGATTTGGTTAGGGATTGCAACCCTAAATTTGAACGACCAGACAAAACCTTTAAACTGAACATGGCAGAAAGAGTTAATCCACACTACAAGCTATTAAATATAGTACAGATATTTGTTTGAACCTCTCTGAGCCAGTTACTGGGCATTTCCTGTCTGGGTCGCATGGTTACATAGCCATTACCCAAATATGCTGGGAATGTGTCCACTTCCAACTCCGGAGCAGATATCACAGGCCCTGTCAGTGTGTTATATTTTTGTAAGGGTGAATGTTTAAATGTTATTTTAATGATACTGAAAATATTTGGTGGTGTGATTGTTGTAAAAATGTCCTTTAATGTCTTTGGTGGAGGAGCAATCTGTCCAAGGCTGTGTTCTTGAGATTTCGTGACTTAGTAAAATATTTTTGCCATAGTATTTATTATATTATAGTATTTATAGTACTCAACTCGCAGTGTAAAAAAATCAGATAATTTAAAGAGCAAATAGAGATCTAGGAATCTAATTAGACAATTATATATGAAAAAAAGTCAATAAAATATTTATGCAATTAATCTAAAGCTAATCTAGAATGAATATAGCTGAGTATTCTGTAAACACTGTATAGTGTATTTTTTAATTTTTTTTTTAATTTATAGACATATTTTATTTTTTTGAATATGTCAGCTTTTAAAATACTATGGTAAACATTGTAGAGCTTTTAGAGACCTATGGGACATTGGGCTGAGCTTGATCCTGAATCATCTAGAATCTAAAATGCATGTTTTTTGCATGATAATGTAATTTTTTTCTGTGCTTTCTGTTTCTGTATAGATACTTATTTATCTTCATTTGTAAAAATGTAATCTCAATTTATCGAATAATTCTAATGCTCTTCTTTTACTTCTCTTGTCTTTCACTGTGTCTTTTGCTTCTTTCTGCACGTCATCTCTCTCCCTCCTTCAGTTTGGGGACTCTCAGCAGCTGCGCCTGGTACGGATCCTGCGCAGCACAGTCATGGTACGGGTGGGAGGGGGCTGGATGGCGCTGGACGAGTTCCTGGTCAAGAACGACCCTTGCAGAGGTAAGGCTTATTTACACATGCACACGCTCGTACACACACCCTAACACAAACACAAACAAACAGCTTTGTATAAGGGAGCCGATGTATTTTTTCAGGTAAGACATGTTTCAGACAGCTGCATTGGATCTGAAACCCTGACAGGCACAAAGACAGACACATTGCTATCATGTTCTAATGTACAGTGCCTTGAATAAGTAATCATTTACCGCCCCTCGAACTTTTTCTAGTGTTACAACCTGAATTGAAATGGACACAAATTAGGATTTTTCACATTTGATTTATACATTAAGTATAACATTTAGTGGTACAAAATATTTGGTACAAAAATATTTTCTCATTGTAACAAAAAGAGGTTGCATAAGCACTTACCCCATGGTGGGCTTGGAAGAAGCACCTTTGGCTGCAGTTACAGTTGCTGATGTTCAGTGATATGTCCCTATTAACATCTAAATTATAAACATTTTGAGCCTGAATATTTTCCCTGTACTTCTTGGAAAAATTGCTAAGCTTTGTAATAGTGGATAGAAATCATTAGTGAAGAGTATTTTCTCGCTTTTGCTATAGACTCTTCCAGCACATTTACTGTAGGGCATTTTTTTTGAACCACTGACAGGTCATTGTCTTTTTTGGAAGCTGAATCTTTTTCCTAGTCTCAAGTATCATACAGACTGGAGCAGGGTTGTTTTTTGAGCAGGTGTACTACATTTGGTTCTACCCATTTTGCCCTCAGCCCTGACCAGTTTCTCAGCCCCTGCTGATGAAAAGCACAGTATGATGCTATCACCACCATGCTTCACTTTTGGGGATTGTCTTTGCAGATTCATAAGCAGCATTGGGTTCCCTTCAAGCATAACATGTAACTCTTTTTGCCAAGATTTAAAGGTCCATCAGACCAGAGAACCTTTTACATATTCACATTTATCCGTCTCCCAACATGGTAAATTTTTTTATTATTTATTTATTTATTTATTTATTTAAATCTTCACATTTTACCCCAGTCCAGTATTACAGGCTATTTTGTGTGGTGCTCTGGCATATAATTCCAATTAAGCCTATTTCACCTCCAGGATGTAACACTACAAAATTGTAATTTTAAATAAAAGAAATTCTACTTTTTACCAAAGCACTGGAAAATTTGTCAGTTATGTCATCACGTCATCCATCACCCATCAATCCTTTTTTTTCTGTTGTGAGATTCTCTCATATGTCTTTTTACCTCTTTGGACCATTCAGACCTCTGATCATTTGCTATGTCTTTGGTATTTATTTTTACATGCATGATTATATATTTAGCTCCATTCCCTCTCTCTCTCTCTCTCTCTCTCTCTCTCTCTCTCTCTCTCTCTCTCTCTCTCTCTTTCTCACACTCACTATTAAATCATGGTGCATGATGCATGATCCCTGGATCTCTCCTTCCCTTTCCCTCTTCCCCACCCTCTATCTCTCTCTATTTCTCTCTCCTCAGTGCAACATCCAGGACTTAAAATCCTTCGCTCCGACTCCAGCTGCTCCATATCATCTCGTATAGGTTGGGTTCTTCTTTCTGTCTTTCTCTCACTTCCTCTTGTTTTTACTCAGATCATCTTTAGTTCTTGTGTGCAGTGCTGTGCTCTGTTGGCTGACTGTAGCACTAAACTAACTGTCCTTTCCCTGCTGTGTGCTTGTATTGTGGCTATGTGTTTTACAGCGCCGAGGGCTGGACCACATGTTCCAGAGTCCTCATTTAAATGACATGATGATGGTGTAAACTGAGCACATAGATTTTGTGGCCATATTTATCTATAGTATCTACAGTATAGTCACTGTGTACATGTGAGAGAGAGAGAGAGTATGAAATCTTTCTTCCAAGTTGTGTGAGTGGAGTTAAAAGTGTGTTTGGTTTTACTTCATGTTGTCTCTTATGTCTCTCAGTGGCAGTCACTCCTGGCTATTTCTGCTGCAGAGGTACCTCACTTCCCCTCTCTCCTCCTCTCTAACTTTCTCAGTCTGAAATCATCCCTTCACCCTCTCAGTTCTCAAACTCTAAAACCATTGACCCACATTAGATCCATCTCCTAACTGCTCCGTCTTTGTACGTGTGTGAGTGTTGGTGCTTTTGGGTGAGGGTGCGTGTGGGGACGTCTCAGTCTCCTGCCAGCTAGCGTCATGCTTCTCATTTTCATTCAGCCTAGCCTGGTCTTTGCGCTTTTCTGCGTGTCCCTGATGAGCATCGCAAAATGAAGAAAGCAAGAACTGGGTGTGGCCAGACTGGGTTTCTAATATTGCACCAACAGCTCTTAAAAGGGTTTGCTCCTGGGGAACGAATTACAGACTATACCTGGCTTATGGAGAAGAAATTATATGGTGTGCCGCCAATTAACAGCTGCCCTGCTGTTGCTTGAGACCATGGAAAATGGGGTTATGTTGCAGTCTTTAGGACAGCTAGTGACCATGTCTCTAGTGCACTGCTGCTATTGCGCACAGCCCTCTCCCCCTCTGCCCTTTTCCTCTCATTTTTTCTCTCTTCTCTCCAGTCTCTCTGCCTGCCTCTGTCTGTGGTTGGCTGCTCTGGGCTGTGTGTTGTGTGCTAGGCCTGCAAAGTTTGGTATCTGTTTTTTGTAGAATGCTTTTCTTTCTGGACCAGAGGCTCGTGTCTGTATCTGGTGTTTTTGTGTGCCTGAACCATAACCAACCACGCCTCTTGGTTTTGTATCAAAGCCCACTACTAGTACTGAGCACTCCAAAGTGCACAGTGGTGGATTCTTTGAGATTAAAGGCTATGCTTTTGGAGTGGAATCTGTATCTGGCACTGACTGAGCACAACCCTAATGAGGATGATTGCCCTACTGCTCATGTCCCTTATTAAACTCATGCACTGTGTCTGCCACTTACTATTAATGGGGATTTACTGACGTGTGCATCCAGCCAGAGCAGTGATTTTCCTCTTACGCTGCTCACTGCCTAATGGTCATGTCTGAGTCCAACTCATTAATGCTTTTTTTTTGTTTTGTTTTGTTTTTTTGTTCCTGTCCCTCCGTCTCATTGCAGCACGTGGACGTACCAACCTGGAGTTGCGGGAGAAGTTCATTCTTCCCGAAGGAGCCTCGCAGGGTATGGCAGCGTTCCGCTCCCGTGGCCGACGCTCCAAGCCTTCATCACGCACGGCCTCACCAACACGCTCCTCCTCCTCAGCCTCGCAGAGTGCACAGAGCTGTGCCTCTGTGCCTTCTGCCCCTGCCACACCCACTGCCTCCTCAAGGGTAAGCTTCACATCTGCAAACACAGTCACATATGTGTTAAATCCTTAAACCCCAGTCGTCGTCTTCTAGATAGAATCACTAGTTAGTTTTCTGTCTCTTTTTGTTATTCATGTTAATATACAATCATTCTCAATACTGAAAATAGTTGGCAAAATATAATAACTCTCTACATGAGTCAAGTCAATCTTATCCTCAAAATGCTGATGTAGGTTTTCCTTCCAGCCAATCGGATTGGTCGTCTGAAGGGTAATAGATCATGTGTGACTCCTGATTGGTTGGAATGAAAACCATAGCGTCCATAGTCTGTTTTAATGTCGTCCCTTAATACAAAGCTTCTTGTCTTTCCTGTGCGTTATGACATGTGTCTATCACTGTTGTTTATTATGTTTCATTTTCACTGGTTCATGTTGGGTTATTGTGTTTATTGTTGTTTCTGCATGTCAAAATCACTTGGTCATCTCTGGGGTTTTGTCTCTTGTCTTTTTGTCCTCCTTCCCTTCCTTGCTTTAAAATTTTCCCTTCTCCACAATTTCACCCTGTGTTTTGTATTCATCACCATCTGCCCAATACACTGCACTATGCTGTGCTGTGGAACTCGCTTGCTTCCCAATATCCTCCCTCCCGTCTCCCTTCCTTTTCTTCCAATGCTTTTTCCAAACTTTCTTCCTTCTCCTACTGTTCTTTATAATTCTACTCCCTGCCTGCTCGTTTCCCAGTCCTCCCAATCTCAATCGCGGGGCTATGCCAAGCCCTGGCTGGCACACAGTAAAACTCCAACTCCAACCAAGTGCCAGTCCTGCCCAGAGCACGGCCACACCCCTGGGCATGAGGTAACACACGGCCTCCTCTTCCCCAAGAGCCCTAACACACTAACAGAAAGAGCTTGAAGAGAAAAGGTGTCTGAAAACACATCATTAACCAGAAGCAAGTCATTTAGTTAGGTTGAATCCAATTTGTGTGATTTTAAATACTCTATTAGAAAACAAATGATGTGTCATTTGCAGCATTTAAGCCATCATTTAAGGCATACACATGAATGTTGAAAGTTCAGTCTGCAGTCAGCATGTTTTTATTAAAAGATAAATCTGTTCATAGTGTGTTCTTCATTCAGAATTTACTTAAACATTAATCCCTGAAGCATTAGTCATAACGAACACTGCATTACATCAGTTTAAATTCTGTATTTCTCTAATTGCAGGGAGCCTCCACGTCTAAGCTTAAAAGGCCACCGTTCCATTCCAGCCGTGGATCTCTGACGGGTGAAAATGGTGGAACCACATCTGCTGCTAAACCTGCACGCTCCGGTGAGGAACCGCTCACAGATTTAAGACTTTTTAAACCCCACTGTGTGCAGATTGTTTTTAGGAAATGATTGAAATACAGAGCTTTCAGTATAGTAAAATAGAATATTTTAGCATCTCCCATATATGCTGCTTTCACAAGGAGGTTTTGTCTTCTGTCTATAAAAACATTACTGTGCACTGTTGATTTCTTTTGGGTCTGTTTTTGGATCAGTCATTTTTACTCTGTTTGTTATAAGTGTTAAACATGAACAGATTATATTATTCAAGAAAGAAAATCTATATAAAATATCCAAATATCCCAAAATAAAATAAACTTTATCCTCCAGACAGTTATTACTTTTCTCTCAGATTGCCACAGTGTAAAACAAAACGGATAATGAGGCAAATTCTCAATTCAAGTTTTTTAGACAACATTAAAAACTAAGCAAACACCAAATTGCAGCTTGTGTCCAAAATAAAGTCCTATAGGTTCTTTTTATCATTTCGTCACAGCAGTTTTATTATATTGTTCTTCGCACTGGCAGAGTGATGAGCTGAGCCTCTCAGTCAGCTGACTCTGTACAACTGCAGTTAGTTTCACTAAAAACGCCTACCCAGGCTGTCCTCTACTGGCTACTGCATGGTGAGAGGAGAGTAAGTTTCAGAATTATTAAGTGAGAGAAACTTGTGTGTGTGTGTGAATGGTGCCCTGGTGTCACATCCTGGATGTTTTTAAGTGATTTTAAGCCCTGACTGCTTACTGAAGATGAATGAATCCGTGAACAGAGCTGCATTTCATTTTATTTTTTGATACTAAAATATCCTTGTGAAGTCTTGTCATATATCTTGTACAGCATATTATAAACTGGCAGATTTTACGGTGCTGAACATTGCTGTCTCTTGCTCCTCAGACAATAAGCGCACTCCGTCCTCAACCAGTGGACCCGCTAGCCGTGCAGGAAGCCGTGCTGGGAGCAGAGCCAGCAGCCGAAGGGGCAGCGATGCCTCCGATGCTTCTGAGCTAATGGAGACGCGCTCAGCCTGCTCGGACACATCAGACACACCACGCCGTCCGGGCGGCAAACCCTCTAAAATCCCTACCATCTCCAAGAAAACCCCCAGTCCCAAAACACCAACAACTAAGAAGTAGTGGGTTTTCACCATCATCAGGTGGTGACAGGGGACAGCAGCACAGGGCACTGATGTAAATGCTGCAGCATTTTCTTTTCATAGTGCATGCCACTCAATCTACCTGGCCACCAGCACAGGCATGTGGGATTGATGAGAATAGAGATGTGGAACATCTTTAACTACTCCAGCTGTTCTAAAAGAAAAAAAAACCTGGACACTGTTTACCCCTGAACTGCCCTCTACAACCTACATAACAGTGCTGCCTTATTTGTGTTACAATATGACTGACTTCATAGTTTCTTGAACATGTGACTTGTGAGCTTGGAAAGCAACCAACAACCAACATGCGCACATGGACACATGGAGTGGCACTAACCGCTGGACCTGGGATTTTATCTCAGCCCTGTCAATATGCAATGGCAAGCCACTCTTAAGCGCTGACACTGGGAGATGGTACAGCCACCATTCCAATACTGACTCTCATAGGCACACATTTCTTTAGGATTTCTGTGGGAAAAAAACAGTGGTAATGATTCTGACATTTTCTCCACTGTATGCAAAGCTTCTTGTTGTTCAGCAGATTTTACTCGAGAACCTCACAAAGTATTCTGCACCTAGACCATGTGGTGTGTGTGGTTTGTGTGCTAGTTTCTTTCTTTGCGGATAAACCTAACAACAATTCAAGGAAGTGATGAGCGATTCATCATCTCATCCTTGCTAATGAGTCAGAAGCTTGGTCGTGTGACCACGGCTTCCTTTGCTGTCTCAACAAAGCATCCACTAACTCTCACTGATGGCATCTGATGTCCGCCTGATGTCCATATGTTTGTTTCTACATTCAGCAAACAAAGAAAGTCCTAAATCCTGGGAGAACATAAGTGACTCTTACAGCAGTTTCACACATGCACTGACATTTTCTTACATTTTAAGCTTGACGCTAATATCAGGCGTACTCACCTGTGTGTTTTAACCATGATTAGTTACACATATCATGTTACAGAGATCTTTTAGTTGCTTTACATGATGAGAATCCCTTCAAGAAATTGTGAATGTTTCATGGTTAATTTATAATCCTAATGTATTTTGCTTTGCTTTTTGCTTTTCAAGTGTAAAAAAAAACAGTGTGTATTTATTTTTCATTACAGTATAATACCACATTCTGGGAAACTCTAGTATTACATTACATCTGATTATTTGTTTTGTGCTTTTTTGTGCTTGTGTTTCTGCCTTTGCTCTAATGATGTTTCTGATAATGGTCGTTAATGATATAATGAACCACAAAGCTGACTGATTTCAATGGTGGCCTTTTTGCCAGCAATTACAGCCTCTAGATTATGTAAAAAAATTGCTTCCTACTTTGTAGCTGGAAGCTGGTATAGACAGTCAGATTGTGGGGTTGCACCACATACCCCATGAAATGACTGTTAACATAGCCTTGTCTTGGACAAGCTGAAGCATATGAATATCTAATGAAAGTGAAATTGGAAGGTAATTTTTATTTATTTATTGTGTCTAAGGGAGGGAAGGGGTAAGGGCTACGAAACGGATTCGCCTTTTGAGTCTGTGCAACTCTCTCAGTATGAGGAAAAGATTAAAGGACAGGGTGCGATTGTGTACAAGTGAAAAGTTAAAATTATAAATTTCTTTTTTGTTCTCTTTTGTATTAAAATTATGCTTGCAGTAAATCTCACTTGCTCTTGTTTATTAAATGTGTGTGTGTTTGTGAGTTCATGTGTGTGCATGGTTTTAGTTTTCACATATCTGACAAGTTTGACTTTAGAACATTTTGCTGGTTTGCATGAGATAAACTGCTTTTATATTAAAAAAAAAACTGCTGATTCAATTTCTAAACTAAAAGATCCATAATGTTTCTCTGTGGTTATTGAATTTAAAGTTAAAGGTATAGATTTGTGTATGCATGTGTGTGCGTGTGTGTGTGCGTGTGTGTGTGCGTGCGTGTGTGCGCGTGCGTGTGCGTGTGTGTGTGCGTGTGTGTGCGTGCGTGTGTGTGCGTGTGTGTGTGTGTGTGTGTGTGTGCGCGTGTGTGTGTGTGCGTGTGTGTGTGCGTGCGCGTGTGTGTGTGCGTGTGTGTGCGTGCGTGTGTGTGCGTGTGTGTGTGCGCGTGTGTGTGTGTGTGTGCGTGCGTGTGTGTGTGTGCGCAGACCCCTACATACCATAGGAAATTTCATGATAATTAGAAGCTGAGAGTAATTACCTCTCCAAAAAGATAAAGATTAAGTCCAATTAAAGCTTCAAACAGGATGGGTTTACACAGATTATATTCATGCAATTACTAAAAAGTTTCAAAGGAGCTCCACACTACGGAACATAAAGAACCTTTGTTTCTGATGTGTGTGTAAGCCCTTGGCATGTGTGTGTGTGTTTGGATTGGACTGCGTATAGGTTCAGTGGTTGGATGGAGCGGATGGGGTTAGGGAGGGGTGATGCTTCATTCTGCACACTGCAGCTGTGTGTTTGGGGTTATGTACAAATATTTAAACCCACTCACATCCTTTCCACTTCATGGTGATGTAGCACTTCACCTCAGTCACATCTTCAGACCGTCTACAGAAGTCCCCCGTTCCTGTGGCGTATTGTCCACCACAGCAGGACGGGCACTGCTGCATGAGACGGACTGCGTTAAAAGAGGTACAGGGTTTTAAAGTGAATTTAAACTTCAGTTTTTCTAAGTTTCTGTTTAAGAAAAGAAAACAAAGCAGCACATGCAATAAATCAAACACATGAACACACTATTAAAAACTGTCCTTATTTAGCACCGTTAAACGTCCTTAACGGTATTCATTTATTTATTTAACAGGGACAGTATGCATGACAAAATGGCATGACAGGTAATGTTCCCAGCTCCAGGTTTCAATCTTTTTGAGCTCGGGTTATTGTGTGTGGAGTTTCAGTCCATGTTCTCCTGTGTATGTTTGGGTTTCGTCCCATTTCCTAAAAAACATACCAGTGGATGGATTGGGTAAGACAAACTGCCCCTGTGAATGAGTGTGTGATGGTGCTCCAGGATGTCCTCCTGCTTCAAGCCTAGTGTTCCCAGAATAGGCTCTAGATCCCATGTCACCCTGACCAGGATAAAGCAACTAATGACTGTGAGTGAATAATCAAAATCAGTATTCATGGTTGTCAGATTTAGCCAACTGGCTAATTTTTTATCTGTTGTCCCTTGGCAGTTTGATGTTATTAAAAAATAGGACACAAAGCATAGTTAGGCATAGAAGAAAATTAGTAGCCTAGTGGTTAAGGTGTTGGACTACTGATCAGAAGGTTGCGAGTTCAAATCCCAGCTACACCAAGGTTCCACTGCTAGGCCCCTGAGCAAGGCCCTTAACCTTTAATTGCTCAGTGTTATAAATTGAAAAAAAAAAAATGTAAGTCACTCTGGATAAGGGTGTCTGCTAAATGCAAAATGTCTGTAAATGTAAATAAAAACACATATAACGCAGCCCGTGATACTAATGTATGCAGGCATTGTTAACTTTCCAGAAACCATATTTCATTTTTTAATGTTTAATTTTTTTTAATAAGCCAGTGAATTTCAATTCTCTTGAATTAGCTGTAAATACCTTCCCTGGTTTGTCTGTAAGGGAGCTATTTATGGCTTTATATAGACACCTGTTAGAAAGTCAGTCAAACTGGCTTTAAACCGATAGAAGATCTACATCTAATAAAACGATGTATTTATTTTAATTGTGGACAATTAAGTTTTTATATAAATTTCTTAATATAAAGATGAACATTTGACCAAGTCACATCCTTGCATCCTCGCGTGACTGGACAAATTTTGGGTGTGTGTGAAAGATGAAACAGATGATATAGTGATTGGAGGAAGCACTGTAGTGGCTGAGAGAGGGAGGAGGATTCAGTCATTTGGGAAACTCCCTCACTACATCTTACGAAGAGAAGGAAGTCTCATATTCAGATTATACAGTCAGTGCAAAAGGCCAGAGGCTGTTATTGCTCTACTTCTGCTTTAAGAGTCAGTGCCTGCAGTTGTGGCTAGTTTTGGGAAAAGGGTTTTTTTTATTTTTTATTTTTTATTCATCTTCTGCAAAAGGAAACTTCAGGAAGCATGAGCAGTTTTAACTGTGGATTACAACCCAAATTTAAAGGAAAGCTGGTGTGAATTTGTCCATCAACCAAATATTTCTGTCTTCTTTGGATCTGAATTATTTCTTTTGAGTTCACGGGACCTTATTGGATCAAGGTGTTGTGTTTGTGAACTCTTTGAAGACTTTCTGGTGCGTCATTAGAGCCGCTTTAATGATTTATTTGCTGTATCCTACACATTAACTTCCCATTTTGCCTCAGTTTTTACTCAGCACCTGCTCTTTACTTAGCTTTATTCTGGCTATTTTAAAGTCACACTTCAAAGTAGTGGAACGTCTTAAGAAACTGTTTGGTTTCCTTTTAAATGCCAGACTGTATTGCTCCTGCTGTGGTGTGTTTTCACTGTCACGCTCCATAAGTAAACAAGATATTACATGAGACTGAGAGGAAGCCAGGTTTATTCTGGAGATAACAGTCAAGAGAAAGGACACACAGACAAGAGGCTAGAAAAGATACGCAGATAGAGAGAAGGAACTTTGTTCAGTCTTGAAGAACTCACAGGAGGACTGTTACACTTGAACCTTGAACACAGGTGAAAGACAGTTTGTCTTGCTGAGACATTTAAACAGCATTGTTTGCTGAAACTGTATAAAACAAAGTACATAAAATTTTCAAGAGTCTAATTCTTCCTAAAAAATAAATCTCACCGCTGATGGATGACCAGGCTGTTATTCAAGACAATGTAGTTTCAGGAAAATGGAAACACTTGGGATGCGATGTGTCCCCACACCATGGCAGAAGGAGGACAGCTTACTGTGGGAACAGAATCACAGGTGGACATTGGCTCTGGATATTGACAATATTGTGCATGATTGTGTGTGTCTGTGGCCAAATGGAGGGGATGGTGCACTCGAGCTTCCGTAAGCTAAGTGGCCGTGAAAAGAAAGAGATGCAAAAGGAGATTCTGTCCATCCTTGGACTCCCAGGACGGCCTCGTCCACACCCGCCTCTGCGTCCTCCATCATCTGCGCCGCTCTTTATGCTGGACCTGTACCATGCTGTGTCAGCAGAAGGGGATGAAGGCCCAGTTGTGGGGTTCATACCTGAGAGTGTCAGTCATGCTGCACTGCCCACTCTAAGCACACACACGCCACCACTTGGCACGGTGGTAAGTGAGGCAGATACCGTCATGAGCTTCGTCAACCTGGGTGAGTGACAAATAAAATACTATGGTTTACACCATGAACACTATTGTATTGCACTGTTCTGTCTTGCACGTAATCTAGTACTGTGTAGCGTATTTATTTCTGTATTGTTTCTTTTAGTTCTGTGTTTTATGCAACACCATAGTCCTGGAGGAACATTGTTTCATTTTACTGTCTGCTGCACCAGATCTATATGGTTTAAATTACAATAAAATCTTCTTCACTTGATGCTGTTCTTGATCTTCAGCTTCGACACTCATCAGCTTCATTCTGACCAGGGAATGCTGTATCAGTACAGCAGTCTACACACCTGCTTAAAGCAAGCTTCCTTTTAATACCGGGAAGGAATTTAAAACTAATCATCCCAGCTTTGAGTTACGCAACTGTAGTCTGAGTCTGAGACTTAAGTCTATTCAAACTATTCAAAGATCAACTTTCTAAGAATGTAGAATAGTGTATGAATAATGAATAAAACCACTGGCAATAATTTCAAAACATTTCTCTGTACTAAGAATATACTGGAAAACCAATATACTCACTCGTAATGGAAGCCTTAGGGCAGTTGTTAGGGAAAGCAGCATCTACCCCTACATCTTTCTGTTCTTCTTTCAGCACAGAAAAATCTGTTGTGTTGATTTTTTTTGTGGTATTCAGCCAAACACTACAAATGTGGTGCATTGAGATTAGGTTGGAAATGCTGGCATATTTGTTTAAGTTACAATTTCCTACTTGGACTTGCTTACAACTGAGAACTTAGATTTTGACTTGGATTCAAATATGTTTTTACTGAATTTTACTTGCAGTATCTTACAGAAATATCTCCACATATCTCCCCCATTAAGGACTTGAATTCAACTCAGCAGTTTAGGGACTACAGGCTTGATCTAAATATGAGGGTGAGATGATGTTATACCGCTAGACTTATTTTATTTTTTTTTTGTCTTTTGGTTGTCTTTTTTTTTATTTGTCTTGCATTTCATCATTACATCATTAATGTAAGTGCACATTATGTTTTCCAAGATAAATAAATGTAATGCATTGCAAGGCAATACTGTGGTAGATTTGGCACAATTCACTATTGTGAGAGGTACTATTGGTGTTTTATTTCACCAAGAAATCACATTATCTTTCTAGTATCTCTTCCTGTCTCGTCAGCGAGACGATGCTTATCTGTCTCAAAATTGCAATTAGCCATGATGTTCTCAGTGGCCTCCTCCCTTTATCTCTCTCCTGTGTATACTTCATGCGAGGATATCCATGCTCTCTTGTTAGTGTGCATATGTTCAGTAATAGATTTGCTGCTGTAATATTAACCTGTCCTTAGCATTTACTAAAAGGGACTATGATGAGTGTGAACACACAAAGCAGAAACGGTGAGTGTGATCCTGTATGCAGTTCGGGTGAAGGCCAGGAGGCATATGATGATGCAGAACACGCACAGCTGTGTAGAATTACAGGCTCCATTGCTAGGCAGAAAGAGAAGGAGGGAGAGGAAAATGAAAATAATGTTATGCACTCCTCTAAAAATATACTACAGGGCTGTAATTAGTGGTTGTGTGTTGAGTAGCAGCCGGCCCCACAGAGCCTCTAATTACCCTATAGTGCAGCCATAGCCATGGGTGTTAGTCTGGTCCACAGGCCTCTACAAGGACAAATGTTCATCTCGTACTCTCTTTATCCTCTCATCATCCCAAACACTCCTTTATGAAGGATACTTACTCTTCCAACACCTCTGCCTTTTCCTTTTCTTCTGTATAGTCAATACAGTTCATGATCTTCTTTTCCTCCCTTCACCCTTCACTTTAGCTCAGTCTTTCTTTCTGCACCATCATCTTCTAGATCAGCATATGGGCAGCCAGGATATTGTGAGCTCTCAGTAACACTCCGTTCTTGCTCTCTTTCTGTCCTTCAGTGGAGCATGAGAGAGATCTTTTCCACGCTCAGCCCTACTGGAAGGAGTTTCGTTTTGATCTGACGCCACTTCCTCAAGGAGAGACAGTCACTGCTGCAGAGTTCCGCATCTATAAAACACTGACTATGGGTCAGAGAGCTAACCGTACCCTCCATATCTCCGTCTACGAGATCCAGAGGGAAAAAAGACACAGGTCACACACTAAACTATTTCATCACAATGCATGTGATTCTTTAGCAAGCTCAGTATCTGATCAATACTTTTATAAATGTATGATTCATTTTTTATTATATATATATATATATATATATATATATATATATATATATATATATATATATATATATATATATATATATACGTACGTGTGTGTGTGTGTGTGTGTTCTTGAGAATTTCATAATTTGCAGGGTCCGAAGTTTGATCCTGAGCTCTGATTTCTGTTTGTGTGGAGCTTTAATGTTTAATGTTCTCCTCAGTCCAAATGGGTTTTCTCCTAGTTTCCTCCCACCTTTCAAAAATGGCTTAATGTTTCCTCATCGTTTTCTAACTGAAGACATTTAAGTCGTCTACAAGAATTTTAAATGTACTTCTTAAAATAATCCTTAAATAACCTAAAGGTCTGAAATCTGAAGATACTACACTAAGAAAAAAATTAATCCTTTATGGTTAATATTATGTGACTGTTTATAGGGTTTTGCTCTTTAAACCTTTAACAGAGGAAGTTTTCTTTCCCCCAGGTTTTCCCCAGATGGACAAAATGTTGTTGAAGAAACACTTCTTACACAGTATTATGAAACTACTTAGAATGTTTGTATTACTCTGAAAAATTGTGGAACTTTTATAAAAAAGAAAACTATTGTTTTGGCTTCTACCTAGAACTGTAAAAAGCCTCACCAGAGGGACAAAAAGAAACCCAAAAATCCTTCAGATGCTAAATTCTTTTGTAAAATTGTCATTACTGTTTGTTGTTAAAAACTTCGAAACCTAAATTTACTGGGTGATTTTAGGGAACCTGAGCTAGTTTTGTTGGACATGCAGTCAGTTCCAGCAGGGCAGGAGGGCTGGCTGGCCTTCGATGTAACATCTGCCAGCAACCACTGGCTCCTACAACCACGGAGCAACATGGGCATCCGACTGTATGTGGAAATGGAGGACGGTGAGCATTTCATTAGGCACAATCCCATTAAGAAAAAATATTCAAGTAATTGAGGTGTTATTGTCTCTGAGATGCTTGTATTCATGTTAAATGGTAGTTAAAAATAGTGATATCTGTTTATATTTTCACTGTGCTCTTTTCCTCTCTCAGACCGCTCATTATCTGCCAGCTGGGTGGGTTTGGTGGGCCGCAGAGGGCCGCGTTCCAAACAGCCTTTCATGGTGACATTCTTCAGAGCCAGCCAAGCCCCCTGCCGCCCACCTCGAGCTCTTAGACACAACACACAGCGCAGGAAAAAACCCAAAAATGACCTGCCTCACCCAAACAGACCAGGTTTATTCGGTAAGGGCAATTGAATATGTTTAAGATATAGTGTGTAGGGTTGACTCATATTTAATAAATGATGAGTTGAGATGTTGAATTTTCAACGTAGGAGAGATTGGTGTCAGAAATATGATAGTTTAGTTGCATTAAAATCAAATTCAAATTTTGTCATATTCATAAACATGCTCAGTGTGACGTAGTAAAATGTGTTTTATGGCTGTTCCTTATAGTGGAAGGAATAAAATAAAAATGTAGGTACAATAAGGACAAAGATAAATAAAAAGAAAAATAAACATAAATTTGTAAATGTAGATATAAATGCCAATAAAGATAAATAAAATAAAAATAAAAACAGATGGAATACGGATGTGTATGTAATATAGAATTTAAATATATACAGTGCAGATTCTATATTCTATATAAGGTGAGCAGATTCTGATGATAGTCGTGCAAAGTAAAGTAATGTAAAGTGACCATTACTTTTCCTCTTTTCTGCTGGAATTTACTGTATCATTAAAGTCAACAGATTTGATTAGCCTTTTTTCTGTAGTTTCTGACTTTGCAATAAAGATCAAATAATCTTTTAATAAAGTATGACTGAATTAGAGTGTTGTGCACTCTGTTTTCAAAATAGAAGCACATCTTCCAAGATTATATGGTGCCTTACACTGAAGAACGGTCAACATTACCAGCAACATTATCCAACAGCTAAACAGTGCTGGGGCCACATACTCAGTCATTATAATTTACACACAAATTGTCTTTTTTTCATTTTTTTTATTTCAGACCAAACTCCTGTGAGTAATGGGCGACAGGCCTGTAAGAAGCATGAGCTATATGTCAGCTTCAGTGACTTGGGATGGAAGGTAAAGACACTACGCCCCAAAAAAATATTTTTAGTTTTTTTATTTATATTTATGTTTTTGCAATGTCAGTCATTATATTGCTGCTTTTGAAACAAGTTATGCAACATTTGCTGCATTAGTTCTTAAAATTGCACACTTTTTTATTTGAGAGCTATGATTTATATACACTCACCGGAACCTTTATAGGAACAACTAAACATCTGCTCATTCATGCAACCACTGTATCTAATCAGCTAATCGTGTGACTCAGACTTGGTGTGATTCTGGTGTTGGATACGTGTTAGAACCACACAAGCTAGCTGAGTATCATAGAGACCTCTAATCTCCTAGGATTTACACAGAATGCTGTGAAAAACAAAAAACATTGGTTGTCTGGCTGGAAATGCCTCATTAATGAGACAGCTTAGATGAGAATAGACAGTTGTTGTGAACCAACATGAAGGCCACGGTAACTTACAGTAACTCATCACTCTACAAATGTGGTGAGAAGAAAATCATCAACCATCAATGAATCAAACCTTGAGATGAATGGGCTAAAACAGAAGACAACATTAGCTTCTATGGCTTCATTGGGAATAGAGTCAGCAATACTAGACATTTGAAGATTGGAAAGAGATAATTTGACACTTTTTTAATCTTCAAATTGTCCAGCTACTGAAAAACGCATGGTTGAAGTTGTATATTTTATCCAATCTGATGTTTGATATGAAGATTAACTGAAGCACTTGACCAGTATCTGCATATATGAAGCACTGTGCTGTTGCCACATGGTTGGCTGATTGGATAAGTGCATGAATAAAGCAGGTGTAAATGTTAAAGTGTGTTGTTGTGGTTTTTTTGTTTTTTTTTTTCCTCTCAGGATTGGGTTTTGGCTCCACCAGGTTACTCAGCATATTATTGTGACGGAGAATGTGATTATCCTCTTGGATCCTGTATGAATGCTACTAATCATGCCTTGATCCAGCTTGTGGTTAGTACTTTTAACATCAAGCCTCTTTTTCACTGTAAGACCAGACGGTCTCCACCGTCATCTTTTCTTTCTGAGCAGGCACGTTTTCTTTTTTCCTTTTAAAAAACTACAGCAATAACAGGAAGTAATGCAGTAGGTCAGTATTTACATGCTCTGTTTGTAATGATGCCATTTTCTAAGGTTTACTATTATATGATATTTCCTTCAGAAGAACTGGAGAGTCTGGAGCTTTAAAATTAAGAGTGGAATGTGAGACGCTGGAAGGTGCCAACCTGTTTTCCAGGCTAATAACAGAATGATTTGGCAGCTAAGGTTATGTGACTAACACAGGTGATCACATACCTGTCTCTGCAAGCACAGACACATAGTAAAATTGATGCACTGAGAGAATCTGCTCACCGTCTAAGCATTCACCATGTCATCAAGAGATCCTGAGTTTGTATAATAATATGTCAGAGTATATGATAACCAGCCTGTTCAGGTCTGCTATCTCAAGCTCTCCAGTCAGTCAGAGCCTAATAATACAGTACTTTGACAGTGTTAAAGCACCATGTTTGCATGGACATATCCCCACCTTCTGGTGAAAATTGGATTGTAGATTTCTCCCCAAAGGCAGTAGTTGGAAATGTGACATGGAGTCGTGATTTGTTATACATTTTTTTGGGAGTTAGAACATCCTGATGGCAAAAAAGCAAAACTGAAATGGATGTAAAAATCAGGTAGTAAATATCTACACCATGAAATGTGTTATCCAACTGTCCAGTGGAAACACTGTTCCATGTCAAAGTGTGTTCCATGTCGGATGGGTTCAGCAGCTCAACAGAATAAACGTTTAAACTGGTCACATCAGATGAATTGAATTAAAGTGACTCCTTGTTGTTTATCTCAGGTTCATCTTATAAAACCGGACGAGGTTCCCAAAGCCTGCTGTGCACCAACCAAACTCAGCTCCATCTCTGTGCTATTCTACGATGACAACAACAACGTAATACTGAAGAAACATCGAAACATGGTGGTTAAGACTTGTGGCTGCCTGTGAACACGTGTCTCTGTCTGCCACTGTCCCCCTACTGCACTATTTCTAGCAAACACAATTCTTGTTTCAAAATGATCTTTTATATATATATATATATGTATATGTTTCTCCTGGTGTAACAATAAGCTATTGATAAAAGCTAAAAGATGCAACATGGTGGTTTGTAAGAATTTAGAAAATAATCAGGAATTCCAGTTTAATGAAAACAGATGTAATGTATTATTAGATTAGATTAAGACTATGATTTGCTCGTCCTAACATTATTACTCTTAAGCATACAGCTGAGTGTAATAGTATATTTAAGTGTGTGGAATGTCTTGCTAGCACTCAGATGAGTCAGATGAGTACGTGTGCATGTGGTGTATTTTGTTGCTGGAATAAAATGAGTTTTATATTAATATAATGTGCAAAATAACACGGACAGGATAGGGCCAGTAAAGAAGTTTTTCCTTTTCCATACCTTAGACTGTATGCTAAATTACAACACTACTCATTCTTTACAAGAAACACAAGCTATTCTTTAAAACATACTTTAACATGACAGATGAACAAATCAAAACATATTTTCTATTGGCCTGTCTACTGATTCCTTTCCCTGGATTTCAGTGCCCTAAAGAAGGAATACAAAAAGCATCTCCATTTGTGTGTGTGTGTAAAATCTTCATCAGTCCATTCTGATGTTGTGAGCGTTCTCTCTGTCTTATACTGCCAGCTGTTTGCAGATTGCATTGCAGTGAATAAACAATAAAATGTATTTCTCAAATTCTGCTACAGGTTTGATAGTTTCCCTTTACTGGGATCTGCAACACACTTCACTCCATCATGATAAAGCACGTTGTAGACGTTGTCGTTTCCCATGCTGCAGCAGGAAATTGTTCAATAATGTGAGGCCAGTTTCCCAGATGCAGATTATACTAGTGTTAGTGTCTTGACTAAATTACACTGCCACTGGGGAGTAAATAAATAAATTCTTAGTTTACAGGGACTTGGGTTCATTTGTGTTCAGAAAACAATCCAGTGTGACAAACACGGCAGGGAACTCAAGTTGTGCAAAGCTGTTATGTCTAATAACATGATATAATGTATTCAACATGCTTAAAGAAAACTACTTTGTTATATTTGTTGTGAAATATAACTGTGTGAACAATAAAGCACACACGAACAATAAAGATCAATTTCACTCAGTGTTGTGTGAAACTTGATCTGTCTCTATCCAACAATTTGTACAAATCCAGATTTATCATGCAATTAATTTTCCTAATTACCTTCAAGTTATTCCAAATGCACTGCTACACAGCTCAGATGTGATCACAATGACACAGTGACTATATGCTTACACATTTATTGAAAACCTTAGCAAAAAATTGAAAATTAAGCACACATTAAGCAGTTTCAGAGGCTCTATTTAACACCCATAGAACTTTACAAGAGGGTTGGTTTCATTATCAGGACAATTTCCCCAATTGAACTCATCTAATTCAATCATCCAATCCTGGCCAACATTGTTACTTCACACAGTGATGCAATTCCTATCATGGCTCATGTTTACAGAGCATTTCTGAGCTGTATGCACCAATGAACTATTACTCATCTGTATTAATTATGAGTCTTAAAGTGAAAATTTGCAACAAGAAAGAAATAATTGTCGTGGATAAACACTGTAGGTTTTGACAGGAGGTGATAACGAGGCTGGTACGGCACACTAAAACTGAGGGTATGCCCAAACAAAGGGTAATACATATAAAAATATAAAATCAAAGGGTGCTGGTGTGCTTTAGTCCATCATTAAGTGTCCTCTGTCAGATCAAATTCAAAGTCTGTTTCTAGAAGTAGAATCAGTTGGCCAAGCTGAATCACATCGTTTCTTCTCAGGGTCTGTGAATGAGAGTGTATACCATGAGAAACAATGACCACACATGCACAACATAAGACAAGCTTATATTTGAACTTCATATGTACCTATGTCTTCATATATCAGCTGTACTGTTGTCTTACCCCAGATTCAGATTCTGGTAGCTCCCAGTGTTGTTTATGCCTGCACATCTGCCAGCTCAGGGGGCATAGGAGACTTGGGGTGTTTGCTCTCAAAATGCTGCTTAAAAGTCTTGGGGTCTGGCATCTGTGTCTATTAAGGAAAAGGGCACAGGTCATTACACAGCACCTTCCAATAGCAGAGTAAGCAACAATCATTTAATAAACAAACAAATAATAAATAATAAACAAAGGATGCTGTTTTGTTATACGTCTGATAGCCGTATGGACCCACCCTGCACACAGGACATGTGTGGACAAGTGCTGCTTTGGCAGCCGTTTTCTGATCTGCTCCCTGTGACTTTTTCTTCTCTGCTGCCTTTTTGGCGTTCTTCTGCTGCGACTGAATCTTCTGCTGGCCGCGAGCCATTGCCTTTGCCTGTAAATGCCACATGTAGTTAAGGAATAGTAATAATAATAACAACAAAAATCTCAGCTAGTTACAGGAAAGTCATCCCAACTCTTAGTGGGAAAGATTTTTAAGGAGTAACACAATTCTCTCAAACAATAAACATCAACAAAAGAGAATCATGTGACTTAAACAGTGTTACTTACACACAAACAAACTAATAACATTCAACATCACCCAACACGTGATCAAACATATTTTTGCTTTGCTTACTAAAACTGCCAGACACAGGAACATTTTCTTTCCCCAGGCAATCACCCTGATCAACAACTTACCATAATTATATTCACTGCTTCTTATCATAAGTACATTATCAGGACTGTCAGTCATTAAATCATCTGTATATTACACACTACTGCTGCTGTATATTGCACAAAAAGCATAATATTGCACAATATTATTTGCACTCCCACACTTTATGTACATAACTATTCTATATTCATATTTTATACTCATTCTGTCTATATTGTATCTCATCGTCTGCATTGTTTTCTTGTATAGTATAGTGTTATTTATGTCTGTACCTTTTGAGAGTCACAAACTGCTGGAACCAAATTCCTTGTGTGTGTCAACACACTTGGCCAATAAATCTGATTCTGATTCTGATATTTTGTAAAATGAGCGATAGGGCAAATATATAGCATCATGCTTAATAACACCTAATATGCATCACATTAACTCATTCTGCTGAGCCAACAAAAGATAATGTCTTATTGAAGTGAAAGATGATGGAAAGATAAAATAAATTAAATATATTATTAATAGCCCAACCAATACAGTACTCTAGAGTAATATAAAGTAAAGATAATTAGTAGTTTTGGGGCAGTAGCAGCTCAAGTGGTTAAGGCTCTGGGTTTTTCATCATAGGATTGGGTTTCAAGCCTCAGCACTGCCAAGCTGTCACTGTTGGGCCCTTGAGCAAGGCCCCTAACACTCACTGATGCAGGGGCGCTGTATCACTGCATTCTCACACCAAAAGCTGGGACATGAGAATAATGACACACAGGTTTGTAGTGTATTAAATGATAAGTGAATAAATGTGTTTCAGCGGTTAAAATTAGTGGGAGGCAGAGCTGGATGAATGCTTAATGGTAAAGGTGTCGATGAATAAAAAACAAGGATAAATTATTAATAAAGGAAAGAACAAAAGTGGAAATTTAAATCAACCGGTGGAGAATAAATTACCATCCAATCAGCAACATGATAGTGTGAGAAACAATGTGATGGAAAACAAACTGTAAGAACGGATCGCTATTAATATCATCTCACATCAGCCAGAAATAATGAAGACTTGTGTTCATCAGAACTCACACCACAGTGCAGGTGTAGTTTCTCTCAAATATCTCTGCTAACCCACAATTAATCCATTTTTATATAATACTAATACTAATAATAACAACAACAATAATAAAAGTTTCACTGAAATTTGGAGTAAAAATGTGGTTTAATTCCACTAAACATTTGGGTCTTTTAAATTGTCAACAATGACTGATGCTCACCAATAAAAAGCTCAACAGATATCTAGCATATTAACTCACACGCTCAAGTCTAATAACCGAAGAGTTGTAATGTGATTTAAGTAAAAACAGTGGAATTTATTGTACAGGTGAAAACATCTCAAGTAATTAATATTGTAGCATTAATTAGCGCGACGCTCTGCCTTGTACTGAAACACAAAAGACTATAAATACATCTGAGGGAAAAATACTTCTCCCTAAAAACAGTTTCCAAGCGTCTAAAACCTGTCTGTGGATGGATAATCCTCAATCTGTGCGTGCTGTCTATCGGACCTAGCTGCCCTTTTAAGCCGGTTATGATGTTAGCATAGCGTTAGCTTAGCATTAGCTTAGCATTAGCTTCGGCTAGCTGGTGAGCCATCTTTCCTCCTCGCCCGACATTACAATCCCGCCTGAGTTACTTCATCCAGTTCTCTTTTCAGATTTTCCCTAAATACGGTGCCAATAATACCACGAATATATTAATATATTAACGTATTTTCAAAGCAGACGAATTACTAAATAATATTATTTTAACACTTTCCCTAACAACAATACCTTGGCGTTTCAGACGGCGAGCCTCTGGGAGGGAAGACGAGGAGGAGTAGAAGGAGCGCTGATAACTCACATCCAACTTCCGCTCAGGAGCTCAACAAAATAAAAGTCACCGACGAGTCTTCTTTTAACGTTAGTACACTAAAATAAAACTATATCTACGAAACGTAAAAGTTAAAATTAAAACTAATATGCGTGAAGACGGTTTCATTGAGATACCTCCAGGACAATTATGTATTCATAACGTTTTATTAGGAATTTTTTTTGCGTCTTTTTATTTGGCTTTGCGTCTTTTGTATTTTTTTTTCACCAAAATGTAAAATATGACCCGTTTGAATTTAATTTACATTTGATCAATGTAATATAATTCGATCCCAATTCAAGAACATACACGAGGAAACAATTATATTATACAGGCACACGTTTTATTTTGTCGGAAGCGTGAATTTTACCCGGAAGTTGTTAGCGGACGTCTTCACACCGGAGGAAATTAAAAAAATGGCAGAGCGCGGATATAGTTTCTCTCTCACTACATTTAGGTAAAGTGTTGGTTTGATTACGTTTTGTGGTTTGTACGCGTTTAAATTACGGTACCTGCGAGTGTAAAGGTGTAAGTACTCGTTGTGTGAGAGCCGTGTTGTGTTTATCTGTGAGTGAGTGAGTGAGTGAGAGCTGCTTTGTCACGCTATGAAGCTTCACACTAAATGACTAGAAACCGAAAGGAACCGAAATGGTGGATAAACCAAATATTGTTTATAATATTATATTTATTATAGAATATTTATTTGCTATAAAAGCTTGTTGGTTTTATCTTCTGTTATGTTTCATAAACGTTAATAAGGCTAATAAAAAGAAAATAATCAAATTAGCTACACTGGGGTTAAATGTGTGGCTTAAAGTACTATTTATTTATTTATTTATTTAATTCCTTCCTTCCTGGTGTGGAAACTGCTTTTCTCTCCGCAGCCCTTCTGGGAAACTGGTACAGATTGAATATGCCTTGGCAGCTGTGGCAGCTGGTGCACCTTCTGTAGGAATTAAAGGTAAGTAAATCATAATAAAGTTTACATTAATCAGTGGCCCTTTTGGCAGGATGTGACGTGTTGCACTCAGTACCCCTGGCTCCTGCATCACTTCATTACATTTGTACATTTACAGCATTTAGCTGACGCCCTTAATCCAGAGCGACTCACATTTTTTATCTCAATTTATACAACTGAGCAATTGAGGGTTAAGGGCCTTGCTCAGGGGCCCAGCAGTGGCAGCCTGGTGGACGTGGGAATCAAACTAACAACCTTCCAATTGGTAGTCCAGCACCTTAACCACTAGGCTACCAATTAGGCTACCACTTCCTGCCTGACCAGGATAACATAGTTATGATTAAACATAATGCAGTGCAGATGCTGATGTCCAACTTTTCCCCACTCTTCAGCCTCCAATGGTGTTGTGCTGGCGACAGAGAAAAAGCAAAAATCTATCCTTTATGATGAGCAAAGTGTTCATAAAGTCGAACCGATAACTAAAAACATTGGCATGGTCTACAGTGGCATGGGTCCAGACTACAGGTATGCAGTAATTACAGTTCTGTTTATTAAACACATTATCAGTTTATTAACAGTGGGGGAAAAAATAATTTGCATATGTAAATTATAGTTAATCAGTTTTATTTATTACTGTGTTGTATGAGATATCTGGAGAGTAAGAGTGGAAAAAAAAACATTATCTGTGTCTCAAAATCACGTGTCCTGCTCTTGAACTCCGGTATTTTCATGTTTTGTGTTGTGGTGTTTTCTTGAAAGGGTTCTTGTCAGGAGAGCTAGGAAACTGGCTCAGCAGTACTTCCTGGTTTACCAAGAACCCATTCCTACAGGCCAGCTAGTGCAGAGGGTGGCATCGGTCATGCAGGAATATACACAGTCAGGGTAAGTTCAATGTGCTTCTTAAAATTAGTCAGTTTATTTAACGTGGATAATGGGGTGTGTTTCCCAGTTTTATGTGAATCAGCACTTCTACAAATGACTGGAGAGAATTGGTGAATTTTTACACCTGTTTTTATTCTTCTTTTTTTTTTGACACTGATGTATTTGTGTATGTAGAGGTGTACGTCCATTCGGAGTGTCCCTGCTCATCGCTGGTTGGGATGAGGACAGACCATATCTCTTTCAGTCAGATCCTTCAGTAAGACAAATAATATAAACTGTTTAGTTTTATTTTTTTTTCATTCCATATTCTTCCAAAAGCATAACTTGAATCTGCTGTTCTCACAGGGTGCGTACTTTGCCTGGAAAGCCACAGCGATGGGAAAAAACTATGTGAACGGAAAAACATTTCTTGAAAAAAGGTAATAGGGCCAGTTAAGCTCATTTTGGATTTAACCACAAAATGTCCACTGTTTGGACCAAAACTATAGTGTGTGCTTACCATTAAAGGTATTAAAAAAATAAAACAAAACAAGAAAAAACAGTAGGTCTTTGTATGGAATTAAAGTCCTGTGCTTCTTGCCGGGAGAGCACTCAAGCTTTTACTTCTGTTCTGTCTGAACAGGTGAAAACTTCAAGCCCAGAAAACTACAGAAAAGTCAATGGGAAAAATATTAATAAAAAACACATTCATTATATTTCCTTTTTACTCAGTGTGATTAGGTTTTTTGTAAATGATAAAGTTTAAACAAAGTTTGTACAAACCGCTCCCTTATAATTGCTTAGATTACATTAACTGTAAAATATCACAATCTAAATTCATTGTGATTATTTCTCCAGTGTGTTGATTAAGTCACTTTCTCCAGTCACTTTCTCCAGTGTGTTGATTAAGTCACCTCGAGACACTGCAGAGGAAAAAACAAGAGGACCGCAGGAGATTGTACATACAGTGTATATCAGTGTAATCTATGTGTTACATGCATGAGCCAAATCCAGACATCCCCATGTTATCCTCTCTATCGCCGTGTTCTTGCGGAAAATGCAATTTAAAGAGGGAATATTCTTGTACAAAATAGTCACACGAAGAACTGTTGCCATTTCTTTCATTCCAGATACAACGAGGACCTGGAACTTGAGGATGCCATACACACAGCCATCTTGACCTTGAAGGTGTGTTACAGTTTGACTTTATATTTGCGGTTGTAACAAACATCACTGATCAAACTTCTAGTGCATTTACTTAATAGTTTATATACCATTCATGAGACTAATCTTTCTCGAGCATCAGTAAAGTAGAAATTCAGGAGCAGTTTATAATTCAGAGTTGGTTTCGAGCTCAACTCGGACACTTCAAGCATTTATTTGCATAATTTAAGATGGAGAAATTAAAATTTTGGTCCTTTTATTTGTAATATCAAACCATTTATTCTCTCATGTCTGTTTCTACAGGAAAGTTTTGAAGGACAGATGACAGAAGATAACATTGAAGTGGGCATCTGTAATGAAGCTGGATTTCGCAGACTTTCACCTGCTGAAGTGAAGGATTATCTTGCAGCGATTGCATAATTAAATGCAGCTATACAAACGTGCTGTTTTTTTTCCAGCCATTGTCTCTATAATTCTGAGTAACAGCATTTTTATTATTTGTATATCTACTCCTCTCCTTTGTACCAGAACAGACCATCAATAAATCGACTAAAACGACTGTATTGCTGCTTTGCTTCAGGAAAAATGCAGTAGGTGACAAACCATTTACAAAACAATTACAGCTATTGTGAAGATAAATGGCTCTTAATGGTAACCTACAATAACAAAAACAGCAGTATGCAGCACTTTCTTCACTAATAGACCTGGCTGCAACAAAAGCAAATTTAAAAATGAGCAATTTAACTTAAAGAATATAAATTAGAATTAACGATTACAAAATAATACATTTCATGACAAAAAATAGTCTCCAGTGGCTTCAAGGACGTTTTTCTTCGATTTAATGAAACCGTATACAGTAAGAAAATTATTTCCACTCGAGCAATACCCTCTATTGGGGTAGAGGCAGAATCCAAAATGTTCATGCATTGATTTCACTGATTATTATCCTGCACTTCAACAATCCTAACTCGTCTTCTACATTTCAGTACAACTTTAATATGGTTTATTTTCTGATGTCCAAAATGCATCATTTAGCTCCAAAGTGTTGCACAAATTCAGGAAGCTTATAGACTTTTCCTAATCCCACACTGGTGTCCATGCTGATGAAGTCATCCAGGTTCATTTTGGACTCTACAAAATCAGATTCATGAGCTGTTAGAAGAGAAAGCAGATAAAATGCAAAGCAAGCAAAGGGGTAGAGAATTTACCTGTTGTTTCTATGCAAGGATAAGGTGGTGGGGGCATACGCCATGTCCCGTTAGAATGCTTCATGTGAGATCTATCTGAAGCGAACTTCTTTAAGTAGGTGACAGCTGGTATGACTCGCATCTTCCTAAAAACAGAACAGAGCCAAATGCACAGCTGTCTGCTAACTGGACATTTTAATCAAAGTTATAAAAGAAAAACAAAACATTCTATAACTTTAACTTACCTTCGAAATTGTGGTTTTATTGAGTTATCAGATCGAAATGCTTCCCTTAAGTACATGTCTGAAGGACACGGGAAGGGGAGGGTGGTGTCCAGGTCATACACAAAACTCTGTGCTTGTGGGTTCACGTGCAGTAATATGACATGATAATCCTAAAACACACCACATATTATAATACATGGAATATTAATCTTTGGATAATATGAAACTTTTTGTACTATGTTTCTAATGTTCTGTGAAGCTGCTTTGAGACAATATCCATTGTTAAGTTAACCCTTATACCCATATCACTGGTTCACTCCCTCTGCTGGATTTCTGCTTCCAAATAGGGATCTGCATTACACAGGACACAACCGTGATGAAAACCATGAGCACAATACACCGATCTCTGCTTTCTCATCATCTTTTTACCCACCGTTTTATTTTCATTCGATATGAAGACTACATGCACTTGGTCCAATGGACACACCTCCTGAGCCTTGATATATTCACACAATTTCCACACATTCTCTTCACTGCAGAAGACAATTCATTTTAAATGGACATAACAGATGCAAACATATCTTTCTTAAAGTATCATGTGGGTCTGGGAACTGTGACAAATACAACACTTGTCCATTTTATTTGTATGATATTAGAATCTTCAATAATCAGGATTTATCATCTACAATTTACAAATGATTGTATTTATGATATACTGAAAAACCGACTTTCTTGATTAAACAATATGCAAATGTTATAAATGTTTTTTAAAGAGTGCTTATCGTAGTGAAACTCGTTTTTAATCCTAATAATTGGTTTCAGTGAGTAAACCCAAATGTAGGTTTTGATGAAGCCTCGTTTACAAAAGAAATACACAAGACAACAATCCACTGGTAAAGACTGACTGTGATTTACCACCACCTCATATTCTACAGGTGCTATACAGAGCATGCGTGATAATGAACACAATTATAAGACGTTATAAGACGTTATAAGACATTTTAACACACCAGGAACAAAAATTATAATACATTACATTATTTTACATTGCGTCACCACACACGCGAACACAATTCATAATTATTCTTCTAAACTAAACGAATGAAATGAATGAAACAAATGAAAATAAATGAATAAACGCTATCGAGGCTGCGGTGTGTAAACATCCGGTCCTACCAGTAACAGCTCGTGTACACACAGTCCGGTTTTGGCAGAGTGATAGCTGTGTATTCTGAAGAAATGCATTCTTCATACATGTCTGTGTATCGGTAAATTCAATTCGATTAAATTAAAATCGAATTATTTCGCCCAAAACATTTATCGTGTCATACTTTTAAAGCGAATATATTAATCTGTCTGCGCTCTTCGTTAGTTAGTGTTCCTTTTTTTAAGTCCGTAAGGAAACAGGATGATATTATAGTACCGAGCTCTAATTGCTGCCACATTCCAAGTTTAATCTGCGTGCTAACTGAACAATGTAATGATCACCTTAAAAAAGGTGACAACAGCAGCATCTTACTAAATGGTCGCATAGCAACACATACAACATGCAAATTTATTTTCAACCAACAAGGATTTACCCTGCATGAGATAAGACAGTAGTATTAGTGAATACTGTGCCTCTGGTGAACATTTGTAACCTTGTCTATCAGATTTCTTACAACTTTTTTTTAAGATTTTACAGGACCACAGAATACTAACATCATTCATTCATCGGTTAGCTGCGTATTTTACAAATAATTACACTATTCTTACTACCCACTGTTCTTATCCCCCCAAACCCCTGAACAGCTTTTGCATGCTTTAACATATTTATACGTGACACTGTCTGGTATCACAATCGTTATAATTGTCATTTATTTAGATTCTGAGAAATATTACTAAAATGTACCTTTCTTTGATACCTGGTTGGTAGATTACATTTTTATTCAGTTTTCCTTCCTTTAGTGTATGTTTTACCTGGAAAGATGCATAATGTGTAACTTTATCCTGTTAATCTAGAGTCGTCTTTAAGATCTGATTTTGTACCTAAAAATCAAACCAAAGAGCCTTTTTTTTGCTCAGTTTTTAGTTTTTTTTTTCCATTTTATTTCAAACTAGCAAAGCACCAATATTATATTAATTAAATGAACTTACTTTGTAAATTCACGTTACAGGTTACAGGTTTGGATGTTTTTGGAGCCGCCCACACATTAACACCTCGTTAGACTTAGTAATAGCTGCAGTTAAGGTGGAATGCAGACCTATTGTTCCTCTGTATGCTGGTAGACTTATAAATGTGGATCAACAGTCTCCTGAATTCAGTCCTACATTTCAAGTAAGTCTTGGACTTTTTAGCTATGACTAAAACAGGAAATCTCAAACCTGTACTGGGAGAGGGCCGCAAATATAAAAGACACACCAAGGGAACATACATTGGACTTGTTGCGTATGTTATTCAAGATTCTCCTAATAAGATGCTCACCTTCAAACAGGTAAGATAAGGTTCAAGATTTAATCCTAAAAAAATTTTGTCATCATTTTGAATGCATGGATTAATCAGCATTGTTTCTTTGTTTGTAGATTATGAAGAAACTGGGCATGTTTGTCACTGGGGATAAGAAAGGTCTCGAAAACAACACCAGAGTCTGTCTGTCATCCAACAAGTGCTTTGTAAAGGTGAAATAGTCTTTCTGGTGTTTTCGAAACAGTCATTTTCGTTTTCGTTCAAATGATCAACACTGACTCAATGTTTTAATGTAATCGCAGGTTCCAATTGATCCGGAGTTTCCAAATGCCAAGAGGAACTTTTGGAGAGTGGATGAGAGCAACATCACCCCGAAGATGCTGCGCAGACATTTCAGTGATATGGCTGAGCTTTTCCCAGGGCTGCCACACGCATGGGACAGAAAACCAGCACCTCCACATGTCCCCTCTTCACCAGTCTGTCCTGTGCAGATGGAGGACCTTCCGATCAAATTTACCGGCCCTTTTTCAATCGAGTCGCTTTTAAAGAAGGATCATCTCAATGTCAATGCGCAACAACCAATCCAGACTGCGTCCAACAGTAACCTCTACAGTTCAGATCAATTTTACAACAGAACAACGAGCGCAGATTCACTTCCATGTTCAGACCGAGAGAACAGACAAGACAACTTGTATTACACATACAGATCAATAGAGGAAGCTAACTGGAGGAAGCCTGTACAGAGGATGGATTTATCTCCTGAGCTGCATCATGTACTGGTTTATTCACCACACCTTCCTTATGATCAGACTCTACTCACTAAAGTGTGGAGCTGTCCAACAAACACACAAGAGCTCAGATATATCAGATGGTAAATAACAAGACTGAGACTAAAATGTTGCACTTTCACTGAAATGGTATAGATATAACTCTTTCTCTTTCTCTATTTCTGCTTATATATTTTTTCTTTTTAAATAAAACGTAGGAAAATCCTTACAAGTTTCCTTAAAACACAGTGTGGAATGGGTTGATTTAGTGATGTGGTAGCCTTGTGGTTACGGTGCTGAAAGGTTGTAAGTTTGATTCCCAGGCTGACACTTCTGAGCCCCTGAGCAAGGCCCTTAACCCTCAGTTGCTCAGTTGTATAAAAATGAGAGAAAATGTAAGTTGCTCTGGATAAGAGCATCTGCCAAATGCTGGAAATGTAAACGATTTAGTTAACCCAAAATTGGTGCAGTAAATGTAAATGTGTCTTTTTTTTCCATTCCTTTTTTCTTCCTTTCACAATTTTTTATTAATGTTTTTAGTGAAGTCTATTAAAATTTCATACTAGGTCGCAAGGACCAATGGACAGACTTGTCCAGATCTGTCTCTATACGAGTCCCATGCATGTCAGTGTATTGTAGAACAATTGTGGATGGTTTTCTAATTTTTGCACCATTTTTACATAGTTGAACACACTCTTCATCTACTGCACGCTTTTATTTGGCCGCTGGATGGCAGTAAGCAATATAGGAACAAAAGGCTTTACAAGGAAACTCAATAATAACTCAATAAATCATTTAACATAAACATGGGAATAAACTAGCATATAGTAATAGCAGTGCAGCAAGTATTTAAATAGTGTAAAACATTTGTTGAATATTTATGGGATGTTGAAAAATTCTTATTTATCATTATTTCTCTTAATTCTTATTTATTTCTTATATATTTTAAAAGTACCATATCAAAAATAATATAATCTAAATAGTAAATTTCAGGCTCCATTCATTTTGGATTTAAATGTTAGCCTTATAATTATATAAAATTGCAATGCTCAGTATGTATCAGTAGGTAAGCAGTGAAAAGTACACCAGACAGTACTTTAGTGGTAGCAAGTGAAACATTTACATTTACAGCATTTGGCAGATGCCCTTATCCAGAGTGACTTACAAAAGTGCTTTTAAGTCTCTATTATTGAATACATCAACTCTGGTTTATTTGTACGGTTAAAAGAGCAAGACTTTAGAGTCATCCTAACATGCAGCAGTGTAGTTACTGCCACTGAAGATTTGATCCGGATATTTTCTGTAGGTGCTAAACAGGGCAGCATCAGCATTCACAACTACAGCCTACAGCATTCTTGTGCTTTATAGGATTACTGATGGTCAAACTAGATTGCGAGACGTCCCCTCCCAGTAGGAGTCAACCTGGCATGGATTCAGTTAGGACTGTTCATGTGACTGTTACAGAAAGATCACAATGTCAATGGCCAGAAGAACAGCAAGGACATTTGTTTCTTATAGTCATCTTTTATGATGTGCTCAGGACCAAATTTAAATGTATAGTGATAAAATAAACGTAGTCTAGTTTTTGTTTTTTTTATAAAGCCTTCAAAACCTGTTTAACCCAGAATTACCCTGTGATTCAGATTCAAACTGCACATTAAGAATGATCTCACTGAGGTCATGCACAGTTCTTGCACAGTTCTGCACGTCCTCTCTCAGAAAAAAAAATGTCTCAGGCTGATGTTAACACAGCTGTATTGTGTCTTAGCAAGTTGCAACCAATCAGCGTCGCACTAGGAAGCTGGCCATCTCTTACATTGTTGTGAAAACCCCCAGCTTGCTGTAGACAAGTTCAGGCATATGAGTTTTGATATCATTGGCTAGGTTAGTGAGTTTGTTTTGTGTTTACGTAAGAGCTGGAAGAACACACAAGACATATTATTTTAGTTTTCATTTTGTAAGTAAATGCTTTAATGTTTTCAACACTAGTTTCAAAAGATTATGATGATGATTATTATTATTATTATGATTATGATTACTATGATTATTATTATTATCATTAAGTAAACAATAATACTTTAATATTTAATGATTTAATAAATTATAATATGTTGACATTACAATAAAACATTATAATAAAAAGTAATAACAAATAAATGATATATAACCTAATGTAGTTATATCCTGTTTCTGCTTTCTAATGTATGCTAAACCTTATAATTATCAACTATTTTAACATCACTACTGCTAATGATACAAAGCGTTCTTTAAAAAAGCGAAATTAAAAGCAACGCGTTAAAAGTCATATTCAATACCAACTAGTTTATTAGTCACTAAGCTGAATAATCGCTGCACGTCCTGCTCGCGCACAGAGTCACGTCGTGCACGTCTTCCTTGGGACGTGAGCCGTTCCACATCCGGGATATACACGTCACTGCTACTCGCGTTTCTGATAGGTTGATGGTCAAAGGCGAGGTCACTTTACTATAACAGAGTATTATTATTATTATTATTATTATTATTATTATTATTATTATTATTATTATTATTATTATTATTATTATTATTATACTACTACTTTGTAGGTCATCCCACGTATTTATCTCAAGATTAAGTTTCTTACCTAAAGAACAAAATAAATCTAATCATTGAGATCACGTAGGTTATAAATGATTTAATAGTTAAAGGATTTAACACTGATTTTAGTGTGAGCCTTTGTTAATAATTAGATTTAATGATTAGACAATGATTTACATCATAACATAATAATGAATAAACAGACAAATATTATTCTGCACATATATATGTTACCTCAAAGTTTGAGAACCCCTGACAAAACAAAAGCCGTTGTTTTGTTTGCATGACCTTGTTTTGTGCTTGAAAGGAAATCACATGTCTCGTAATTAGAAGAGGACTGAAAAATGATTAACAGACATGTCGAGTTGTCCAGGGCTTCCTCAGCACTGCCAGCTGAATGATGATTATCAAAGCCTGTGTCTCAGATTTAAATTGAAAACAAATGCACTGATGCATGTTTTGATTCCTTTTTTTTTTTTTTTTTTTTTTACATTTAGGATGTACTTACATTTAGGATGTTACTTATCCACTTGTATTTACTTTTGGATGAATGTTCAGTGCTCTAGACTAAAGATGGTTCGGTGCTCTAAGCTAAAAAATGGTTCTTGAAGGATTCTTTGCTTCTGAATAAGGTTTCTCTGTGAACCCTCTCTGACAGGGATGTACAGCACATTTAATCTTTTAAAATTATACCTGTTATCGGCCTTGAGGCTTCATTTCAGTCCAAGGCCTGTTGTCTGTTTCCTTAAAGCTGTGGCAGCTGAAGATGGACGTCTATTTTTGAGCTTGTTTTTCTTAAAAACTCTCTTCCTGTGTGTCTGACATTCCAGTGCTGCATCACTATGGTCTTGGAGGATGAGCCCTGCATTTTAATAGAGCGTGTATATATGAGCATAAAAAAGATTCTTGAAAAGAACACAAAATCTTGTGTAGGGTTTTTCAGTGTTTATTAGATAAGAGGCACACAGTGAATGCAGTATAAGTGTGCAATATGAGGCAACAATGCATTAATTTGCACCATATTTCTATTTAACTCTTATCAGTTTTTACACATTTTAAAATGGATTTCAGTCCACAGCATGACTTTCTGTTGCTTTCCATTGGTCACTCTGTTGTTTTTTGGTCACTATTAGATTTCATGGAAAATAAAAACAGGTTCAACCAGATTCTGGATTTTTCCACCTCATTATTTGGCAGTGTCTTATCTAAAAAATCCATGACGAGCAACAAGAATGTAATCCTACCTCCAGGTCAGACTGTAGAAAAACATTTTTTAAATAATATTAAAATACGATTAAATGAAATGAAATTTCACATTTTAACTGTCTTTTTTGTTTAGCCGATTCAGTTCACTGTGACTGTTACACACATGGAATCTCCTGATTTATTTGACAACAAGCCTTTTATTTGGTGTCAAATAAAACTCTTGTTGTCATTTAACTCAGAGATCCTATGTTGTTCCATGGTCAGATGTGCTTGCTACTGCAGATGATGATGGTGCTGTGTTTGTAAGCAGTATTTGCCCTCTGTTTAAATAATTAATATTTTCAGGTTCTTTTATTTTATATTTAAAGATTATATTTATTTATACTTACCATATGCATTGTAGCCACATGTTTTTCAGAAGCTACAGAGTACAGAGTCATTTTTCTCTGAAATCAAATGCCTAAATCATTAAGAATTATCTCTCCAAACACTGTATTAAATTTTATGTACTTCTAAAATTAAAGCATAGCTTTGGTGTAATATAATGATGTTACTTGGATGAATATGGTGTGAAATACAATCATTTTGTTTACCATTAAATCATTGGTCATTCTGCGATCATCTCCAGGCCTAAAGTAAACAAAAAATAAAATACAACTGAAACTGTAGTCATGATATAGCAAATGTCATATAATGAGGAGGATTTGATTGTTCAGCGTAGGCAGAATATGATTCTGTATTTTCCATCAAGCTGTAGCAGTGAGAGTCATGTTCTTTGCTGTGCTGTTCTGAAGGTCATATAATACAGAGGTTGTGCAATATAATACATCTGGTTTCATTCATTTATCTTTCTGTAATCGCATTATTCTGCTCAAATTTGTAGGTGAACTGCATCGCACTCTATCCTGGCAGCAATGTACAATGTGGGAATACATCTTAGCTGGGACATCAGTTCATCACAGGGCACCATGCACACACACTCACCCCGGGGCAGTTTAGATTCACCCAAACCTTCTGTTAAAGGGATGTGGGAGGAAAACAAAATTCCAGAGGAAACCCAATCAGACATGTTGAGAACATGCAAAACTCCACACAGACAGTAAATCACACTCAGGTTCTGGATCTGTGACTTTTTGATACATCCAAAACTGAATTTATTTCATCACCAGCCACTAATATTAGAAAAATGAAGCTGACCAAAACAAAATGACAGAATAAATGTAAGCACATGGTTTTATAAGTACTGAATATTAAAAAAATATAAAAGTTTAACAATGCCTTGGATTATAGATTAGCAGTGTAACTATTGGTGTATTGTTTCCAATACCATTCCATTATTAACTATAATACTATTATTGTTTTTCATACCATTTCAATACGAAGCTCTAAGCAATATCTAACAGTCTGCATAATAAAGTAGACTAGTAGGCTGTTCCTTCTTAAATACTACTTATGTTCTACAAGGTGAAATAATATATAGTATAGTATATATATTTTTAAGGTTTAAACATGCAGAATCCTCCAGAACAGTAACTTCTACTTTAAGAGAGTTAATGTGCTTTTAAAAGACATAATTCCTCTAAGCATGCTGTTTCCCTAAATTAATATTCCTGAGCTAGCATACTAGCTCGTATTGTGAAAACTACAATAGATAAAGTCAGCAGCAAGCAAGATCTATAATATTCACCCAAATCTTTAAGGTCTGGAAGAATTTTGTTTCTAAGTCATGTAGATGAAGGCCAATGGATGTTCTCTAAAACTAGATAAAAAAAATGTAGCCACACAGACACACGTGTGTGTCCAGGTTAAAGAAATCACAATAAAATCTTTATAAATGCAGATAGTGTTGAGGAACAGGTTATTTTCTTTGTTGTATATCATTATTATCAAAGATCTGCCCAATCACCACTGTGCCACCTATTGATGTGGTCTCTTAATTATTATTTAGATTATTTGCTAGATTGTGAATCAATAATTGCCTGGAAACCTTGCTACTTGCACCAAGTGTATGCTCTCTGTGACCATTTGTATTCTTTATTGCTTTTATCCAGAATGGATTTGTCAGAACGAATATTGTATACATAATGTTGTAGCGTGTTTTTAGCAGATTACAGACTTCCATATTTATTCACAGTTTCTGGTTTGGAACAATTTTATCTATTGTGTCTATTGATGGTCTTGTGTGTTGCCTATTCCAGGTCTGTTCATACAAAACAATCCTGTAGGAGAGATGTAACCCTCTCAGACCTGGCCTTGGCTGTCCTTATGGTTCATTTTGCTGTGCTAGTGAGAAGTCTGTATGCTAGGGTTTGAAACAGTGAGAGCTGATCAGATTGCCCTGGGTGTTCTTGTAAGCATTTTTAATATTTGCTTACACTTGATTGAAGTTCTCCACTTTGATAAAGATTTCATCTGGATGTTTGTTGTTTATTAACGGTGCAACTGTGCTAGTGCTAACGTAGCAATAGTTTGCAGTGGAATGTGCACAGCCAGGATAATAATAACAGCCGACTCCTTCAGCATGTAGAAAGGCCTATAGTTTCAATGCCAGATTTTCACCATCTGGAGAACAATGTTGTTCAATTATTGTTGTACTATTAATGTTAGCTCGAGCCTTTAGGCTCAATAGCAGCATCAGAATCCTTGAGTTTAGATAGGTTTCTGTAAATCTGTAGTATACCAAAGTCTTTTGCACTCTGAGTAATCAACCTAAACGATAGCCAAATAAATCAGGACAAAAAAAGGATTGTATGAACCAAATTATTAAACAGTCATTGCTTTGGCAGTCTTTTATGTGGAATGATTAAAAGCCATTGATGAAACACTGGTAAAACATTTCTTTTCTGCTCTTGCAGGACAGGCTGCATGCTGGAAAGCAGTATGTGTTTTTGTTTTGGTTGCACATTAGCCAGACGTGGTAGAGGTTATTCAATAACTTTAAAATTATAAACATCAAGGTTACGTGGGTTAAACATGCAGTTCTAAAAGATCATCTGAAGATCAGATACTAGCCATACCAACTACTGATTACAGGTCTGCTGGTAAGATGAACTAATAAAGTGCATGGCTAGGATTCCACATTAAAATAATTTCTTTTTAATAAAATGCTGCCATTGTTTTCATTTATAATGCATTTCTGGGATAGAATGAAATTGCAATCATTGTGCCATTTTATTGCCTTTCATTATATGTGTAACACTGAAACCATTGAAAAAATTTGCTTTTGGCTCCCCATTGCCTAGTTTATGATTGACCCAAACCCTGGACCCTTGTTCCATACTCATTTATGACTGACATTTTACACCCCAAGAGCACAGTCCAAAGATTAATGTGCAATGTTATATGTGTGTGCAATATGTGATCTATTCTTTAAAGATAGAGAACAAGCAACTATTTTGATTCTTGCATTATTCTGTATTATTTTATTATTATCTGCAATGCAGGGGATACATGTCACTCCACTCGAAAGCACATATCCTGAGAAACCATGTTAGAGACCAGACGGAAGCAGATGCACAAGACTTTCCTGAGTAAAACTCTGAGCAAGACTTTCCTGAGTAAAACTCTGACAGACCACACGTCACGAGGCTCTGAATCACTACTCAGTGTGATTCATACTGTAACCAGCATCATATCCTCAGGCTGCTTTTATAGTACATTCATATCTTATCCTGACACTACACTATGCCAGACAAAGTTCCACTTGAATAAACGTACTTTGTATAAGTAAGGAACAAGGCATAGCTGGGTTTGCTAGAAATCACTGACAGGGTGGTGTGATAGTGGTCGTGATGGCTGGTTACCACACCACAGTTGACTTACTAATAACACCACATCTTAAAGTGTTATATTTCAAGTTGGTTTGCCAATTTTGCAAAATGTTTTGCTAATTTTGTTAATGAACAACACATTGAAGCATTTATACCTACAAATAATGTTGTATTTAGAATATCTGCAAGACAAGTTAGTTCCTGTTATTACTTAATGTAATACTTTGCTCTTGTAATATCACTTCCCGAACATTTGTCCTCTCATCCACTTCTCTTTTTTTACTCTCTGAAAATTAATAAGAAACAAAAGTATTGCTGAAAAAAAAGAGAAAGCTTGAAATGTTCCATCACGAAGACTGTATTGCAGAAAATGTATTATAATGAGTATATTTCTACTAATTTGTAAATTTCTTTTTTCATTTTTTGTTCAATTAAAAAAAAAATCAATGTATAAGATTATGTTGATATACAAGTCCCAATAAACTTGCATGTATGTATGTATGTATGTATGTATGTATGTATGTATGTATGTATGTATGTATGTATTTGTTCGTTTGTTTGTTTGTTTAAATAAAATGTTATAAATCTGAAATAAGAAATCTTATAAATTTGCACAAACATATAAAATCAATGATCATCTCAGACTATAGATGCACTCTGGTACATTTGACAGTCAAAAATATACAACAATATACAAAAGTCTTAAGCTCCCCATTTATTTAAGACATTTGTTCACTTTTTGTACATTGTACATTTTCAATACAGATTACAGACAAAACAGACAATTGTGTGCAAAATTCTGAAATGAACCAGAGTGAAAATAGATAAAATAACGTACATGATTATTGAAAACCTTTATTTGGTACAGTAAATTTGTGCTATCTGAATTTCTACTGGTTTTAAATACACAATAACATCACTATAAATAGAGCCTTGCAATATTTAAAAAGGTTCATAAAACTCATCTTTAAACATTAAGAAGACATCAGCATAAGGAGACCTTGATCTAGAAAGGAAGGTGTGAGGACACGGATCTTGTTCTTTCAAATACAACATGGGTGAAAGTCCATCACTCTTATCTTTATATGCTCTTTCATCCAAGTCTCAAGCCTTAGGGCTTCCATTACACTTCCCCTTCTATAAAAGTCTCTAAATAGAAATTCTGAAAGACAATGTCTGAGATCACATAATAAAAAGATGGGATTCTTTTAATTTAAAATTGGAAGTAAACAGAAAGTTGTACAATTTTGAAATGAAAATGTCAAAATCAAAGAAAATAAATATTCAGTATCTTACATATTAAAGACTATGTGCTATTTCAAGGTCCTCATTTAAATGTGAGCAACTTTAAGATACTGACTATATTAACTGGTTGGTACAGATGGTCAAATGTGCATGTGTTCAGAGGACGCTCTAATGGATTTGAGCTAAAATAAATCATAACATTTTGCACAAACTTCTTTAGTCCATGCCAGCTCAAGTGCACACTATCAAAGCAAAAAGGGGACATAAAAATACTAAGCTACTAATCTTTGAAATTCTCTGAAGTCATTATTAACAATTAAATTGTCCCTAAGTCACTCTCTGCTCCAGGGATGTCATGACCTTTTGTTCTGACCCCAGTTTCCTAACATTCTGGCAAATACAAAGAAAAGAATTGAATTGTTTAAGACAAATGAATGCCCCTTCTTCTTCTTCTTCTTCTTCTTCTTGGTTTGAATGCTCCTGAAGATGTTCTTGATTTTGAATGTAATCAAAGCAAAGGACCGTGTTCATGCAAATGACAGGACACATCCGTCTCACACGTCTTACCTACTGCTTACTGGGTGCAGTAAATTAAGTTACTGCTAAATAAGGTACTAGTTTATAGCTATGTTTTATAACTATGAGTGAGATATGAGATGGTGAGTAGCCCTTTCACTTATATTTGGAAGTAAAGTTATTCTATGCTGCATTTCTTCAGTATTTAATTGTGGTTTAATAGAAAATAAAACTTGATAGTTGATTAGCATGAGTTCTAACTTGGAATAGCTCTATTGTGAATGTGATCCTTATTAGTGCTGCAGCCAGCTCACACCATAGCAGCATTGTACGCTGTACACACACAGATACACACACACAGATACACACACACACACACACACACACACACACACACACACACACACACACACACACACACACACACACACACACACACACACACACACACATACACACACACAATTAGGGGGTAGGGTAATGTAGGAGTAAATACAGTAATTGTAAGAAGGATGAATATGAGCCATTTATAGACAGTGTATATAAAAAGTCTACACCCATAATAAAATTGCAGGTTTTTGTGATATAAAAATGAAACCCTACACTACTAATACACTACTGTATATGGCCAAATGTTTATGAACCATCACTTGCTTGTTGAACATCCCTTTCCTGATTTTGTCCACCCTTTGCAGATGTAACCTCCAGTCATCTGAGGAGGATTTCCACTGGTTTTTGAGGTGTGGCTGTGGGGATTTGTGCCTCATTCAGTAACAAGAGCATTAATGATGTCAGGCACTGATGTCATGAGAAGATGTCTGGGTGCAGTGAGTGTTCTAGTTCCTCCCAATGGTGTTCAATGGGGTTAAAGTCTTCTTCCACCTTCATTGACCTTGCTTTGTTCACAGAGGTATTGTCTTATCCCTTAAATTGAAACATGTGTTAAGACAACTCTCAGATGATTTTGATCTAACATGGATATCAAGTTTACATAAACTCATCCAAGCTTCAGTGTACATTGTCATTAAAGCAAAAAGAAGCCACTTAGCACACTAAGAAATTATGATTCATGTGAAAATTAATGTATTGTTGATTCTATAAAATGCAATAAAAAATGGTAAAATTGCAAAGAATGCAAAATATAATCATTTTCACTAGTGGTCTTTGACCTTTGGACCCCGTTGTAGGTATCTAACAATGATTTTTTTCAGCAGGTGAAACATATCCTGTTTTAAATACAAAATTAACAGTTGAACCATTTGCAAATTGCATTGTCAAAAAGCACCCACTAGGGATAATTCATCAATAATTCACCGCGATACACATATTGAAATCTAAAGAACAGGCCAACTCTAAACACAAGCCAAACAGATTTTACACTTTCACAGAACTGCAGTTCTTAGCTGATGTTTTGGAAGCAGAAACGCAGTGGTTTAGCAATACCACTATACTTCCCCTAAAAAACTGCTTTGGCAACAAGTGAATGGTGACCCACACACACACACACACACACACACACACACACACACACACCCACACACACACACACACACAATACACACATATTCATGCACACACCTATACACAAACAAAATATGATTATTCTTCTTATTATTCTTTAGTTAGAAAGTTAGAGAGCTCTAGCTAAGCACCTTTAACCGTACAAAGAACCCACACAATGGACTTTTTAAAAATGAATATACTGATTATGTGCTTTTATACCCTCAGAAAAAAAAAACAGAAAAAAAAAACCACATCAATCACATGTGAAATTTACATATTTGGTCTTTCACACATTTTTCACATGAATTGCCACTTTTCACGTGTAGTGCCTTTTTTTATTTATTATTTTTTTTTTTACATAATTAATTTTTTTTCACGTGGTTTTGTTTACATTTTGTCACGTGTTCCCCTGATTTTTTTTTTTTCACTTTAACTTTTGCACGATCTTTTTTTTTTTTTTTTCAAAATGAGGAATGAAAGGCCAGAATAAACTGTTTATTGAATTAGAAACTCCAGGTGATGTGAACTCTATGATTATTTGTGGTGTGGTGGAATAATGAGGTGTTGGTGAAGGTGTCATAGTTGCCCAATAGCAGTGGGACTGGCTTGTAGTGGGTTGGACTGGTTCACTCAAGCCTTTAAAACACTCTGCATGAGACATCCTGTAGAAACCGCAGACAACACGGCAGTAACTTTAACTCGAGGTTTGCATCACTTTCAGTAGCCTATTGGACATTTAGAAAGAACCGGTGAGTGATGACTTGTAAGATGGACTTACTTTTAGTGTTGGGTTGGTTTTTGTTCCATTTTCACTTTTGTTTATAAGAATTATTTTCTGCTCGTGTTCGTTCTTTATAAGCTTGTTGTTTGTTGGACCGGACAAGTGTCCTATCATTACCGTATTTACTCCATATTATGTTTGGTTACGTGTTGTTTACTTTGTGTTTGTTTTTACTTTCCTCTTTTTTGCGCGTGACGTTGGTGTTGTTGCTGTTTACACGTGCGTAATGGCGCGTGCGCGGTTTTTTACGCACGTGTAAACAGTCTATTTTTAAATAGACTCCTACCTTGAATTTCTCACTTTTCCGGTGTGTTTTTTCCCCTGCCAGTGTTCATGTTTATTCGAGAAAGTGCCCACTACATTCAGGCAAAGAGCTGTCAGTGATAATTCAGTGGTTGTGTTGTGACACTAGATATCAGAAGGTAATGAGTTCAAATCTCACCCTTGAGCAAGACTCTTAACCTTCAACTGCTCTACTGTACACTAACCATCATTTCTTTTGCACTCTGGTTTTTATGTAGAAGCTTTAAAAATTTAGAAAACTAGAACTGTTATCCATGAAATTTGTCTATTAACTTCTTTTATTTACATTTTATTTTTTACAAAACCTATGAAAGAGCTCTGAGTATCCAAGACTGATCTGATATGTTGACATGTAACAAAGTTATTGCAAGGCAAAGAGATTGTTGAATCAGTTGAGAAAAATGTTGGATCATATAAGAAATATATTAAAACTGATCCTTTATCCATCAAAGCTTTCAGGACAATAATACAGGCCATTTATCTCCAGCTCTTTATCATTTAGTTTTCAGGGTATTTGACAAACTCTGTGAAGTGTGTGAGGTTAAAAATAAATGCTTTTTTGTGTATTTTGTAGTAATTATTATTGTTTTTTTTTATTTTTATTTGACCAATATTGACTTATTTTGAGCTTATTTTAGATTTGATAATATTTATGCAATTTAGTTTGTTGCTACTGTAATTTAGGGTAGTAGGTTTCGTGAGTATAAAACTATAGACATGATGCACTGATGTGTAGTTTGTGTTTCTGAAACCACACCCTACTCATTATACAGTGCTTTACAAAGATATTTTTGCCTTTTCATTCAAGAACAGAAGAATGTGCTGCTTTCACTGCGTTCATATCCATATAATGCAGACTAGATGATGTAGAACATCAACGTTAGCCTTTTTTTGGTGTTTGTTAAAAAAACAGCGAATCAGCCACAGGACTACTCCTATTGAAGAGGCTAGTTTAAAGATAGAACACCAACTTTATGCTGTGAATCAGGCATCACGCATGTCTAGATCACTTAATTCCTGCCTTAATTTACTTGGTTTTTACATAATGGTAAATCCAAGTGTAACGCTATATCAGGCCTCACGATATGGCACATTAAATAACCAAATAACAAGGGAGGGATCATTGCCCATGCAGATGCCAGGTGTCATTCTTTATGGCCTCAGTTATAATTTAGCTTAGTGTAAAGTTTAAAATAATTTGTCTCATGTGAACACAAGCGAGTAAACTTCAATATCGTCAATACAGGAAACATGAACCAAAATGTGAAGTGTGTGTAGTTAAGTGTTCAAGTACATTTACTATTTACTTTCGCATCTTAGCACTAATTGTTTAAACTGTGACAAAATTATGAATATCTGTAACCTTTTATTTGTTTAATGATAGATAGCTCTAATAGATTCTTAGTTTACTAGATCATTTCTTAAAATGCGTTCTTGAAATAAAGTCTCATTTCCCGTTGAAAGAGCAGTTGGTAATGAAGCAAAATCTAGCAGCGACAAAAAGGAACTGATACCAGTATTAGGCAGATTACTAATAGACCTGACCTGATAGCCAGAGATATATCATGGAGCTTGTATTTATAATATTCACATTTCTCAAAGTGATTATTGGTATCAGTGCACCCATAAAAGGAGAATAAATATAAAGGTGAGTAACCAATCTTCTACCAAGCAAGTATACATGAAAATGTATTAAGTCATATGAGATGACTTTTATAAATTATGCAAATAATCATTGATGTCATGGTTGAGCCTTTCCTCTATGTCAGTAGGCAGTGAGCAGGTGGCCTTGTATGTTTTTATGAAACGGGGAGGTTAATGTCTTAACCGAGTGCATGCCCTGTTCTCATGCATCACAGCATGTTGATCTCACTGAGGCTTAACTGATTGAGCCTTTTTTTTTTATTTTTTACTTCCAGGTAAACAATTAACTAGGATAGACAACAAGTGCACAGGTCTTGGAAAGTAGCGAGCAACCTAGGTGTCAAAATGCTAAATTATCTTCTAACTGACTTGTGTAATTTACAGTGAAATCAAGGGGCTGCTATAGAACCAAGAAAGGTTTCATTATGACTTTTATTTTGGCTTTCATGTGACGTTTCGTTATGAGGCATTATTAATTCAGTTCTCACATGGACTTGAGCAGGAATGTGTGTGTGGGATGAAGCCGTACACCTCCACAGATGTTAAATCATGTTCTCTGGCCCACAGGATCACTCCTTGAAAAAGTGACCTAGCTTGAACTTTATATTAACAGGCAGTTGTAACACAAAGGCTTTTAACATCTCTTCAAAGCCAAGCTGTGGTAGTGTAAAAGGGGCGGAGAGCACGGAGGGAGTCGTTGGAAGAGGCTGTGTCAGTGGCTTCCTCTGTGCAGCGTCCAGGCCTTGCTATAGAGGAAAAGCCTGACTGGTGACCTTTAGAAACCTCTTTGCCAGACAAAGAGCCTGTTCAATCTCTTGGTCCATTTACATGCACAGCAACATTCCGGCTGCCATCCTCCATAAGTGCCAGCATCAATGTTGTCTAATTGCGTTATTTCCCCCTTCTGCCCGAGTTAGTCTGTTTTGAAATTGGGTCCGTACAGAAGACTCATTCAGGATTGTGTAAAAAAAAAAAAAAAAAACCCACCTAAACAATAGAACCTATTCAGAGTGATATTTTAAAGCTAAATATTATTTTTCTTTTGTATTGAAAACAACTACAGACATGCGCTTGAATCCTGAATACGTTTATTCTGATGTCTTATAAATAGGAGACAGTCGAGAATAATGAAAGGAAATATGTACTAGATGTACTTCCTGCTTACAATCAGGATCTAAAAAAAGAGCTGTACGGTAAACATAGTAACAGTGCCAGCTAGAGACATGTAGCATCTGTTAATCTTATAATTAATCTTATAATAATTCATTCTGTATTTCTTTCTTTTTCTTTTTTTTTTTCAAATTTAAACATATTACAAAATCTTCTGATTGAAGCTGTATTAACACCCTTTTTCTTCTAATAGGTGTCTCTAAAACTGAAAATGGAGGAGATCCAGATTGAGACAAGACATTTGCTTGACAAGGACCTCCAGGTATAGTTTTGATTAATAGACTCATTCCTTTTAAAACAAATCTATTCTTTTTACACTACAGTTAAACTTTTTTTTTTAATTCCAGGGATTAAGAGAAGCTGTTCAGCAGCTTGAGATAAAGGCAAGTCTCTAATCATTTTTCAAGAATAGATCATTTTTTATATTTTGCTTGAATTGCAGTTTTATATTCAATGAGATACTATGCACTAAGGCTTTTCCAGGCATGATAAAAAATGTATTTTGAATCCAATTTCAGTTTATAGCACTTTGTATTTTTGTAGTGTACATTGCCCAAAAGCAGCTTCACATGAATTCTGATGTTCATTTACATCAGCAGTGTTGGACAATAAATCACAGCATACTGGGATTATACATCCTCAAACTTCTGCAACTGTATACTCTGAAGTCCTGATATGTTGAATGTATGTTGAAGATTTCCTGGGATAAACCGAAGACCTAGGGTTATGATTTTTTATGATTTACAGAAGCAGTTCTCAGATAGACAACAATTTAGGTTGATTTTCGAAGTCATGGAAATTGCCATCTGGTGGTACAAAATGTTCAGTTTGCATAAAAGAAATAACATCATACCATTTATAGGCTTAGAGCAAAGTGTATATATAGGCAAAAGTCAGAAATAGTAAATAGTTTATATTTAACCAATCAGTATTAAATAAGGTTAAAATAATTTTTGCTTGAATGTGCATCAAACAAATTATGTCTTAATATCCCTCTTATTGAATTTCGAATGCTGGACAACTCCATGTTGCCCATATATATGCATTGCCAATTATATGTTTAGAATATTTTAATACATTTTAAGGTTCTATACATGAACTGTACCTTCCTTTTAAGTTGTCACAATGAATAAGGAGACCTACACTCATCTAAAATAGGTTTTCAGTCATTTCATATTTCTGATTATCATTGATTATGAATTAGGAAAACATGTTCGGACCGATTCTTGTGGAGCATCAGATGATCTCATGCAGCATCATGCCAGTGTCTTGCAGAGTGGCCTTGGACTTGTGATGTGAGGGAATGCAACAGCTTGCCCTCCCATGCTGACCCCTACAGATTAGAGTGATCAGATTCCAGGTCATGTGTTTATTATGTGGCCTGCAGTGACGTGGGAGGCAAGAGGATGCAACCATCTGCCCAGAACTGGTTTAGGGCTGCTGGCAGTTTTCACATGTAGGGCTTGTATTCTTTAAGGGGATTAGCAGTTATGGGCAGACAACATGTGTTTGTCTTCAGTCAGCAGCAACGAAGGAGCACAGGATGTTTATCTCCTGGCCTTGTGTCAACTATTGTATTCTCATGAATATTCATCTATTCTGTTTTAGATATTTATGTGCATTGGGTGAGGTGTGATTGATCTTAAACCTGAACCACATATGTGGTATATATGGTGCAGTGATGATTTGTCATGTCATCTACTGTATCTATCTGTCTTTAGTAAGTATACACCAACAATGGATTACACAAAAAAAGAACAATTAGAATAGAATTTTTATAGAGCAGTTCATATTTTATAGATCTACAGAACTGGGGTATCAAAGAATCAGTACAATATCAGTTAAAGGAAACCCTTGCAAAATGTTAGCATTAAAAACATTTTGAGTTTGTTCTTGTCTTTGAGGGAATAGGGGCTTGTTTGTGGTCTGTGAGCTTGGTGATATTTAGCCAGAGCCTCTCCTACAACCACTACTTGGAGGGTTATTATTCTTTTTATTTATTTATTTATTTATTTATTTATTTATTTATTTAATTTGTTTTTTGCAAAATATGTCTGCAAGAAAAAAAATGGAGGAAAGGTTTAGAACAAACTGTCTAGGCTCTGTACTGACCACGTGGCAAAAAAGTGATCTTCTCATTTCCACTTCCCTTTTCAGCTATTTTTACAAAAAATGCCTCAGTTTGGAAAAAAATATATAAATAATGGAAATATATTATGGAATCACAGAATCATTTTATTTAGTAAGTAGTTCAAAGCAAGTACATCACATGCATATTTGACCTCAAGACCTGCTTGTTATACTGTATTCAGTTTCCTTGAATGATGAACTCCACTCCACGGTAAATAGGCCTTGAAGTTTCCGATGGCCGAATATTCAAGTTGTCTGATACGGTCTGATCCAATTTAAAGATCTCTTCAACTGGAATTATCTTGTTTTGGTCATGGTGCAAAGCATGCTGGGAGTGAGGGGCTTATGAAGAGGAGTGGCAGCAGGGGTATAAAGCCTTGAGCGCAGATGCAAAAGCTTACATAGCGCTTATATTCAAGTGGATCTTTACCTCTTTAGTTGCTCTTAGTCTTTCTACTACCAACAACCAGCTGTGGAAATGGTACTTGAGGATTCAGAATCGGAGCCAGTGTTTGAGATCGACGTTTTTGTGAGTACAGGCTCTACTAATTGGTGCTCCAGCTGTTGCATGAGGATTATTTATCCTGTTTGGAAATGTGGTCACAGACAACATTTGTTGATAAATGTTTGGATTTGAGGCAGATTCCGTGTATGTAGTTGTATTATACATGATGAAGGGTAGGATGGATAAAATTAGTACTGTGGTTGAATATCTGTAAGGATGCAGTCACTGTTTGATGATCTGTGACTAAATGGGTTGAGAGTCCATTAGTGAGGTTTACTCTGTATGACATGCCACAATACAAACTTACATTTTCAACGCTGAACAAAAAAAACTGTGCTTTTTATTGTGTCGTCTTAGTCGTTTCATTTAATTCTATGCTTCCAATCCAAATGTCCAGTTTGCACAAATGCATTGTACAAATAGATTTACATTATGGTTGTTCCTTTACAGGAGCATGATGTTGAGACGCCATACGGCAGAATCCACTGTACCATGAAGGGAGTCCCTAAAGGAGACAGACCTGTCATTCTCACCTTCCACGACATTGGATTGAACCGTAAGTGTCACAGTTCCAGTTTCCTCATTTTGCACGACATATATGCTGTAAATATTCCACTAAAATAGACTTTTTTTTTTTTTGTTCTTTTCTGTCTAAAGACAAGACCTGCTTTGACACATTGTTCCAACATGAGGACATGGCGGAGATCATGCAGCACTTTGCTGTGTGTCATGTGGATGCACCAGGACAGCACGAAGGTGCCAATACTTTTTCCACCGGGTAAGCTGGAAATTGAACTGGGTTAGGCAACACACCGCTTTTGACTTTTTAATTCTTTGAGCACTGACAGGTGTGTTCAGAATCTGTTAATGATTAGCCTACACCTTGACCTATATTGCTTTAGATCTGTTTTAAATCAAAATGTTATCATATTGTAGATGAATGAACAGTTACATAGTTCAGAGTTCGAATGCATGTTTACTCCAGGGTTGTAAAATGGGGGGGGGAGATACAATTTACCTCTATTATTCAAATTGATCTATATCATGCAGAAATCCAAAATAATCTCAAGATCAACAGGACAATATTCTGAAAAATGTTTTGTTATGACTTATCATTTGAAGAAGGCCGTGTTATACCAGGAGATGTACATCAGGAATAGTTTTGTGCTATAGGTGTAAAAATATTTGCCTTAACTGTATGTTATTAATGTAAACTCTGTAACTTTGTATCATTGATGTACTTTAGATATGAGTATCCTTCTATGGACCAGCTCTCTGAGACACTTCCTCTGGTCCTGAAACATTTTGGGTAACATTGCATTCTGTTTATTGCATCGTGTTTTTCAGTCATACGTTTTAAAAACTAAGGATTTTTCAATGTAACTTGCTTTTGTTTTTGTGGCTTTATAGTCTGAAGAGTGTGATCGGGATGGCGGTCGGAGCCGGAGCCTACATTCTTGCAAAATTTGCTGTGAGTTGCCACTTTATTAATCTGATACTTTTTGAAAATTTAATCAAACCTGGATTAAAAGCAGAACAAGCTTGTATAACGTACCTGTTATTGTTCCTCCTTTATTGTTTTTGCTTTGTTTAGCCTCTAAAGAATGTTCCATGTTACAAGTGGTGCTCGCTGTAGGGAGTACTGATCTGATTCTTTTGAACCTTTTAACACTTCACTCTGTTTTGCGACGTGCATTCAGTTTATTTAAAGAGTATATAAATGTCAGATAACCTTAAATTTCTGTTTTGTTTTGTTTTTCCAGCTGGACTACCCTAAAATGGTGGAGGGTATCGTTTTGATCAACATCAATCCCTGTGCTGAGGGCTGGATGGACTGGGCTGCACAAAAGGTGATTATTATTTTTTTTTAATAAACCATTCCATAACATTGATTTGTTAATGACATTATACTTTTTAAAAATTAGATTTATCTCAAAGCCTGTTATACAGTAACTCCTCTGAACTATTCACTAATTACAATGAAACTACTAGGAAAAACTGACCACACTCCTAGAACATTGGTTTATGTGGTTAAATAGTTACGTCCCTTAGATGTGTAACCTAAGTAACCTTTTATAATTACACTGTATTACAGATCAGTGGATGGACTCATGCCATGCCCGACATGATCATTAGCCATCTATTTGGAAAAGTGAGTCTGAACCCAGTTTGTTGACATTTTTTGTGTCTCTTTTTTTTTAGTTTTTTAATGTACGTTTTTTGGGTTGGTTTTAGGAGGAAATTCAAAACAACCACGACCTGATTGGCACATACCGCCACCACATCTTGAATGACATGAATCAGTACAACCTGCATCTCTTTGTCAAGGCATACAACAGGTGAATAGAGACTGAAACTGTTACCATGAAAACCTGGTCAGATTTGGTTATTAAAAAAATGACTGACATTTGTGTTTCTGCTACGTAGCCGAAGAGACTTGGAAATTGAGAGGCCTGTTCCTGGAGGAAACATTAATGTCAGAACTCTCAAGTGAGTTCACAGCATTGACTGGATTTTGTCTCAGTCAGCGTGTACTATTCTATGTCCTAATGATTTGGTGATGCTCTGCTTTCAGGTGCCCCTCTCTTCTTGTAGTTGGAGACAGCTCTCCTGCAGTGGATGCTGTGGTATGTTTACGTTCATATCAATACTCCACAAGATGTTTTAAAACAAAACATTATCATATTGTAGATAAATGAACAGTTATATAATTAAGAGTTTGAATGTTTGTAACTAGTGACATTAATGAATTCTTTTGCTGCAGTTTGTAAAACCTTCATAAAATGGTTAACAACATATTTAGAACTTCTAGCATTTCTGTGAGTGATTGTACTTTTTCACAGGTGGAGTGCAACACCAAGCTGGACCCGACCAAGACCACACTGCTCAAGGTGAGTGAGCGTTCTCACATTCTCTGGCTCTTTTATTCCAGCCCCCTATTCATAGCCTGTATGGAAAAGTCAGGAGCTGATAAGATTCCGATAGCTCAGCACCTGGTGACTGATTTACCCAGTGTGCATTGAGTCTTGAGATATTCATGGTTCGACCAAGGGCAGAATTCTTCTCCAGTTGACCTAGTTTCCTTTTCCTGACCCATGTTGCCACGGGGAAAGCAGGTTTATAATGGCTCAACTGCCTCATTTGCTCCTGATAAGTGTTGTGAATAGGCTAGTTAATGAAACACTTGATGGTTAAGAAATTCATGCTGATAGCTGTGTTGTTTTCAGGTCTGTGAAAGCTTGGAGCAGTAATCTCCTTTGTCCTTTTTTCTCACTTTCTTCACAGATGGCTGACTGCGGCGGCTTGCCACAGGTTGACCAGGTATGTTGACTGTTTAGATTTCAAGTATCATTGGCAGGATCTGCAGGATAGAGATAATCATTATGAATCTTTGGCAGCTTAAGAACCTGAAATGTTGGTTCTAATACAATCAGGTGTGACCTGTCGTCTTTCTCATTTTATTCACAGCCTGGAAAACTGACTGAAGCCTTTAAATACTTTATACAGGGAATGGGCTACAGTAAGTATTTAAACATCAATTACATCTCCAATGTATGTTTTACACTTGATCTTTTTTGTTTACACCTCAGAGGTTTATACTGGTTAGCTTTTCTGCTACCTAGTGGTAGTACTGCGGAAGTGACATCTAACTAAATATCAGAAACGATATAAAAGTTTAACCTCTTGAACTCAACATGTGAGTGCAGAATGTCCTCTCCTCACCATTTTCACATCACACCAATAAAGCTTTGATTGTGTATATGTACTTATTATATAGGTACTACATATAAATATTACAATATAAATATTAGGGCACGCGTATATAATGACTTATGAGGATAGCACTGTTGTGTACCGGGTCTCTAGTTTCCTACCATCTTCCAAATACATGTCAGTAGGTGAACTGGCTACTTTTATATTTAAAATAGGTGTGAATGTGTCTTCCCAGGATAGGCTCTGGATCCAGTGTGACCCTGAGTTAGCACTGCAAATAAAGCTCGTACTAAAGATGGAAAAATATAACTTAAGAGGCAAACACTTTTTAAGGACATCAGGCTTAGACCACTTTCAAGTTCTGAAGGTTTAATTTAAATTTTTTTGTCTGTTCTCTCTCAGTGCCATCAGCCAGTATGACTCGCCTGGTCCGCTCTCGCACTGCCTCTGGCTCCAGCGTCACCTCCTTCGATGGCAACCGCAGTCGTTCCCACACCAACGAGGGCAGCCGCAGTCGGTCACACACCAACGAAGGCAGAGGCCGTGCCCACACCGCTGATGCCCAACGCGTGCGCTCCCACACCGACTCCGCAGACAACAACTCTGTGGGCCAGTCCACGCTCAAATCTACTGAAGTGTCATGCTAAAGCAACTCCACCCTTCCCTAAACCCTGCCATGCACTTCCTTTAACATACTTTCTTTCTCTTAGCTCTATGTATGTGTGTGTTGTGTTGTCACAAAAATGCCCAGGAGTGCAGGCCACCAGCTTTGGGCACACACTCCTCCCAGGATACTACTGAATTAGTCAGAATGTATTATTTGAGGGATCTTCTGGGAAAGTCTATATGAAGTAAAAATATTTGACACTTCTAATCTGTTCATGTACCCCCTTTTGGCGGGATGCTTTATGCAGAAAACACAGCACCGAAACAATGTAAGCGAGAGAATGAGGTTTAGGAAACGTACAGGTTTGTATGTACTTGTACTTTGTACTTAATAGTACTCTTCATGCATTATCAATTTACTTTCTTTGCATTCTCATTTATTTGATTGTAGTGACACTTATCTCACAAATGCCTGTAATTGGCAAAGTTTTTAACAGTAATGTATTTGCTTATTAGTTTTTAATACTGGATTTATTTTCTGTATATTTTGAACGTGATTGATGAAAGGATATGGTGGTGGATGTAAGGGTTGGCATTTTTCTGTGCTAGCTACCTTAAAAATAAATGATGTGTGTACACAGGTTATTTTCCTTTTCATTTATCTGTCTTTATTCCCTATGTTTTTGGGGTTATATTTGTAACCTAGTTGTTGTTCTTTAACATGATTTTTTTTTTTTTTTACTATTCCAATTATCAAGTGATCTGAAGCATTTTAAGAAATAAACAAAATAATTGTAAATATACAAATAAACTGTAAATATACAAATGAATGATTCCTTTTGGGTTTGGACCTAATCATGATCTTTATAGAGTTATGGACAACAGAAGAACATTCTACTGTTTCTATTCTGTTTTGCTTTAGAAAGAAGGAAGAAATCGAATAAAAGCTTTTTAGGTAACATAACATTTATAAAGACCTACAGGAACACAATGCAGACAATACTGTGGGACAATGGTATAAGAATGTATTTATTAAAAAAAAAAAGGGAAAAAAATCTGCCTTTTTTTGTATGACTAAATAACCTCTATTTATCTATAACAACTTGCCCGTGGTTTTACATATTCTTATGTCTTGTATATAAAATCACCCTTCAGAATATTAGCTATATTTGCTGATTCTCAAGCAGTTTATTATTCTTTATAGACTATGGTATAAATTTATAAATTGGAGGAAAAAAACAATTCTCTTGTACCTTGTTGTCTCAGTCTGCTGAGTATTTTGTAAAATTCAAATAGTTTGTAACAGCAAGTCACGATAATGTTTCAGGAGCACTCTTTACTGTTTGATTTCAGTCCAGTGTCCACTACCTCCTATAGAGTGCATGTAAAACAGCATATATAGAAAATAGTGAAAGTTTGTAAGCAATCTCATATACAGTATGAACTCTATTTAAAACCTTCAGTCTTAAAACTGACCTGAAATGAGCCAACCTCATATTATAATGTAATGTAAATCTACAGCTAGTTCCAACTTGTTAAATATTACAGGACATTAAAGCATATAGTCCCAAAAAAAGAAACACAGAGACACAATATATTAAAGTGCTGTTATTTTTTTTCCAGAGTATGCATTTACATATTGTAGGGTTGCCAATCATTTTGAAACAATCAACCAAGACAAAAAAAATCACCTATTTGAGAAAACATTTTTTTAGGAAATAAAAAATGTTTCAAAGATTCTGTGTTGTTAAATAAAAACTATACAAATTGCACTATATTTAAGCATCTAAGCTCAAATATCAGTCACAGAATGTAGTGTTTATTTTAATCTGTTAAATGTAATATGTTAAAGTTACATGCTGAATTTCAGCTTTATCTGCATAAGTGCAAACTATAGAATGCATCTTTTATTTTTTTAATAAAAAATGTGTTACATCATAGTCATATAAATATCATGTATGTTTGCATCATGTATCATGCAAATACAGGTCTAAAGAAGGGAAACATAATGTCAGAATATAAAAATATTTATGATCGCAGTAAAAGTCATATTGAAGTCAAACATACTTTATTTACACTACAGAGAAACAAATTCTTCCAAAAGAAAAAAGTCAAAGACGAAGGCAGGACTGTCACACTGCAGAGTGCAGATTTTGACATGTTACTTCATTTAACACACACACACACACACACACACACACACACACACACACACACACACACACACACACACACACACACACGATTCAACTCATTAATTATGTATCAAGGCCATTTATGAGTTTGGGCTGTAGTCTAATCTGATGTGCTAGATAATGCAAATTAATGCAGCACACCTGCAGCTTATTCTTATTAACAACCCCCCCCCCCCCCACTCTCTGTCTGTCTCTCTCTCTCTCTCTCTCTGTCTGTCTGTCTCTCTCTCTCTCTCTCTCTCTCTCTCTCTCTCTCTCTCACACGCAGCAGCCATAACAACTTAAGTGAACTGTGTTCCTGAGTTGTGTCCATTTCCATTTGCTGCATGATTATTGTCTGCTTTTTTGTTTAATAATCCTTCATATCATATTAACACAATGTGGTACTTTGAAACATACTTATGCAAAGGGGTTCCTAAAAATCAAGATAAAGAAGTAACTATATACATACATATATATATATATATATATATATATATATATATATATATATATATATATATATATATATATATATATATATATATATGTTATATTTTATATATATTATATTATATTAAGATAAAGAAGTAAGTATATATATATATATATATATATATATATATATATATATATATATATATATATATATATACTTACTTCTTTATCTTGATTTTTAGGAACTCCTTTGCATAAGTATGTTTCAAAGTACCACATTGTGTTAATATGATTAACACATATTAACACTATATATATAGTTACTTCTTTATCTTGATTTATATATATACTATAGGCAGCTATTACGAAGCATTAAGCTATAAAGCTTTAACCAAGGAAACATTATTGTAATATGAAGCACCAAATTCTATAGACAAAGCAGTATATTTGTATTCAGTAATTAAGTGTGATGTCTAGGGTCTAAATTTTACTGCATCATGGAATGAATCTTATTTCTGTTTCATTGATCCTGTTGATTGTTTTGACTCCAAAATGTGTCTGTAGTCTCCTGTTCCTCAGTTCATAATCTCTCGATTCTCATAGTACTGCTCTAAATCTTCAAAGATGTCATTGGGATTTTTGCAGCTAAGGTTGCAGAAGCAGGCATTAATCCACATCACCTGCCAAGTAACTGTGGCTCCATAAAGGCACTGAAACTCCACTTGCACTGTTTTGGATTTATAAGGGATGCAGCAGCGCTCGTCTGTGCAGACACCACAGTACTTTGGCCAGTAGGGCTTTTTGCTTGTGCAGCCTGATATGGTGAGGTTGGTCGGTTGATCTTCCCTGTAGATGTTTAGGCACTTTTTTCCAGGCTTAAGGATCAATTGAAAGAATATAATTGTGAATATTCCCAGTTTAAAACATTATTATTATTATTATTATTATTAATAATAATAATAATAATAATAATAATAATAATAATAATAATAATAATAATAATAATGAATTTTTCAATAACTTCAGTGACACTAAATAGTCAATGCACATAGTTACAAAGTTAGAAAAGAAATGTATGTCAGTTACCCGCTGATGGATCAGTGGTGTTTAGTGGATTACAGTAATCAGAGAAAATTCCCACCTTAATGTGCTTAGTGATGTCAACCTCACATGGCCGAATGTTACAAAGCCGTCTCTCTTTGACCATTCGACACTGTTTGTTGGCGTTAGTGATGCGTAAAGACACTCCACGGCCACAGGTCTTGGAACATGGGCTCCATGATGTGGTCTGTGTCACACAGTTCTCCTGCCATGTGTCTTTTCCACTGGAGAGAGCTGACAAAAAAAAGGCAAACATTGTTTCATCCAGCATATAACTATTCAACTGTATGCTGATGTAAATACAGAATATTTCCATCCATGTGAAGTAGCCAAAGCTGATTTTTTTTTGTTTACTGCTTTTCATAATCTGTAGTCTGGCCTTGACCCTGAGCAAATTGGGCTTCTTTGTCATTTTAGCTTTCAATAGGATTAACGTTTTCCATCAGTTCTTTCCAACAATCTTTGACTATTCAATGACTATTTTCTTTTTATTTTCTTATTTATTATTATTATTTATTATATATTAAGTAAATAAGTAAGTGCGCCAAAGAATTAAAAGGAAACATGCTACAACTATTTCTAACACTATAATTGATTGAATTGTACAGTCAGTTTTGTTCATACCTGCCATAGCATGCCGAGGTGCTGCTTTGCGCCCCCTCCTGGGTTCTTCACATATCCACTGCTCACAGCAGCGGCCGGGGATCTTGACCCGCCTTGGGGTTGGACACCACACCCTTGGAGGCTGAGAGTCATTACACAGGGGTACACAGCCAATGGCCCCATTCACACATAGACACTGGTATTTACAGTTGGGCTGAAAACTCTGCCCATTGCGATAGATTACACCATTGTGTTCACAGCCAGTGCCAAGCAGATCTGTACATCGTCAGAGATCACAATTTATGAGTTACTGATTGTAAAGGGATTGTAAAAGGGTTACTATGTATATGATTAGCAGGAACTTATTGTTAAAGATAAGGGTGTAAGTGACAGAAAGATTTAGATGAAAGAGACTCAAACTAAAAGATCATTGAAAAGATTTTTTTTTTATACATGAAGGTAGTGAATAAACCTAACAAATTACTGCTCTGGTTTCTAAATGAGGCTGCATTACACCTTAATTAACCCTCTTAATCTCAATCTAATCCCTGGGAAGAATCTAATGTTAATGTGATTAAATGGAAACTGAGCACAAGGATATGTTTAGTGCAGGTGACACTTACATGCACACACTCCTTTTTCGTACCTAGGCTTGTCTGAGCTGTAATCACAGTAGAGACCACGATGGTGGTCGCAGTTGTCTGCTTCGTTGCACTCCTCACCCACCTGCTTGGCACAGGCCCTACAGCAGTCACAGCCATCCATTATGAGGCTGACACCAGGCGGGCAGCTTGGGGGAGTCTCAGGACATGCGCATGGCCACTTACAGTACTGAGTCCGGTTATAGGGCTCATCGGTTATGGGTGGTGCGATGGTGGAACTCAGGGAAACGGCCTGGAGGAAATGCAGAGGATTTAAGATTTTTTCCCACATTACTCCAGCTCTAAAGACAATGCACAGAACGTTCCCAAGAACTCTGCACTGTCAGCATCCTGAAATTAGCACAGAAGATCTGAAGATTTCAATTTGGCTAAAAACTTATTTTGTCTGCAATTGAACCAACAGCATGGCAGCAGAGCAGGTTATGTTAGTGCACATAGTTTCACATCCTCAGTTTAATCTGCCTTTGTGGAGTTTTGCTTGACAGAATAAGAAGAGTTAAATTAATTATTTTACTGGCAGTTAAGTCATAAGATTTTTGAACACGTTTTTTTTAACACACATGATAAAGGTACACAGGAACACCAAAAACGGCAAAGGATAAAACTACGCTGCTATAAACGAATCACTTAGAAATAATCGAAACAATCTTAATCAGTGCCGCACTTCTTGATGGAGCTCTCAAAATGTAATATCATATTCAAAGAATTAGCTTTAAGTTCAATATCATCACCAATATTACAACAGAACACAGTAAACAGATTACTAGTGCATATCCAGTACTGACCTATAGTACTGTTTCGTATTTTAGCAAATTTCAACTAAACCACTGAACTTCCTTAATTAAGTAAAGGTCAAGAAGAGAATAAAGTCCTATAGGCCATTTGTAAAAGTTATTCCATATATATGGCTACTAAAAGTTCATAGTCATTAAAATCCTGCTGATATTTCATAGTGAATGACTATAAATGCACTGAGAATAACAGTCTATACTTATATAGTTACTAAAACTTATACTAAGTGTAGCCACAATTTTCCACCACAAAGTTCTTCAAATCCTTTGTAAATAGCATCAACTGACAGTAGTGATGACCTTGCAGAATAATTACCACTAGGTGGCAGTATAATCACTTGCATTTGGCTTTTAGACGCTGCCACTACATTTCTCAAATACATCTAACATGATGTAAGTAACTTTTCTCATGTACTCTGATTATAATCTTTCCTTAAATCAGACGTTTATACGTCTATGAGTAGGCAAACGTGAGCTGATTACAGGGTCTATGCTTTCAGCTTTTACATAAAGCCAAGTTAATAGAAATATGTGACATTTACAAACAGACTTCACAGTTTACTTCAAGTTATTGAAATATTCCTTTGTAATTGGGTCCTAACTAACAGCCTTGTGTGTTGAACAATTCTAAACAATTCTACACTTAAAATGCTCTCACAGTACAAAATAAAATTGAAAAACCTGGATAAATAAAGATGGAATGACTGCATTTCTATTCATAATTGTACAAAAGAAAGTGATGAAATTACTTAATTGTGCAATAATTGCATTTAATCATGAATAAAAACATCATCATCATCATCATCATCATCATCATTTTTATTATTATTATCATCATCATCACCATCAAAATTATTATTATTATTATTATTATTATTATTATTATTATTATCAAAATTATTATTATTATTATTATTATTATTATTATTATTATTATTATTATTATTATTATTATATTAGTCTACTATACGCTCATATAATTAGGATTTGAACAAAGCTGAAAAACATTTTTTTATAGAAACAAAAACTACTACAGCTACTATAATATGGACAATAATTTCTCACCTGATGTAATCGGATGACAAGCAGGACCCAAGACAGGAGCCAGCTCATTACTGAATCCAAATGGTAAATACATTGAATCCAGAATTAGATGTTCATTTTAAAAGCTTCACAAAGTCCCCTTCCTCTGTAAGGCTGCCGGTGAAGCCTGACATACGGAGACTCGTGCGTTGGTTTTGAACACCTCCGTGACGTCAGAGCTAGGAACAAGCCCCGGGTTTCCTCCTCTTCCTCTTCCTCGTCCTTCCTTTTCCATTATTTACTCAGCGCCTCGGACGCACATGGAAGTGCAGGTTGTCGGACACGAGCGCAAAACACGCGCAATGCGCTCATAATAATAATAATAATAACAACAATAATAACAATAACAATAACAATAATAATAATAATATTTATACCCCAGCATTACTTCTGTCCAAACACAGATATTTTCTGTACAATACAATACAATACAATACAATACAATACAATACAATACAATTTTCTGTAGAACAATAAAACAAATATTCGTTTTTTTTATTTCGTCCTGGAAACCAGTACAACATTATGATTCTGTTTGTTTGTTCGTTTATTCCAGTTGCTGGGGTCATATGGTTGGGTAGTCGGGTCGATAATATCCCAAAGTGGGAAAATTGAATAATTGGCAACGTACCTGAAAGGGAACAGGCACGTTGTGTCAAGAATGATTTTGTGGAATTTTCCACTGCGTCTGTTCAGACTAGGTTATAATTCAGTGGTCCTACTATCTCTATCTGTTTATGCTTTTTACTGTATATTAACTCTCTCTCTCTCTCTCTCTCTCTCTCTCTCTCTCTCTCTCTCTCTCTCTCTCTCTCTCTCTCTCTCTCTCTCTCTTTCACTCTCTCTCTCTTACACTCACTCATTCACTCTTTCTCTCTCTCTCTATCTCTCTCTCTCTCTTTCTCTCTCTCTCTCCCTCTCTCTCCTCTTTCACCCCCCCTCTCTCTCTATATATATATATGTGTGTGTGTGTGTGTGTGTGTGTGTGTGTGTACATATGTGTGTGTGTGTGTGTGTTTGTGTGTGTGTATGAACCATACCACTTCCTCGAAAAGACTGTAAACGTCAGCACCCTGAATACTGGCTGTGAATTTAGTTTATATATATATATATATTCATATTTACCCAACTTTAGCATCACAACTACATCACTTGAGTATTTGAATGTTTTTAACTACTGATGCATGCAGGATTTTATCTATTTTTTTAATCCTGCTTGCAAAGTTATTAATGCAATAGTTCATTTTGGTTCAGTAATTTGCTTGACCAAGGACTAATCTAAGAGCACTGGTACATTTCACTGTATATATCACCCTATCTGTTGTTATATTTGTTATACTGTATTTATGTCTGTTGATACATTTACTACTAGCTGTCTGGTAGTCTGTGCAGCTGTTCTATCCAACTGTGGCTTCTATCTCCAACTAGTGGCATTGATCAGAAATAATTTGCCTATATTGTGTCTGAAATATCAGGTACTCAGTATATTATTTTTTTTTATAGAACGGTATAAAAGCAAGCTCACACTCACTATCTTGCTGTTGTACTGAATAAAAGCAAGGCTGTGAATCCCTGCAGATTACCTTTGGTCAAATCACAGCCAGATCTTCAGTACAACAACCTTGTTGCTTGGGTGATATTGCTGAAGTTTCCAGAAACATAAACAAACTATGCATTGATGCCTTGATCTTGCAGTGCTGCACTGTTAATAACCTGTTAATAATGTGATTTTTGTTATTTCACTCCTCATTCACATCCATATTAAAGTAAAACCCTCCTTCTTCTATAAGTTCTTTGTTGCATCAATACCTTTTTAAAACAATAAGATTTAAAGCAATTGATTTGACAAACAATTTCTGTAGTAAATAAGCTAATTAATTGTAGGAGAAAAAAACCTGGGCATGAAATATGTGGATTTGCTTCTTCACATCAACTTTATCTTTGTGAACGTTTCAATAGAAAACAAATCTACAGACTGTCTATTATTATTAAGCAGCAGTTACACCAGACTTTTTCCTTGCTGTTTCCTTCCTTTTATTTTGCAGACTTCTGAAATTAATAATAGCTAATTTGTCTACCCACATGCTCTATGGTTTTTTTGTTAGTCGGAAGTGGGTTGTATTTTTGTGTTAGTATTACAGCCACTTACATATTGCAAATGTATGCAGGGGGTTTTTTTTCTTTAATTTACACCCAGGTTTGATGTCATTTCTGACAAGTTGAAATAGGTGAAACATGATAGCGAGCAAATGTTACTATGACAAATGACCAACCTTTGTTTAAAAGCAGCAGATAAAAGGAGAGACACACCTCATAAGCAGTGTAGGTCCTGTTCTTGTCATGAAGTATCAGTTTTCTTTTTGGCAATCTAGCCTATAGAATTCAAGTTATTGACTTTCAAAATCCACTGTATTTTTTTTTCCCCACTACACAAAACCTAGTTCTGAGCTTGTAAGCACCTTTTAGAAACCTTATATCCTCTGTCCAAATCACACATTCATAGAGAACTGATGATACCACAAAGAAGATGGTGTTTTATATATATGTAGGCAACTAACTGGATGATACTGGAGTTTAAAGAAAGCCTTAACCATGATGATGTCATCAGCATTCTTAAATAATATTTTTTTTTTATTAAAACCACAAATGCACCAGAGCTGGCACTAATCATGGTAAGGTTTTTACAGTGCTCTTAAAATTTAGTATTCAGTTAACAGCTTTAGCCTGTTATTATATCTTGAGAGATTACTATCAGTAGCAAAGTAAACCTTTCCAAAATCATCTTACACTGTATCGGAACAATTTAAACCATTTTTAACCAGAGCACAGTTACGGGTTATATGAGGACCCCACTTCTGTTCACAATAAGAATGTCTATATCATATTTGTGGTCAGGAGCTGCAAAAGACACTTGAGCTTGAGCAGAGAGAAGAGAAGATATTACTGTAGTCCTCTATTAAATGACTTCACATTGAGACTATGCAGAGTTAGTGGATGAAGTGAAATAAACTTCTGTATACAAATGAACACCTCTCTCTGAACTTCAATGACATCATGGCTTCACTGACGGTCAGTTTAGGGAAATGTACCCAGAATATTCTGGACTACTTGAGAAATTTGGCTACTTTAATATATTACTCATGTCTTACCACTTCTCACTGGATTTAACAAACTCATCCTTGTTGACAGTAGTTTACTCCAGAGAGGCCAGAAAAGTCTCGTGTCCGAAAGACAAGTTTATATAAAAAATGAAATAAATATTTGTGTCTGTATTTACTGGTAAGCTGCAAGTATTCACAAACTATTTAGCTGCCATAACAAAGGTTTTAACCCCCTTAGTCTGTTGTCAGAAACGGCTAGGAGGTAATGTACACTCTAAAAAATATTCTCAAGGGTTTAAATGGGTAACAGGTCTAGCTTTTTCTAGAGAGGTACTTTATGTGGCTAGGACTAACTTACTAAGTCCTTAGCCCTGTCTTTGTTCTATGTAGCACCATGGACCTGGAAAAACATTGTCTCATTTCACTGTGTACTACAACAGCTATATAGGGTTGAAATGAAAATAAAAGCTTTTTGACTTGACGTCACAGGATTTAACCCCTTTTTAAGGATAAACATTTAATGGCTTCCTTAATCAAATAAGCATTCACTGTGCCAAATGGAACAGTGTGGTGAAAATCTTTAAAACAGTTCACAGTTCCTGAAACAGATATGATGAGTAAATCAATGACTTCAATGACTAACAAATATTTTAAAATAATAAATATGAATGTCACGATAAGGAACGCACACAAGATTTTCAAAGTTCCATTTCTAGTCTTTTTATTGTTCTTGTCTCAGTTTTTGCCTTCCTTTTTGTTAGCCTATTTGTGGTGGATATTTCTTTTTTATTTATTATTGAATCCATATGATGTGCATTAAAATGACCCTGTGGCATGTATCATCATAGAAAATGGAAATATTCTAAATGGAAATATTCTGTATAACATAGGGGTTTTATTACCAAAGGGATTTTACCACTGCAAAATAAAAGTCCTTTCTTGTCTTATGCACAGGAGGCACAATGAAAGTCTAACTTGCATGTTGTTCAATACTGACATATTCACAGCCCAAATCAAATGTTTAAACCACAAGAAAAGTCCTTACCCTTTTCCAGTGCTGTAAGCACAGTTTATGCATCAGAGGATATTGGAACATTTAAGGGACCACAGCATAAATCACCTTATATCTAGTCAAACATACTAGAGCAGGGAGTGATAAAAATTTGTTCATTCTCAGAGCTCATTATTTTATTTAAATAGCAGAAATATGGCATAGAATTCAAGAGGCTGCTCTAGTTTGGATTGCTTTATATATTTTACATTTTAAGCTCCTCATGAGTTCATCTCGTTAGTTTATTGTAGATAACTGACTCATACAAAGCAAATTCTTTAACTTCTGCAAACTCTTTAAAAAGACACTCTTTTGGAAGGTTTGAAAATACAATTGCATTCATCTGATTCTTTCAAAAGAGAATTTTCGTAATAGCAGTACACTGTTCCTTAAGGGTCAGATGATACACATTTCTTAATCCACTTTAGATGATTTAATTCTGTTAGAAGACAGGTTTGCTAATATCTTCCCTATCTTTTGAGCTAGCTTGCTCTTTTGAGTTATGGCAGACATCAATGGAGTTTACTCCTGCTGAATCTGTGTGGGCCAAAACCAGCTATTAAATCAACCAATTTTACGCAATCCCAGTTTTCTCAGAAAAACATACAACTGTCTAAGAATCTCCAGAAGTGTAATGCTTTTAAAATGCATTGCATATCTAAGATCCTCTCATAGTGCATTTAGGTGCATTATTTGTAAAAGCTCTGACTTCAGAGTACTTTTTAATGAGTTGAGAAGAATCTCACCAGCAATACCAGAAACAAACGGCGTGATATCAGTTCAGGAGTGGAAGAGAAAATAATTTGTAGCCATACATGGAGATTTTAGTGACACTTTAAATTCCTAAGTCTACAGAGACAAGCAAAAATGTCAGCCATGAATTCAGTCCAACATTTTTCTAATATTTTTGCAAGAAAAGAAGTCACTCTGATCAACACAATGATTCTTGAAGGATCTGGTGTACCATTTACGGATGAAACTTTTCAAATGCTGTTTATATGATAAGAGATTTGAACTTATTATATATTGCACGAATAGAATAATTATTTTGGAAATATAGCTATTTTGTTTGTGCAATGTACACACACAATGCCTATACTGTTTAGTATAAAGTCAGATATTTTATTATGCCTCAACATATGTGTGTGCTGAATAAGAGCTGATCCGGTTAAAAAAATCTCAAAATATGGCTTGAGTATCCATTTATCATTTTGTTTCTAAATAAACACATTCAGACTCAAACGGCAGGACAGACATTGCTGTCGTCAGAGCCTCTTTAAAGAAATATTGCAGAGATTTTTCCTGGAATGCTCTCTGTTTAACCAATAATTCATAATGACACACAAGAAAATGTTCTTCTTAGATCCCAAAGTGCACTCACTCAGACTGTCAGTAAAAAATTCTAGCCAATGAAGAAGTATAAGACAATTTCATCTATGTAGCATAGCCTGTCATTTATTTCCATTGCAGTCTTCAAAACAATACAGTTACATTACTCTAGATGCCAATTCATGACTAGTGGTGTGGTTGTCACCTACAGACTTACCTGAGTCCATTTGAGCTACAGCGAATAAAGGAATGCATTAAAAGAGAGAATGCTGAGCTGCTGTAAGTAATTTGGAAGAAAAGATCTTAATTGTAGATAAAGAGGACAGGGTACAATGAACAGGTAATAGCTAGGGATATTGAGATAAGTGAAGCAGTTCATTATGGGATGTCTCAGACTGTAATGTGTGGGTTGGTATCACTTTATAGTGCCAATTCAGGCTAAAGAGAGGCTGCCAGAACACACAGGTGCTTTATTTTGCTATAATCACTGCTTTTTACTGCCAAATCCCTCCCTACTGTTTACTTCGCCCTCACTGGCTCTCACATCTCTCAGGTTCATTTTTTGGAACATCATGCTAAATAACTGTATTAAACTAAAGAGTCTCTAGAGGGAAGCTGTTTTCCCAAAGAGAAATATAAGTGAATGTTTTTTTTTCACAGAAAGTACTCCATGTTCTGCAGAAAAGACTGCAGCTGGTATTAGCATTAATTTCTGAAACTCAGAAATATATTATATGCTTTTTGGCAACACTTTACAGTGTATATTTGAATTTTTTTTATTCAACCACCTTATGACAACTGACATATCTTCATTCATCGTTAATTAATTAATTAATTAATTCATTCATTCATTCATTCATTCATTCATTCATTCGTTCATTCATTCATTCATTCATTCATTCGTTCATCTTTAATCTGGTCAGTGGATATGGAGCCAATCCTGGGAACACAGTTCACAAGGTGAAGAATTTACCCTGAATGGGATGTTAATCTATTGCAGTGCACCATGCACACACATTCACAAATTTATTCACACCTGTGAGCAATTTAGTGTAACGAATCCAATTACTTGCACATGGTGGGAAACTGGAGAACCAAATACAGACACAAAACACAGAAAGAACATGTGGAACTTTGTATTGTATCCAGAACTCTAGATCTGTGAGGCAGCACCCACTGTTAGTACCCACAATGCTACCCACTGTTCTCAAGTATTGCCGTCATATACCACATAAACAAATACATAAACATATCTCATTCCAACTACCATAAACACTGCATTTGTCCTTTTGATGCTATGTTGCCATAAGACTTATTTTGTAATGAAACTGTTTTTGCATCTCAGCCTGCTTCTGATATGTCAGAGATACATCCTGGTCATTAGCTTGCCAATAGCTGTGTAATCAGTATTTGTATCCATATCACTTTCCTCTGGATGATACTGTTGAATGATAAAATACTGGAAAAACAAGGAGATGCCAGCTCTGGTAATGTGGTGAATTCCAGTTCCTTAAACTTACCTACATCAATTTTATTTTATTTTTTATGATTTTTTTATTTTTATTTGTACCTGGCAGCAGTATTTTCTATTGAATTCTGTTCATTTACCAAAATATAAACATCATGTATTAGCTTGCAATAGAAGATTAATTTAAGCCAATCCTCCTGAACCAAACAGGCAGATAATAAATATGCAATTGTGTGGCCCAAAACTACACATTTATTAATGCCTATGGTCTTTACTTGTCCAGTGAGCTTTATAACTGGTAATTGGCTCACATCTGCATGACAGTAAAAAACACCCACTTTTTTGTTCCATCCCATGGGATCCTAGTCCTGATGCATTCCTTCCTCCTCCAGATGCTCCATGAACCCACAGGTGCTTTTTGATGCTCTGTGAAAAAAAGAAATTGAGTTTTTTACAGATACAAATAAATATATCCATCTAGATCACATGATCTGTTTAACTTTCAGTAAAGAAGTTGTCTTTACTTCCAACTTGCCAAGTGAATTTAATCAGAAAATTCAACAAAGATGAGTACAACCAAAAGTCTTCTCTCTCTGCCAAGCTTCCAGTCAAAATTACACAAACTCTATCAAATTTGGGGCCAGAGAAAATATACCTAACTCTTTCAGTTTGATGTAAAATTGTAATTAAACTTGTCAGGTGTCATATTATTTCACTCAATAACGTGACATAGCAAAACTGTATATCAACAAATATGTCTCTTAACTAAAGTGTTGTCTCAATGAGAACTTTATAAATGTTTGTGTAGGTATTTCAGCTGCTTTTTTTGCTGTAGATGCCATGTAGCATTAACCAAACCTTTAATTTTGAATTTGATAACACAAATTATAAAAGTAGTGGAATCTGCCCTTTTATCAGTAATTTTTGGAATTAATTAATTTCCTTCCAGCAGTTTTTTGAGGAAATGCACATTTGAGTGGCGTAGGCCTCACTGAGACAGATCATTCTGCCATGTGGTCTCATACTTGCAGCTTTTTATAAGTGGCATCTCCTTGCATTGCCGGTTAACACAGCTGCAGAAGGCAGTTTGCTCAGTGACACAATTCGGTCTGCGTGTGTAAGAGTTTCCATTGAGGTCTGGGTGAGAAAGGCTGTGCTACAGAGCTGATCTTTACTCCAGCTCTGTGGTCAGTCCAGACTATAACCAAAGCCTGTTGTGCATTACAGACACCCATCACACCCACAATATACCGTATCTGGAATAAGTAAGACACAAATGGTATTAATTAAGCCTATCTAGGCATTGATAAATACCATAACTCAGAACTCACAATATTAATCTGTAGTTCCAAGGTCTTGCTATTAGTAGATTCAGCCCCAGAGCCTCAGTGTAAGTAATAGTGATGAATGTAGCAAACAATAATTTTGTTTGTGACAAAAATCTTTTAGTAGTATGAAATAAAAGTGCTGAGCTTTATTAACAGAGTTACTTACTAATTATAACTCAATGTCGACAAGATAATGCTTTTAGCAGACTAACAATCATGCAATCAGCATGTAAAAATACTCTTCCAGTGAACATGCACATTTCAGACTTAGTTTTAATGCATGTTATGGAAATTCTGAATTGGTGATCATTCAAAACTCTGTGTCTGTATGTAAACAATGTCTGTATGTAATGTTTATTGAGTAAAAAATTAAACTCTCTTCTTGTGCTTTCATTTTTTAAAATACGTGGATATCTGAGATCTAATTTTTTTTTAAATTTTGGCTCAGCCATGAGAATGTTGAAAATAATCTAAAATCAATATGGCAGTGAGGGGGTTGGAAAACTACTCAAGAAGCCTTTCCAACAAAACAAACATTTTGTCAACATAATTTATTCATGCTTCCTCTTTCTCTTGTACTGATTAGATTTGTAGATTAAACTTACTCAGTTTTCTTACTTCTTATCTTTCATTTTCCATACCGAGGCTTTGAGTTAGAAAATAATACACCAAACATAGTGAGAAGAACTATAATACACTTTTACCCATGTTCCCCCCCGCACACCCCCACCAACACATTACACATAACTACTAGAGAATTTATTTTCAGGCTTTTTTTTATATTACATTTGAATGGATGAGCTGGATGTATGAGAATGAGTCTCATTTTCTAGCCTCATTGGGCTTTATCTAAAGTGTAACATGACTATTATCAGTTTTTTGATTACTTGTATTCAAATTCTGTGAAAACCATTGAGTCTTCCTGTTGGTCAGAGCTGACACCATAAATACATCTATTGCATGCTGTATTAATATCTACAGGAAGAAGCTAAGACACACAATAGCTACAAAAGAGGGGAAGTTAACAGTGAAAACTATTTCTTATTTTGAATTCATTCTAAGCAACATAATTAAATTACTCGAAACATTAAAACAGACTTAGTGAGTAGCACAATCGTCTGTTAAAAGTCAGACAGGAAAGAAAACCATATAACTGAGTTTTGCTTTTGATGAGAAAAATAGCCTCAGTGTCTTTATAAATAGGTAACCCACCTACATTTGTTTTACTTGTGCGTAAAGCAGCCAAGACCATTCACAACTTTACTGCTTCTGAACACTTGAATGTTTGTGAAAGTTGAATTTAATCGTCTGCACCAGTTTCTGTCATATCCTAAGCTCATGCTGTTTCTCTGGTGGCTGGAAAACCATTGAAATTCAACTTAAACAGAAGAGAATAAATTATACAGCTCAGTTTATTCATAATCAGCAAAAAGATGTGCAAATAGAATTAATAGGGTGGTCTCAAATGGTCCAAAATGCTTTTAAATATATTAAAGTATTTCAATTCTATCCCTTTTTTAATAGGTATTTTATTATGGTCAAGGTGACGGAGGATCAAGAGCCTATCCTGGGAGAACTGGACATGAGGTTGGTCACCTGATGGAACCCTGCAATTAGAATGCACACACATTCCCACCCAGGGCCAATTTAGAGTGAGCGGTCCAACTTCTGCCATGTTTAGGGAAGTGTAAAGACACTGAAGAACCTAAAGTAAACCCATGCAAACATTTGGAGAATAAGGGAAACTCTAATAATAATAATAATAATAATAATAAAAATAATAATAATAATAATAATAATAATAATAATAATAATAATAATAATAATAATAATAATAATAATTTATTCAAATAATTTTAAGATAATTTCTTAATAAAAAGAGGAACATAAAATGATGGTCTGAATGTATTAAAGAATAAAACATCACAGAAAACAATGTCAAATGGTGATTAGAGTTTCCTTGTAGAACAAATGATGAAAATATATCTCTAAAGAAATTGCTTTACCTTGTCAAACCTCCTAAATGCTTATGATACTCATCACAAAAAATCTAATGACAGGCTTATGGGGAAATACTGAAGGCGCCACAGGATCAAATATGATGTCCTGCTGGAAGACAGTCATCAGGCTCTATTACATTAAGAAATGATATTACATACTTCTAAAACATTATACTTGCCTGTGATCAGAGAATGTTCAAAGCAACCACAAGGCATCACTGCATTACGGTTAAAGTAAAAGATCATGCATTTTAAAATAATTATTAGTGTTAAGAATGTTCAACAGCAACACACTCTCATCTTAAAAGGAAATGGAATAATCACACCATTTTGAAACACATCTCTGATACAAGAACATGGTCAGTGGTTGTGTGCTTTTGTCTTCCTCATTTCAGCAGGAAGTGTTCAGCCAGAGACAGTTCTTACTTTTAGACTCAAGCCCTTCGACACTGAAGTGCCAGTTCATTGTTGCAGTGCAGATGTAGCAGGTCTCTGCACATCTTCACCAGCACAGCAGTTAGGCTTTCACTGCCATTCGCCAGTGATGACTCCATGGTAGCTGTCCCCTCTCATGGGAATGGATACAATTCGGTTCAGGAACTGAAATAAAGGTGATTAAAAAGTTTTTATATTTGTTTCTTAAAATATATTTTGGTATGGAAGTGATTATTCAGATAAAACTTCCACAACCTCATTTAGCTTGTTTTACGATTATAATTACAATTTTCATTATGCAAAAATTTGTTCCATATTTGCACTGATTATTTATTTCATTTGCATTTGTTCATATGAAGTTGTACATTTGTCACATGTCAAAACTTTATTATATACATAATAAAGATATACATGATATTGGTGACAGCTGAGAGAGAGCCATGGCTAAGTTTTTCATGAGTTTCATGATGTAAATGGGTGTCCAATGGAAAATTCTGACATGCCTCTGATAGGCTCCCCACAGCTTCCCCATCCTGCTGAGTGTGTCTTGTTGGAGATAACACTTCAGCCATTTTGAGGAAGTTGCGAAATTGAAAGCAGTGTGGTGACAGCTAGAGAATTGTAACATCTCTAATGCAATTAGAAAAATGAGTGTAAAAATGAATGTGTGGTTCTACAGTTTTCTTTCTCGACTGCCATTATGGGGAATATAATAAAAGGCCAAGTAGCTGACAATCACACTGTGTCCAACCACTTTGATCCTTCATTTAAAGGTAAGGCTTCCTCATATCTGTTAGATCAGAAAACTCAGATCGGATATGTATGGTTTTACTGAGCTTGTGATTTGTTGTAATACTTTCTTTATAAAAAGTAAATATAGTTACTGTTTATAGCTGATAATGTAAGAGTGAGGTTCATAGCGGTAAATAAGCTACAGTTGACCTTCGTGAGAAGGCATTCATGATAACAATTACAACAAGCTACAGTTGACCTTCGTGGGAAGGCATTCATAATCCTACATAAATGCTGAGAAATGCGTATTCCATTAAATCAGGCAACAATCGGACATCAAGCTGACAAACTTTTTAAGTGTTACTTCAGATTCTGTGGTACATCTGATCAAAATCAAGCCTGGTCTCTGACTAAATTTACATCAGAGAAAAGAAATTTGAAAAATCTGATCATTTTAAATGATAATTTTATAATTTATAAATTATTACTGATTTAAAATGAATACATTTAAAATATCATGACAAATCTATAGGATTTGATGTACAACTATTAAATTGTAGTATCATGGCAGCACCAGACATACCGTATTATTAAATCTTATAAGCAAAGAATAAAACAAATTGCAGTGTGCTGCGACATGACATGAAGAGTTGCTACCATTAACACCCAAAACATATTATAACAAAAAATGTTTTATTGTTAACCGTGTCCCAGAGCGAACAATTACAATTCTTTGTTTTATTTTTAGACAAGACCCTGTGAAGGTTTATTGTTACTATGTAAACAACACAGACAACAGCATATTGCAATAGATAACAATATCCGTGCATTATTATAAACCTGTGATTTTAATTACAACCAGCACTAAAATACGAGGAATATAAATCTATTCCTAATGAGGATTTTTGTATGTATCATGTTGTACTATGGCCAATGTTCTTAAGTGTTAGTTGTGTTCTTTACAAAAAAATACACTTTTACAGCAATTTTTCTACCACAGATGATGAGAATTTGGTTGTCATTGCTGACTACCCATGCCGAGACATAAGTGAGCCGATGTTTAGGATGGGTGAGAAGCTGAAGGTTCTGTCTCAGTGAGTACCTTTTCAGTTCTTTTATACTATAGGATTTGAATTTCACTTCATCGTCAGGTTAAAGGTTTCTGACATTACTAGTTTCATCTGCATCAAATGTTTTTGCTTTACTCATGTCATGTGCAGGGAAGCTTGCTGGTGGAAAGTCCGCTCTTTGCAAACTGGAACTGAGAACTATATCCCAAATAATCATGTGGCAAAGGTCTATCATGGGTAAGTAATTAAGCAAGCGACCTGCAAAGGCACAAATCAAAAGACAGCACTGACTAAAAAGATTCCAGTTTGTTAATACTTACACACATATATAAAATAAGCTTGAAATCAGCACAATAAAAAAGAATAATAACAACAACATATTGGATATTCTATATATGCTTGCTTTGTTGCTTGACTTGTACATTCCATTAAATTAAGTTTAAATGTTTCTTAAGATGGCTTTTCGAAGGAGTGGGGAGGCAAAAAGCCGAGGAGCTGCTATATTTACCCGGCAATACGGTCGGCTCTTTTCTCATTAGAGAAAGTCCAAGCCAAAGAGGTAATATTGCTCATGACTGACCATTACATCAAACAACAACAACAACAACAATAATAATAATAACAATTATTATTATTATTATTATTATTATTATTATTATTATTATTATTATTATTATTATTATTATTATTATGGCAACAATCTGCTATCTGTAAAAAATGGTACAGTGGATATCTGAGATCTTGTAACAAATGGAAAAAAAATAACTTGGATATGGAAAAAAATTTCTTTGGAACTAGAAATGTTTACACATATTTATATACTAACTGAGCATGTTATTAGGAACACATGCACACCTACTAATTTCTGCAATTATGTAATCAGCCAATCAGTCAATTCTGCAATGTAGATACGGGTCAGTAGCTTCGGGTAATGTTCACATCAACAATCAGAAAAGGGAAATAATGATCTTGACCATTGTATGATTCTGCATGCCAGACAGCCTGTTTTGAGTATGTCTATAACTGCTGATCTCCTGCACAACAGTCTCAAGATTTTACTCAATATGATGCAATAAAGCAAAAACATCCGGTGAGCAGCAGTTCTGCTGATGGAAATGCCTTGTTGATGATGGAGGTCAACAAAAAATGAACAGACTGGTTTTAAGCTGACAGAAAGGCTAAAGTAACTCAGATAGCCAGGAAAGCACATCGGACTGCACAACTCATCAGATCCTTAGTTAGACAGACAAAAGAAGAACACGTCAGGATCCACTTTGTCAGCCTAGAGCAGAAAGCTGTCTACAGTGGGAACAGGCTTACAGAAAATGTCTAGACTGAAGAAACATAGCCTGCTTTGATGATTCATTATATCATATATGTTGAGGCACATAGATGATGAGGTCAGAGTTTGGCACCAATGGACACGACAATGAGTTCAGTGTTAATCAGTGGCCTTTCCAGTCACCGGGTCCAATACAACACTTTTGGGATGTGGTAGAAAATCTGCAGGAATTCATTCAATCATGTTGATTGATAGACAAGAATCTCAAGGAACTTTTCCAATATATTGGGGAATCTGCACAAAGATTTGAGGCTAAGGGGGACCCTACCCAAGATAAAAGTAATGTTGTGGGATAGTTATGAACGCTGTTGGAAAAGATAAAGTGATATTGTGCCATGGCTACTACTACTACACCTACTACACCTACTACTGCTACTGCTACTACTACTACTACACCTACTACACCTACAGAACTACAACACCTACTACTACTACTACTACACCTACCACTACTACTACTACACCTACTACTACTACTACTATACCTACTACTACTACTACTATACCTACTACCACTACTACTACTACTACTACACCTACTACTACTACTACTATACCTACAACCACTACTACTACTACTACTACTACTACTATACCTACTACCACTACTACTACTACTACTACTAATAATAATAATAATAAAAATAATAATAATGATAATAATATAGCACCTTTCATACATTTAAAATGGAAAAGAAAAACAGAATAAGAAAAGAACATAAAATAAAATAGCAATTTACTCAAAATATATATAAATAATAATAATAATAATAATAATAATAATAATAATAACACAAATCATGTAAAGTGTAAAAAGAGACAGAATATTGTACAATAATTCTAATAATATAAAAGTCTGCAAAACAGACTTGGAACATTTGAAAAATTTGTAAACAATTGTTATATATTTCTATATTATATAAATCATTTTTTATATTCATAACAATATTTATCCAGCAGTGTTATTGTATGTAATGTATGATGCATCCCACAGGTGTGTATTCTCTGTCTGTGAGACACAGAGACGTAATGCATTATAAGATCCTGCGTTTGGACAACAGCTGGTACTACATCTCTCCGCGTCTCACCTTTCAGTGCTTAGAGGACATGGTCAACCACTACTCAGGTGAAACATGAACACCAAACAGGCTGAGGACAGTGAAACATGAAATCACTACATATTTCTTTGTAGCACAATAAGCAAAACTACATTAGAAAGGATTCTGATACACAATATAAAATATCCGTAGTGTAAAAAACAACACCCTTTCATTTTAAAGAAATGAGTTGACAAAATGAGATTCATAACAGATTCACAACTAATATTCCTAACTAAAATATTTTCTGTATTGTTAAAATGTAATTAAAATAAAAACCCACTAGCATTATATAGATATTACATAATAATATGTTACTATAAACAAATGAACGAATATTATATGGTATTTTAATTCTACGTGTCACCTCTTTGGTCACCAAGTTTGACAGGCATTTTAAAAAGGAAGTCAAGTCTGTAAACAAAGTTTCATCACATTCACCACAGAGTGCTGGACAGAAAATGTGTATTAACAGTGTTTGTGATTGTATTATAGTCACGAAGTTTGCCTTATTTGTCTTTTGTGATTCAGACTCTTCAGATGGCATTTGCTGCATTCTTTCAGCCCCTTGTCTGGCTCTTAACAGTACTACGCCAAGTTCAGTCTCACAAGCGCCCCCTGTGGTGATGCGCCGTAACTTCGAATGGAGAAAAGTGAACAGGTGGATATTAACTATCTGGTTATTAACACATGACTGCTTACGTATGTCTAAGGTCAAACATAAACCTTTATTAAATAAAATGTCTTTAAATAAGAAAAAATTTATATTCATTATAACATGGAGGAGTTTAAGTATCTTGGGGTCTTGTTCACGAGTGAGGGAAGGATGGAGCGGGAGATCGACAGGCGGATCGGTGTATCTTCTGCAGTGATGCGGTCGATATACCGGTCTGTTTTGGTGAAGAAAGAGCTGAGCCGCAAGGCGAAGCTCTCTATTTACCAGTCGATCTACGTTCCTACCCTCACCTATGGTCATGAGCTTTGGGTCATGACTGAAAGGACAAGATCCCGGATACAGGCAGCCGAAATGAGTTTCCTCCGCAGGGTGGCTGGGTGCTCCCTTAGAGATAGGGTGAGGAGCTCGGTCACTCGGGAGGAGCTCAGAGTAGAGCCGCTGCTCCTCCGCATCGAGAGGAGTCAGCTAAGGTGGCTCGGGCATCTGTTCCGGATGCCTCCTGGACGCCTCCCTGGAGAGGTGTTCTGGGCATGTCCAACCGGGAGGAGGCCCCGGGGAAGACCTAGGACATGCTGGAGGGACTATGTCTCTCGGCTGGCCTGGGAACGCCTCGGTATTCCCCCGGAAGAGCTGGAGGAAGTGTCTGGGGAGAGGGAAGTCTGGGCGTCCCTGCTTAAACTGCTGCCCCCGCGACCCGGCCCCGGATAAGCGGTAGAAAATGGATGGATGGATGGATATAACATGGACTGGGTGAATTCTAGACGATATTGTCAAAATGAGTTTTCTTGCCACTGTCACGATTTCAAGATTTCCATTATGGCAGCACTTAAGTTTGAGTGCAAAACTTTACATGCCCTTAGAACATAATGAAGAATGTAATGGGTTAGATTTCCTCAGATGTTCCAGAGATGCCAGATTATTATTTACAGGTTAAATGTGGGCAAATGACAAGATTTTAACTGTAGAACAAAAAACAAACAAACAAACAAAAAAAATCCTGAATATGATATAAATATTTTTTAATACATTTTATGTCTGCCTGTGATTTCTAACCGCCTTCCTCCTACTTTGTATTTCTGAGCAGCTCTTACATCCTTGTAATATTCCTTGACCGACAGTTCATTTGTGTTTCCTGACCAGGTCTCAGTTGTTGAACAGTGATACTCAGAGCAGTGTGGTGAGCTATGGAGTGAGAAGCAGCATTGCTGCATATCTGAACATTGCTCAGGAAGAAGAAAGAAAAAGCAGACGGAAGAAGAAGGGCTGGACAGTCTATGGGATTCCTGACAACAGTAATATGGAGTGAGAAAACACCAATTAGGACATGTGCAGACATTTTTATATTTACCTTTGCGTGGAAATATGACTAAAGGAAGTGGTCGATTTTTATTCAGTCAATGTGAGCAATAAACATTTAGTGACTCTTAGTCTGTAAGATGACCGTAGAATTGTACTATGAGTTGAAACAAAGATGATTACTGAATATCATGGACTTTATAGTGGCACTTTATCTGAGATGAGAGACACAACAGCAGTTTACAAATACAAAATTTATTCAAAGTTCATGCTTTGTAAAACCTTTTAAGAAGACTTTTTTTTCGGTTTACTTAGTGATTTTTTTTTATTTAGTGAAGTTTTTTGTGCTGAATTGCAGTGGAAGAACAATATGAGCCTCTATCCAGAAAAACACCAGTACAAACAGCTTGCTAAGCACGTCTTAGCCTGTCTTGGCTTTTTGCCTGATGTTGTAAAACCTCATGGGGTGTTGATTAAACACACGATTACTTCTAATTTTGTCAGATTTATTCTATTCTAATTCTAATAAAATGTTTTGGCTTTATTTTTTTTAGGTCTAGATGCTGGAGATTGTATATATATTTTTTGTATATAAATGTAAGTAGATTCACAAATTGTTTTACTTTAAGTGTCTCTACACACTAAAAGGAAAAGTTTTTATTTAACAGCTTTTTTGGAATGGTCGTAGTTTCTAACTTCCAGAAAAGCAAACGCTCTGTTGTACTGATCAATAGTACTGTGAAAAAGTTTAACGGCACATGAAAAGAACTATGTTTGTGTCCACCTTAAGGAAATCGACCGGTACGTTGTTTTTGGAAAACTTAGCACCTGTCTTCTGCAGTCTTTGGCTCTCACTTTTTCCGTCTCAGCAGACCTCAGACACTTTCATGATGTTTTTATTCTCTCTTTTTAAATTCTAAGTGAAAATGTTTGAAAATTAAAATGTACTTATTGGTAATGACTCACTGATGTGTAACAATGCAGACATTCATTCTTCATTAATTCATCTTCAGTGACCATATCCTGGTCAGAATTATGGAGGATCTGATTATTGAGTATGTCCCAGGAACAGGGAACACGAGGCAGGAATATACCTGGACATGTACATGCACATTCATCACATCTAAACGTTATTTAGATTAGACAGACCAACTACCAGCATGTTTTTTGGAGGATAGATGAAGCCCACATGGGCATGCAGGAGAAGATCTGAAAACCCACACAGACAGTAACCCAAAAACATCACCTAAATGTACCTAAATATTTACACCATACTATACATAGAACCCATTAATCTTTAATCTTCTGAGCAAGCCTAAAATGTGTAACCTGGATATTGCTGTATTAATGATAATAATAATTTTGTGCCAGAACATACTGTTTGTAACTTCAGTCCCAAAGCTTCTAGACAAAATTCTGAATATGAATATCCATTCATCCATCCATTCATTTTCTGTACTGTTTATACTACAGGGAACTGGGGCACAAGGAGGATTTTGGACACACATCTAGGACAAGTTGTCAATCCATCACAGGCACAATCACACACACTCATACACCCATTAACATACTATGGACAATTTAGGGATGTCCATAAGCCTGCAATCCATTTGTCACTGTGAGTATGTACTTTTCTTGTAGTGAAAAAAACATCCGGAGAGTGGACGTTTCCGGTTTCTGTCACAAGGCAAGCAGTATTTTTTTGTCCTATTACAAAAAGAGTCTGGTAGAGGAACCACTGATTATAGCTGCTTTCGTGTGATAACAGGAACTTACTTGCAAATGTTCCACATCATTAACATACTATAAATGGCCAAAAGTTACAATAGTGTAATTTTCCACAGTCCACATCCATTAATAGGAGGAATGTATAATTTATAATTATGACAAAACTAAATATAATACTTACATTAGTGACCAAAACACCCGTGACATGCTGTTATGAGAAAAGAAACTAACATTGTTCAGACCTTCTTGAAACTGTCTATACAAAATTGCCTATGAACATGTGTTCAAGGGTGCAAGACTAAGACAAAGTTTTTTTTACGGTCAGATGAAAGAAAACTGGTTCAACCGTATTAAACTGGATAGTCTCATAGGACTGAGTGTGTTATTCCAACAATGTTAGCTTTAAGACAAACACGCCATGCTGCTTTAAAAACAGTTTTGTTAGGATCAGGATCATAGCGAGGAAGAGAGTGAGAGAGTATACGCAATGCTATATGCCAAACTTTCCATACATGAGAATTTAATGACAGAGACACAACATTGTCTTGTCTTGAAGAAGCCTGAAGCAAAGAAAAGCAATATCTCAACTGTCCAAAGCTCTTTGTTCAACAGTATATCAACAAAAACTAAATAAATGCATGTTTTCCACATGAAGGTGCTCTGCATTTTATAAGTGTATAAATTTATACACTTTTAAAAGTGTATAAATTGCATACACTGTTAATAAAATGTGATTCATGCCTTAATCGAGGGAGTAGTTATATGTATGGAGATTAGAAAGACATGTGTTATGTTATTAAGCATGTAAAGAAAGAAAGAAAGAAAGAAAGAAAGAAAGAAAGAAAGAAAGAAAGAAAGAAAGAAAAAAGGAAAGAAAGAAAGAAAGAAAGAAAGAAAGAAAGAAAAATTTAAAGAAGTAAAGAAACAAAGAAAAAGAAAGAACAAAAGAAAGAAAGAATGAACAAAAGAAGGAAAGAAAGAAAGAAAGAAAGAAAGATAGAAAGAAAGAAAGAAAGAAAGAAAGAAAGGAAGGAAATATTGAAAGAAAGAAAGAAAGAAAGAAAGAAAGAAAGAAAGAAAGAAAGAAAGACCCTGTGTGTTATGTATACTGTATGTCACACAGATATATGAATAATTGTTGTAACAAACAGCGTTCATTTTCCATGAGGTAACAGACTAATTAAAACCAAGAACGTTTAAATTAACCTCAATTGTGGCATGACCTCACTATCCCAACATTTTTGATTGCATTCAAATTGTTTGCAGGCCTTCCTTCACTTAATGTGTGACAATAAACTTGATGACTATTCAAAGCAAACTGCATAACACTTGCAAAAGTGCAAAAATAAACTTTAATGGAGGGAAATATTCAAATAATCAGCCTTATAACTGCCTAGTGCCTTTGTAAGATATTTAGGCATGTACTGTATATTCCCTGTTTGGGCAGATATGATAAATCTAATGAAGCTACAGAGAAAATCCAAAAACAATGTTTATTGTAAATATTATACCATTTTTTAAATATTTGACTAGGGAAAGTATTTTCAGGAGTGAGCTTGAGCGGATTAGCCCCGTGCCTGGATATTAGTCAGTGTGAGTTATGGTCTGAAACTTCAGTGCGTAATCACAAGGACATTGGAAATTTCCGATTAAAGCACCATTTACTTCTGTCACAAAGAAGCTGTGTTCCAGATGCGTTTCAATGCCTAAAGAAATAAGGCAGAAACAAACATTATGGTCAGTGCCAGAAAAACACTGCACCACTTATAATCTATCTATAGTAAGGTACATTCCTAATTAAGGTAAAGTATGAAAATAAAGTGCCCTACTTCCTATTCCCTAAAAACAACAAAATGCTTTATGCATATTTTTTATTCTACTTTGTCTAAATGTGCATATTCTCTAATTTTCTTGTTTTTGATGCTACAAAATGTGTTTGTTTTTTTTCTACAACTAAGCATTGTCTTAGATGATGTTAACACATAGGCTGAAGTGGATTATTGTTTTTATATATGTTTATGTTTTTTATACGTGGTATAAGCGGTCATTTTTGATATAAGTGTACAGTATGCATCAGGCAGTCACAGTGGAATCTCTTGTGGTGTGCAAAAAATAGAACCTGCAATCTATGTGACTAAATTAGATAACTAATGCATCTAATGTATGCAAATTGAGATAATGACAAATATCTGGAGAACTGGACCAAAAACACTAGTAAGAAAGAAGTGAGTATGTTGTGCTGTTTGTTTTTATTTTATTGCATATTTTATTTTTTTTGGTTTTTACCTCATTCGAATATAATAAAGTATTAATTGGTGTTCATATTTGCATACAAATAATATGATTGGAATGATTAGGGGAACAAGCTCCAGTTTAGAACCCCAAAATATTCAGAAACTAAAAACAAACAAACAAACAAACAAAAACAGAACAGTATTGCCTTTTTTTATGTTTTAAAGCATGTCTGTAACAAAACCTTTCCCCTATGTAGCAAAAGATTTATGGCTTTTAACATCAGAAATCCAGAGAAACTGTTGGTGATTTTGCTTTCAAGGGGAATGAAGGAAAAACAAAACTAATAGATTTTATCTGAAAGTCCTGGCAAGAACCGGGAGGATGCATATTTCTTCCCTCTTGCCTCAGTAAGTGCCAGTGACATTTGCCTAAGATATGGTTCTGTTAAAGCAGCACACAAAAAAAGATAGCAAGAACCTGCGATTCAAGTAATTCAAGAGTTTTCCAAACAGGCCACGTATGCATGGTGAGTGACATGGTGCGCTCTACTTCTTATGAACTCCAGATGGGAGCCTGGCTAAGCCCAAACAGTCTCCTCGCCCAGTCATCAGTGATTAGTCTGCATTATCCCCTTTGTACAGAATTTCTTTCTCAGACACAAAGTAGCCAAGTCTCAGAGCAACATATCTGTCTGTTTGGCTGATTCTGACACTCAGGGAGTATACAAAGGTTCCAGGTTCATTTCTATCGAGGCCCATAACAAGCATTAAATAGGTACTTTCCAGTAGCTCATTTCTTTTACATATTAAACTATTTTCAGCATTCCTGATTCAACCCATTCATAACAGTTGCACCAGTTTATAAGTAGGCCTTTCATTTATGCCATGTATTTACGGGACTTGTCCCTTTCAGTGTTTCTTTACCCATTCTAGGTTCTTGAGAAATTTAGAATTACTGGATAATACAGTTTAATTTGAACTAAACTGTGTTTTTTTTTTGTGTGTGGTTTTGATCAAGACTATGAATCCGCCTGCAGTGGCCAATTCATCCCCTCTGTTTGATTTGGACTGTGGATGTAAAAATATTCCTTGGAATATAGGAAAAGAAAAGTGTCATGTCTGGCACTCGTCATTACCATACATCTCTATAATATGTTTCCTTTTGTACTAACAGTGTGGGCAGGGATTTTTTCTGGTTACTTCCAATCAAGACTAGATTACAGTAAATCACTAGTAACAGAAACAGGTGAACTTTGAACCTTCTTGCTTTAGGGAGTGGGAGAACCTTCTTGCTTTACTCTCATTCAATCACGCACTCACACACTACGGACAATTTTTCCAGAGATGCCAATCAACCTACCATGCATGTCTTTGGACCGGGGGAGGAAACCGGAGTACCCGGAGGAAACCCCCGAGGCACGGGGAGAACATGCAAACTCCACACACACAAGGTGGAGGCGGGAATCAAACCCCCAACCCTGGAGGTGTGAGGCGAACGTGCTAACCACTAAGCCACCGTGCCCTCAATGTGCACCATGGTTCAAGTGTGTCAGGTGCTGTTTATCTAGTGCATTTAGTGTGAGATTGTTGTGGTCATGAGCAATCTCCTTCCCTGTACTGTCACTGATCTGTAACCTAATGTGTGCTCCTATTCTGAGTTCTCTTGATTAGTTTATATCCACTCATGTTTTATCTAATTACAAAGCCTCTTTCATTGAATGTGTATTTCTTACATTTTTTCTAGTTACTCTATTTCCTTGATGATGGTTATGGATTGCTCTACTGCAGTTTGTTGTTGTCCGCCTGTTATGTGACCACTGCCTGGAATTAGGATTAAGAGTGTTGCATTTCTCCAAATAAACCACATGTTCAAGACATTAGTAGGTGGAGTGAGATGTTTTGTTATGAAATAGTGCTAAGAATTTTTATTTTACAGAACAGAGAAAACAAGCCAGACAATTATACTACAAGCTGTGTTAAAGTACTAGCAAGGACTGAAAAGATCCAGACAATACCATTGAGATGCAATAGAAAGTTGAAAATGCATCACAGTGAGTCAGTGAGCCATAAAGGGAGGAATTTGTCTGTGTAAAGACTCGATCACATTCTACAGAGATTTTACCTTTAAGCACAATCACAAGCACCTTTCTTTGAAAATGTAATGATGCTGAAAATGTATTTGCTGTTAAAAAACAAGAAAAGAAATACTTTTGCTTGTCAGCAGGAGATATCAGGGTTATTCTATTCACTGGAATCATGCAGCCAGCCATAACAGTGTTCACATTTCTCTCCAACTTCAGACCACACACATTTCAGCCTGGAGTCCCTTCTTCACAATATATCATTACTGCACAGGAATAATTATTTATTTGTAACGCTTTTGATAGAATTCTGACAGTTTATTTTTTTATTATAATTTTTAATTGAGAGGTCTTTTTGAAAAATCTGTGTGCAAGGTGACTTTTAAAGTCCAAGCATGTAATGACAGAACAGTAAAAGTAGCTGCACGCCATCTGCTGGTGCCATCGTGCTTATTTGCCAGTGCAGCAAAGCAGTTTAGTATCGTCAAGAGACCATAACCAACTTTTTAAGGTGAAACATAATAAAGAATGCATTTTTTAATACAGTTGATTATAATCAATTATACAGTTGTATAGCCTGAGATTACAATATCTCAGGGTATTCATTATTAATTATTATAATATTTATATTATAATAGTACTATGAGATTATTATGTAACTTCATTAACATTACATTTGGTAAGGTATATCAAAGAATTATTAACACGTGTTTTTAAATTAGATGTTTTTATGATGTTTTTTTGGTTAGCATTTTAGAGCTTGTGTTTTAATGAGTGGAAATTCCAGGAAATATGTACTTCAGCTTTTATTAAGGGAAATATATCAGAACATGTCTATCAAAAAGTGAAAACACATGAATGTCTGGGTCGTGTGATAGAGCAAGGACAACTCACTCATCTCCAAAACATGTAGGGGAACATATTCTCCTGTCTAGCAATTTATCTAATCCTGTGATAAATCCTCACCTATTTATGCCCATTTGGGGTCTCTGATTTTCTCTGATTTCCCCCTAAAACTAGCAATAGATGGACTGGCTATGAAAAACCCTTAACCCAAATAAGTACATGTGTGCTTCAGTATGTAGCATTCTGCAATGACCTGGTACCCTATCCCCTAACCTGCCAAATACTGATCCCTATACCTATCTACATCCTGCCAAATACTGATCCCTATACCTATCTACATCCTGCCAAATACTGATCCCTATTTATCCACATCCTGCCAAATACTGATCCCTATTTATCTACATCCTGCCAAATACTGATCCCTAATATCTACATCCTGCCAAATACTGATCCCTATACCTTTCTACATCCTGCCAAATACTGATCCCTAATATCTACATCCTGCCAAATACTGATCCTTATTTATAAACATCCTGCCAAATACTGATCCTTATTTATATACATCCTGCCAAATACTTATCCATATACCTTTCTACATCCTGCCAAATACTGATCCCTATACTTTTCTACATCCTGCCAAATACTGATCCCTAATATCTACATCCTGCCAAATACTGATCCCTATACCTTTCTACATCCTGCCAAATACTGATCCTTATTTATATACATCCTGCCAAATACTTATCCATATACCTTTCTACATCCTGCCAAGTACTGATCCTTATTTATATACATCCTGCCAAATACTGATCCCTATTTATCTACATCCTGCCAAATACTGATCCCTCTACCTTTCTACATCCTGCCAAATACTGATCCCTAATATCTACATCCTGCCAAATACTGATCCCTATTTATCTACATCCTGCCAAATACTGATCCCTAATTTCTACATCCTGCCAAATACTGATCCCTAATCTCTACATCCTGCCAAATACTGATCCCTATTTATCTACATCCTGCCAAATACTGATCCCTATACCTTTCTACATCCTGCCAAATACTGATCCTTATTTATATACATCCTGCCAAATACTTATCCATATACCTTTCTACATCCTGCCAAATACTGATCCCTATACTTTTCTACATCCTGCCAAATACTGATCCCTAATATCTACATCCTGCCAAATACTGATCCCTATACCTTTCTACATCCTGCCAAATACTGATCCCTAATATCTACATCCTGCCAAATACTGATCCTTATTTATAAACATCCTGCCAAATACTGATCCTTATTTATATACATCCTGCCAAATACTTATCCATATACCTTTCTACATCCTGCCAAATACTGATCCCTATACTTTTCTACATCCTGCCAAATACTGATCCCTAATATCTACATCCTGCCAAATACTGATCCCTATACCTTTCTACATCCTGCCAAATACTGATCCTTATTTATATACATCCTGCCAAATACTTATCCATATACCTTTCTACATCCTGCCAAGTACTGATCCTTATTTATATACATCCTGCCAAATACTGATCCCTATTTATCTACATCCTGCCAAATACTGATCCCTATACCTTTCTACATCCTGCCAAATACTGATCCCTAATATCTACATCCTGCCAAATACTGATCCCTATTTATCTACATCCTGCCAAATACTGATCCCTAATTTCTACATCCTGCCAAATACTGATCCCTAATCTCTACATCCTGCCAAATACTGATCCCTATTTATCTACATCCTGCAAAATACTGATCCCTATTTATCTACATCCTGCAAAATACTGATCCCTATTTATCTACATCCTGCCAAATACTGATACCTATACTTTTCTACATCCTGCCAAATACTGATCCCTATTTATCTACATCCTGCCAAATACTGATACCTATACTTTTCTACATCCTGCCAAATATTGATCCCTATTTATCTATATCCTGCCAAATACTGATCCCTATACCTATCTACATCCTGCCAAATACTGATCACTATTTATCCACATCCTGCCAAATACTGATCCCTATTTATCTACATCCTGCCAAATACTGATCCCTATTTATCTACATCCTGCCAAATACTGATACCTATACCTATCTACATCCTGCCAAATCCCTATACCTTTCTACATCCTGCCAAATACTGATCCCTAATATCTACATCCTGCCAAATACTGATCCCTATTCATCTACATCTTGCCAAATACTGATCCCTATACCTTTCTACATCCTGCCAAATACTGATCACTATTTATCCACATCCTGCCAAATACTGATCCCTAATTTCTACATCCTGCCAAATACTGATCCCTAATCTCTACATCCTGCCAAATACTGATCCCTATTTCTCTACATCCTGCCAAATACTGATCCCTATTTATCTACATCCTGCCAAATACTGATACCTATACCTATCTACATCCTGCCAAATACTGATCCCTATACCTAGGGTTAGGGTTAGCCCTAACCCTAACCCTAACCTATCTACATCCTGCCAAATCCCTATACCTTTCTACATCCTGCCAAATACTGATCCCTATTTATCTACATCCTGCCAAATACTGATCCCTATTCATCTATATCCTGCCAAATACTGATCCCTATACCTATCTACATCCTGCCAAATACTGATCACTATTTATCCACATCCTGCCAAATACTGATCCCTAATTTCTACATCCTGCCAAATACTGATCCCTATTATCTACATCCTGCCAAATACTGATCCCTATTTATCTACATCCTGCCAAATACTGATCCCTATTTATCCACATCCTGCCAAATACTGATCCCTATACCTTTCTACATCCTGCCAAATACTGATTCTTAATATCTACATCCTGCCAAATACTGATCCCTATTTATCTACATCCTGCCAAATACTGATCCCTATTTATCTACATCCTGCCAAATACTGATCCTTATTTCTCTACATCCTGCCAAATACTGATCCCTATTTATCTACATCCTGCCAAATACTGATCCCTATACTTTTCTACATCCTGCCAAATACTGATCCCTATTTATCTACATCATGCCAAATACTGATCCCTATTTATCTACATCCTGCCAAATACTGATCCCTATTCATTTACATCCTGCCAAATACTGATCCCTAATATCTACATCCTGCCAAATACTGATCCCTCTACCTTTCTACATCCTGCCAAATACTGATCCCTATACCTTTCTACATCCTGCCAAATACTGATCCCTATTCATCTACATCCTGCCAAATACTGATCCCTATACCTTTCTACATTCTGCCAAATACTGATCCTTATTTATATACATCCTGCCAAATACTTATCCATATACCTTTCTACATCCTGCCAAGTACTGATCCTTATTTATATACATCCTGCCAAATACTGATCCCTATTCATCTACATCCAGCCAAATACTGATCCCTATACCTTTCTACATCCTGCCAAATACTGATCCCTATTTATCTACATCCTGCCAAATACTGATGCCTATTTATCTACTAAATACTGATCCCTATTTATCTACATCCTGCCAAATACTGATCCCTATTTATCTACATCCTGCCAAATACTGATCCCTAATATCTACATCCTGCCAAATACTGATCCCTCTACCTTTCTACATCCTGCCAAATACTGATCCCTATACCTTTCTACATCCTGCCAAATACTGATCCCTATACCTTTCTACATCCTGCCAAATACTGATCCCTATTTATCTACATCCTGCCAAATACTGATCCCTATTTATCCACATCCTGCCAAATACTGATCCCTAATATCTACATCCTGCCATATACTGATCCCTATACCTTTCAACATTCTGCCAAATACTGATCCCTAATATCTACATCCTGCCAAATAATGATCCCTATTTATCTACATCCTGCCAAATACTGATCCCTATTCATCTACATCCTGCCAAATACTGATCCCTATTTATCTACATCCTGCCAAATACTGATCCCTATTTATCTACATCCTGCCAAATACTGATCCCTATTTATCTACATCCTGCCAAATACTGATCCCTATTTATCTACATCCTGCCAAATACTGATCCCTATTTATCTACATCCTGCCAAATACTGATCCCTATCCACGCCCTTCCAAATACTGATCCCTATCCACACCTTTCCAAATACTGATCCCTATTTTTCTACATCCTGCCAAATACTGATCCCTATTTATCTACATCCTGCCAAATACTGATCCCTATTTATCTACATCCTGCCAAATACTGATCCCTATTCCTTTCTACATCCTGCCAAATTCTGATCCCTAATATCTACATCCTGCCAAATACTGATCCCTATTTATCTACAATCTGCCAAATACTGATCCCTATTTATCCACACCCTTCCTAATACTGATCCTTATACCTATCTACATCCTGCCAAATACTGATCCCTATTTAGCTACATCTTGCCAAATACTGATCCCTATCTACACCTGGCCAAATACTGATCCCTATTTATCTACATCCTGCCAAATACTGATCCCTATTTATCCACACTCTTCCAAATACTGAACCCTATCCACACTCTGCCAAATACTGATCCCTATTTATCTACGTCCTGCCAAATACTGATCCCTTTTTATCTACATTTACATTTATACATTTGGCAGATCCTACAAAAATAATAAGAACTCTTTAATAATAAGAAATAAATCCATGTAGACTCTTTGGGACATTTTGCTGGTGTTGTCCGTATAAATATCTAAATATACAAGTAAATAGAAATATACCCTATCATGATTTCATTTAGCTGCCTGCATAGCACACAGCTGTCTCTGAGTTGGTGTAAATTGAGTATGAGTGCTCATCTTTTCTTATTCAATTCTGCTAAAAATTGCTGAATGGAAATTTATAATAATTGGAGCCACCAGCAGTTTAGGAAAGGAGCCCACATTAGGGTTTGATGTCTAATGTCTAATTCAACTGTAGTGGAAACAGTATGGCTGTTTTTACTTTGTATGCATATATGGGGTGCTGAAATAAATAAAAAAAAATGATTTCCAGAGAATGTCTGGTGATCAGCTGGAGAATCCACTGCACCATTGCTTCTGAAAGCTTGCATTTCTTCTCTGGATAAAATACACTAATATGGTACAGATATATAGTCTTTAATTGGTTGCAATACTACAACTGTTTAAAGAAATCTGCAACAAAAAATTGTTATAGAAATACCTTCCCATCAGAGAACTCTTTACTTGTATACATTTGTGCTTAATGAATGTTCAGACAAGGTTTCCATGTAAACCTTCCAGGCAAAAAAGTCTTCACAACCCTGCTCTGATTTATCTTAGTCAGGTCACCAATGTGCACTCAGCAGGCTCAAAGTGAACTGAGATCCATCACAAAGAGATACTCTATAGGTCTCTGATACAGAAGCCCCTGATCTGCACATGTGATCTGAACCCCAAATCATTACATATTCTCATTTCCAAAAGAAATGAAATAGTTAAGAAAGACAAAGTAACAGCATTGAGACTTTATACATAACATCTTATTTATTCTTTTCTGAAAGGGCATTGGCATGGGCAAGACTTGTCTATCTTGCTGTACAGGAAACAGTGGCAGCAAGCATTACAAATAATAAGCTCAAATAAAGTTTATGTACAGTACTTTCTCTTTATGTACTCATGTTCTTGGCAGACAGGAATGGAACCAATTTGGGTTTCTGTTGTTGTAGCCCATCTGCCTTAAGGTTTGATCTTTTATATGTTCTGAGATGCTGTTCTGTTCACAGTTATGAAGAGGGAATATTTGCATTTATATACATATGATAACATTTCTACAAAGTCTTTTTATTGCTTTAGTTTCAGTTTCACATTTAAATTAACACAACAACAAAGAACACCCCTCACCCCACCCCATACTGGATCAATAAGAGATGTAAACAGTAGTCAGGTCTCTAGGTAACTTCATACAATTCTTAACACAGGTTTGTGTAAACAGTTATACAAAATTGTCAATTGACACATTTTCAAAATAAGACATGAATGGCATCCACATGTTATAAAACTTCTCAACCGACCCTTTTATACTGTATCTAATCTTTTCCAAATGTATATGACACATGACCTCTCTAATCCAGAGTCCATATGTGGGCATGAATGGGCATGAAGTGGGCATGAATGGGCATGAGTGGGCATGAATGAGAGAAAGAGTGGGCATGAATCCTTCCACCTACACAAAATAAGTCTTCTAGCTAGCAGAGAGCAAAAAGCGATCATGTTCACCTGGTACCTGCTAATAGAAGCATCCACCTTGATCACCCCAAATAATGCAGTCAAAGCGCATGGGTGCACAGTTTTTCCACATATTTTGGAAAATGCATCAAAAATAGATAGAACAAAAATAGAACAAGTTCAAAACATGTGAAGAAGTGTAGCAGGTGTTTGCTTGCAACGATCACATGCAGGATCCAAGACCAGCTTTATCTTGGACAGTTTGTCTTTGGACCAATGTATATGTAAAGTTGTACCACTTTAACCTGAGTAACGGCATGTCTCAGACACACCGAAGATGAGTGAATGTTCTGTATGACCTTTTGCCAGACCACGTCCGATATGTCCAGATTGGTCACATGGTATGAACTGAGCAGTGTGTAAATCCTGCTCAAGACCTGTTTAGTGTCTATCCTACAATCAAATATCTTATCCACAAGGGACTGAGCTGGACACTGAGGAAAACAATCAGAATTGGCCATAACAAAGTTTCTCAATTGCAAATATCTAAAAAACTGTGATTTTTTTCATATTAAATTTCTCTACCAGTTGTTCAAATGAGGCAAACTTATTATCAATGTGCAGATTATACAGTGAATGTAGTCCGTTCAAAGTCCAACTATTAAAAGCTTCATCAGTTACCGAAGGGATAAACATGTGATTATTCGTCACAGGGGCAGCAAACAATAACCCAGTGAAACCAAAAGACCGTCTACATTGATTCCAAATCTTAACTGTGTGGACAATATGATAACATTTCTGACAGTCTGGCCAGACCCTGTCCTCCCTCATCAAAAAGACATTTCCACCAACAGAACTGATGCTTGTTTGATGTAACTCTAGTAAAGTAAATCTAATGACCAGTACCTGCATGATTGTATACATTGTCATGCTGCCACATAACTGACTGGAGGGATAATTGTATAATTTATCAAGTGATATATTTAAATCCTACACAACATGGCCAAAGGTATGTATACGTCTGATCATAACACTTGGACTTGTTGGACATCCCATTCCAGATATACTTCACTTGCTTTTATAATAACCTCCACTCTTCCATATAATTTTGGAGCATGTCTACGGTATCTATGATGCTTCCGCGGCGATAACTTTTACTGCTTTGTATCAATCTGTCTAAAAAAAACAAAAAAAAACAACTTGAATTTCCTCCTGGATCAATCAATCAGTCAATAAAGCAAATAAGTAAGTAAGTAAGTAAGTAAGTATGTCAGTCATTCAGTCAGTCTGTCTGTCTGTCTGTCTGTCTGTCTGTCTATCTATCTATCTATCTATCTATCTATCTATCTATCTATCTATCTATCTATCTATCTAACTATCTTTCTGTCTGTGATTTACCCATAAGATTTAGATTTAGCCATAAGATCATTAGTGAGATCAGGCACTAATGTTGGATTTCATGAGGCTCACATGCAGTCAGTCTTCCAGTTCATCCACAAGGTGTACAGTGGTGTTGAGGACAGACCTGGTACAGTTCCTGGTAACCTCTTCCACTTCAACCTTGTACAAGCATGTTTTATTGAACATCACTTTATGTATCGGACAATTGCCATGCTGGATTAGATTTGAGCCTCTTAGTTCCAGTTAAGAGAATTTATAATGTTACAGCATACACAGACTCTGTGCTCTCAGATTCTCTGCTTCCAATTTTGTGAATTTATGGTAACAGAAAAAAAAACAACAAGAATTTAAACATATAATTTTAATATTCATTTTTAAAGTAGGAGTACTAATTCAGCAATGTTTAAATATCTGCAATTAAAATATATAACATGAACGACCAGTAGATGGAGCTAGACATTTAACTAGGGACTGTGCTTGTTTTTGCAGATATAAAATCTCAGAATTCAAACAAAAACTTAACAAGTCACAGTGTTGTAGTTATTTTAATATCATGTAACAATGGTTCTTAACTTACCAAGTAATGACATTTATTAGCTCCAGACTAATAATCTTAGTCAAGACCTGTATGTGCTGTGCTAATTTTGGGCATCTGTCAGAATATATTTTATGTAGCAGGTGAAATATTCCTCTGAGATTATTAGCAACTGACAGGACAACATGAGAAAGCTACCATCTACAGCAATACTACACATAAACTGACAGAAAGGGCCTCACAAATCACCAAAGCTGATGTAGAAGCTTGCTCATATCACACTACTTAATAAGCTGTAGGCACCTACAACCAAAAATGTAAAAGATCTCAGAAAATCGTGTGCCACTGATGATCCTGTATGTATTTGTTATATTTAGCTTTGTCCATGATGTTCTCATGATGTTATTGCAGCTGACCTCAGCTGGACTGTCAAATAAAGATCGCCAAAAACAGCAGCATCAGAGAATAATTTTAGTGGCTTGGTGTCAGTTTTGTCAGAAACAGTTTTCATTTGATCCTTGACAGGATCACAGTAGATGAATCTGCTGTTATGGCTGAGCCTTTGAGAGGAGAAGAGTAATGACAGAGGGTCACAGCGTCACGCCTGGAGCACCAACATTCTGCCTCGCCATTATTTACACTTCGGGGAATAATGGTGTGTCTCATATAAACACATCAAATTCTGATTAGAGGAAAAAGTGAGTGAGGAAATAGAACATGACTATGACAAGAGATTATTGAAAAGGCACAATTTTGTTCCTTTTATGGCTTTGAGAGCAGATTTTAAGTGAGGACGCTGAAAGAATAGTGAGTATATAGTAAAACATTGTTTAATGGATATTTTCAGGTCAACTTTAGCATGCTAACACACTGTGAGAGAAGTTTGGCTAATGGAACAGCAACAACATAAAAATCCTCACATGATTTGAAATCCTTCTGCTTTTTCTTTTACGACACATATTATGTTGCATACATGTTTCACACATAGTTAATTTTTCTCATAGAATCATTTAATTTAATTTATTTTTTAACATTCTGATGTGATCATGATAATTTCCTACATTTCCCATGTTTAATTCAGGGCTTAACACGCAGTTCCAAAGCATAACATGCATTTTCATGTGTTTTTCAGGTGATCACATATTACGCACAAAATCTAACTATGATACTTTTTTCTAAATGTGTATAAAATGATTTTTTGTTTTATTGTCTTGCTTGTTCTCCTGATCTGAGAGAAAAACGATTAATCCTGCTGATTTGAAATAAATGTATAATAGAAGTCTAATATCACTTATGGAATTTCAGTATTAAGAATTCAATCGTGAATATTCTCTATTGGAAATGCAAAATTAAAATGACAAAAAAAGCGTTTATCTTCCATCTATCAATCACTGGATTAATACAATAAACATTAATACTGGTTATTTAATCCTTCTCAGAGATTTTGTACTATTCATGTGTCAACAAGCCAATACTGAAGCACTTTGTCATCTTTACTATGTTAATAATGCAAAATGACAAATTCTTTTCATCTTCAAAAGCATGAATTCTAGAGATTTTGAACTAAAGTGCAACTTCTTGTAACTTGGAGTGAAAAACTAATAAAAGCATTTTTAAAAAAAAATAGCTTTTATACGAACAGTTATTGACACACCAATTAGACTCCATTAAAATTCCATTATAAGTGATTTGGAATAAACATTTTTTCTTGTTTTTTTTTTTTTTTTTACTGGACTAAATGAACATCTTTGCATGTTCGATTATAATGATTCCCTGCACTTGGTCACATGTCACTGAGGCATATGGAAAGTTATGTTTAGAACCTTGTGCAACGGGCTGTGAGGTCTTTTTACAATGAGGTGTGATAAGTGCTCAGTGTGTTCCAGTTCATTCTTAAAAAAGCCTAGACATACCTTCCTCTGTCATTGCACTGTCAAACATGCAGGTATCAGCCTCTCTCCAGCTTTATGTACTCACATTCTCTTCATGTAGTCACAAGATTTCTCCTGCCTCAGAGAACAATAACCTAATTATCTGTACTGTTCTGACAGATGGTCTAGATTTGTAAAGATGATCATCAGAAATGAGAGGTCAGATTTCATAATTACCCCTTTACTCCCTTTACTCTCATCATCGCCTGCCCATACCAACCTCTTTGACTGACCCCCTGTTTATGTTACCTAAGCAGTCTGTATAAGACATACAAAGTGCCAGTCTGTCTGCATTGGCGATCTTTTCTACCAGCTAACATCAGGATCTGCCTCCTCGCAGTGTGCTGTCCCCAGTCTGTCAGCCTTGGAGTGAGGCAGGAATACACTCTGAATGGTACACCAGTCCATCACAGAGCACCAGGTGCATGCACACACACACACACACACACACACACACACACACACACACGAACACACAAATTCACACTGTTATTTACACCAAGGAGCAATTTTGAGTAGACATTTCACCTACTGATATCTTTTGCACTAATACTTTTTTACTAGCAACATAACATTTATTCATGTTTGTCTTCTTCATGTTGTTCTAGAGGTATACACACATTTGCATTTGACAAGATGTTGACTGATGAAAAAAAATTTGTAGCAAATAGCTGACTTCTGACTAGAGCTGACTATTACCTGACTTCATTTAAAGTCAAGTTTCTCTCATTTGCTCTGGATCTGGCTAAAATTAATGCACAGACCTAAGACAGACAGGCTACACACACACACACACACACACACACAAAACACACACACTGACCAGAACCTAAATTAACTGAATCAGGGTTTCTAACCTTGTAATGATTGTTTGCAATCAAATTAAGAAGAGTCAGGCCCAATCAATACAAGTAAATGTTAATGAAATTCAAGGAAAATGATTCATGACTATCTTTGTTTAATAAAGTTCCAGAATCATTGTTATCACCATTGTTGAGAGGACAAACTGTGTGATATCCTGAAATTCTCCCGCAGTCTTTTGAAATGTACCATATACCTCACATGCTGTAATCAGGAGCTGTAATCTGACTAGAGTTTGTCCAGAGGAGTTCGGTCACACACCTCGGATCAGACTTCTCACTAAATCCCACAGTCTTTAAATCTGTTTCTTTTATCAGGGGGAACTAAATCTGCTTATCTGACACTTCTCCAGTATGCTAACACTATTTATGAGCATTGCATTCTGCATATGAAGTCTCGCCTTCAGGAACTGAGAAACCGAGAGAAACTCTGCAAACAAACCACCATCAGCATTTCTTAAAAGAAAAAAAAAAAAAGAAAAAAAAAGAACTCTGCTTCAGAGTTAATCAACTTACTCCCTATACATTTAAATTGTATCAACCATGTGGTGCCGCTGTATCAGCAGGGCAGCTGTACAAAGTTGTAAAAGTAAGCTGAACTGATGAATAGGAAAGTTTAATCAGCAAATGAACAGTTTAAGGATAAGGATACCTAATGAGAAAACTACAAATACACTTAAACTCATTTCTAATGATGACGTCGAAATCGATTTGATCAGCAAAACTGCTGAAACTCTACAAGACTCTTTTCTGCTCTGGAACCAAGATGGTGGAATGAACTTCCCCTAGGTGTCCGGACAGCTGAGTCACTGGCTATTTTCAAACGACGGTTGAAGACCTACTTATTCAGTAAACACTTCAACTAGCACTTCTTTTCCTTTTTTTAATAAAAAACAAACAAACAAACAAAAAACCTTTGAAACATTTTCATTGTAACTTTGAACAATGTTTTAAACTCATGGTATCTGACTTATGTAACCTAGTGAACCAGCATTAATGTATCCAATGAGAGACACTTAAGCACTTCTGTACGTCACTCTGGATGAGGGCGTCTGCCAAATGATGTAAATGGAAATGTAAATGATAATGGAGAAATCATTCAGCCATTAAGTACTTTATTGTTTTGATTTGCAACTGGAGTGATTTAAATACAAACAGCACAACCTTGATTAATAATGTGAGATGTGAGACCTCAGTGCGTTTGCTGAATAGAGCTGTAACACACTGCAGTACTACAATCCTGAGTGCTTCGCTTTACTACAGTTTAAGTAAAGAAAAAAAATGTCTCTAAAGTGAACGTTCATGCTGTCAATCCCATTTTCATGATTAAACAATTTCTGGCCATCACAAAAAAAGTGCTACTTGACCACTGAAAGAGCAATATTGACAATGAGTGCAAGTGCAAAAGAATGACAAAACTGAAAGAAAATAAATTGTTTTTGATAATAATCCTGTCCGCATGTTTAAATGCGAAAGGAAAATGATAATCTGGAAAAAATGGGGTAAAGACCCCATTGCAATCCCCTAATAATGCACATATAATGTACACAATGTATAGTTAAGTGCAAATGCTTATACAGCTAAAAAAAATACAACTAGAATACAACTTTATTGTTATACTACTATACAACACTATTTGTACTTATTACAGTTGTCAGTTTTCCAAATAATTCAGCACAGCAACTACTCATTGCTGTAAAGTTGTGGTGATGATCCTCCTGAGTTATAAAAATTGTGATATGTGATAACTGTCATATCTTCTGATAAGTTTATGGCAGAGATGAAGCTAAAAAAAATTTCACTCATATCTAGCATCTTTTCAAACTTCACAAGTTCACAAGCCCTCTGTATTTTGCCATTCAGTAATGTTTTATTTACTGATTGATGGACAGTGTGCTTTTGTACACTAATCATTCTGGAGTACTGGTTTGGCTGTGGACAGTTTTCTTGGCCGCAGCCTCAGCTGCCCTCCTCAGGGGAAATGTTCACATGTCACCTGATACTCGTGACTCAGAGGAAACTCACATGCACCCAATGGCTTGTTTTACACTCGAGTTGGTTATACGGCAACAACGCTGCACAAACATGTCACTTGTCACAGAATTTTGTCTCTCTGCTCAACAGTCTGGCTAGAAATGGTGGAACGTTATTAACTTCTACCTGCGTTTCGTTGCTTTCTCAGAAGGAAACAGGACAATTGCTTCCAGCTATTGAGGAAACAGTAAGAATGAGTATGCAGTGAAGAAACTGGATTATAACAGTCTCAGAGGAAGTCACACACCCTGGACCTCAGGAACACTCTGAATGCTTCTAGATATTGAGGTCAATCTCAATTGAGTTAAACAACATCCCACTTCAGCAGTCTGTCTCCACTGAATTGCATTATTTTATAGATTGAGAGCAGATACAAGGAATAAAAATCTGTTATTTATCATTGATACAGTTTGAATAAAACCATATTAACACATTGGGGCTTAGTAATAAGCATATACACCTTGCAAATCCTGTGAATGTTCAATAATTTTCCTCTGGGTTTTCTGGTTTCATCCAACAGTCCAAAGACATGTGTTGTAGGCTGCTTGCATCTCTAAATTGTTCATTTTTTGTAAACAGGTGTATGTGTGTGCCTTTGCAGTGATGGGTTAGTTCCAGGGTGTCCCCTTGCCTTGTGAACCAAGTCCCCTGGGATATGACCTTTTCCTTTACTTTATTCAAACTTTTGTTTTTAGATAGTCTTCAGAACCTCACAGGCGTAATTTACACCCATCTTGTCATCTACTGTGGCATGGTTGTGCAGCAGACAGCTTTGCCAACTCCAGGGTCCATGATTTGATCCAGATCCTGGGTTTGGGCTCACAGTTAATATGTTTCCTCTGATTTCTTCCCAACTACCAAAAAAAAAAAAAAAAGCATGCCAGTCAGTGGATTGTTTACACTGAATTGTATGTGTGCACAGTGCTCTGTGATGAACTGGTGGTCCCAGTATAGGCTCTGGATCCACCCTGAACAGCATAAAATGGTTACTAAAAGTGAGTGTGAGAGCTTTATTTCAGATTGTGTTGATCTTTGCTTAGTTTTAGTTTGAATGAATTTCCTCTTGCAGATGTTTTTTTTTCTTACTTCAGCATATATTTTTTTTAACAAAAAAAAAAACCCCAACAATTTCATTCATTTTGTGTTTTAGATTGTTACACTGTATATCATTAGCATCGCTATCTGTTTGCTGAATAAATACATATTATGCATTTTTTTGTTTTGTTGATTAACTACAGGGGAGTGGTTAGCACGTTCGCCTCACACCTCCAGGGTCGGGGGTTCGATTCCCGCCTCCACCTTGTGTGTGTGGAGCTTGCATGTTCTCCCCGTGCCTCGGGGGTTTCCTCCGGGTACTCCGGTTTCCTCCCCCGGTCCAAAGACATGCATGGTAGGTTGATTGGCATCTCTAGAAAATTGTCCGTAGTGTGTGATTGCGTGAGTGAATGAGAGTGTGTGTGTGCCCTGCGATGGGTTGGCACTCCGTCCAGGGTGTATCCTGCCTTGATGCCCGATGACGCCTGAGATGCCCCCGTGACCCGAGGTAGTTCAGATAAGCGGTAGAAGATGAATGAATGATTAGCAACACAAGTAGATTATATAGACAGATAGATAGTCTAATCTAATTTATATATATATAATCTAATATAGCCTAAATATATATATATAATATATAATATATATATTCTTCTTTCTGCCAGCACTCTAGTTACACTTCTTTGGCTCTTGTGGTGTTTTATGAGTCAGAACAAGTCGTGCTATTCTCGGTTCATTTATTTTAGAAAGTTTATCTCCATATGAAAACCAGCCAACTCTTAGTGCGTGTTAACCGGCTGTGTTTCCCTCTCGGTGTTTCTGCGCCCACCCACTCTTCTGTGTGTGTGTGTGTGTGTGTGTGTGTGTGTGTGTGTGTCCCGTTTAGCCTGCCTACTCTCTCTAGCTGCTCCAGCCACTACATGGGGAAGGACAGGCAGCCCAGACGCGGCATTGCCGAATAGTCCACAAGCCAAGAGGGAAATATTCGCTGTATAATAAATCACCGCGCCGTTGAACGCACTCACGTTTTTTCTGAAGCTCATATTAGCTGAGAAACTGGTCAGGAATGGCTTCGTCTCCGTGTGACGGTGGTGGTAACTTTGATTGCGGACTCGAAATAAAAACTCGGTCGGTGGAGCAAACCCTCATCCCTCTGGTGTCTCAGGTGAGTTTTGTGTCCGAGCTCCTGGTTCCTGAGACTAAAGTCAACACAAACCAGCAGAAGATACGGTGTGGTGTTACTTAGCTTGTGTTTATATAACGAAAGTTTACCTATTGTTCGCTTGTTCCAGATTGTGTTCGAGTAAACTAAACAAAACACGAAGCTGCTTGTGGGAAAGTGCTATAATGTTGCGTTGTCGCTGTGGCAACTAAACCGCACCTCTGTGTTTATATGTAACCGGTTTATTGCCATATCATTGACCTCTCTATAGTTCGGTTCAATACTTGCTCCTTGTATTGAACTTACATCGCTTACTGCAACTGGTTCACAGTCCTCCAGACAACTACAGGGATTTCTCAACAGGACAAACTTTTTAAGGACGGAAATTTGTTTTGAAATAACATACAAAGTAGAGTAAATTTTAGAGTAAAGGTCCAGTTATATCAAATATCCTGTTTACACGTGACTGAATTGCACCTGAAATCAAAACGGTTGTTTTCTCAGCTTTTTTCCCTCACCTATTATTCATGTCATGGAGACCAATATGACGTTATATAAAATCATTTTGGAGATATTCCTTCATTTTCGTGTATATTTCATGGCTTCCTGGAAAAATAGAGAAAACTCCATTTATACATTTCCAGCATTTGGCAGACACTCTTATCTATGGAAACTTACATTTTATCTCATTTTATACAACTGAGCAATTGAGGGTTAAGGGCCTTGCTCAGGGGCCCAGCAGTAGCAGCTTAGTGGACATGGGAATTGATCTCACAACCTTGTACTGATTGGTAGTCCAGCACCTTAACCGCTAGCCTACGGCATCCCGCATTTATAGAGCAAACATATTCCCCTGGGTTTGTGCATTGCACTTAGGGCTTGTTAGCAGTAGACAGGATTGACCTTCACAATATTTCCATTTCCGACTATACCTTGTCTTAGGAAAAATGTTTGGATGGAGTTGGTTGGAGTTTGTTGAAGACGAGTTTGTCCAAATCCAGACCACATTCTGCCAGTTAATACAGAGAACAGCACATCAGCAAAATTTTCAAGGACAGATGATGAAAATATAGAACCATTTTAATCTGCCAAATGCAGTCTGATTGGGATCGATGCAGCACATTTGTTTCTACTTGGATAATCCCAGGGACCATAATCACCTATACCCTTTGTCGAATAGTCCACATCAGACTAAGTAAAATTTTTTGTTAATGGGTGAAGAGCCACTTCATACCCCTATGCCGAGTCCAATATCTTCAAAGGTGTATTTTAATGTACTGTGATTTTCCTCCTCTAAATTTTTTTATGTGGTCATGTGCAGAGATTTTACTGAAGTGAGGTCAGATTTATTATCTTATTATTACATTATATTTTGCTATATTTTCACCTGTTTCCAGCCATGAAAATAATCATGTTAAATAGGTATAAATCCTTTTCTTATTTTTTTGCTAAAGCTGCTAAAACTTTCTTGCAATAGGTTTGAAATGATCTATTCCTTATTTTCTACAAATGCCAAAGTGCACACTATGTGTAAGGTACATCATTTGGACACTAACCTATTTCTGTGCCTTGTAGGATTTCATAAGTGCACTGGATGCCCTGCATTACAATTTCACACGAGACTACAAAACAGCATAACTCCCAAAATAGCATGCTACATAGTGCATAGTGTGGGTTCATCAGGACTTACAGCTTGGCCATTGAGTTCCTTGCCCATGTGACTCTGTAAAGGTCATTAGCATTGATGGGGTGCATGATGGGGCTAAATGGGCAGTGATAGGAGGCTTGCCAATCGTCCATTCACTTATCACAAGAAAGGAGGAACCCTTTCAGTAATTCAGACCCTTGTGTGGAGCCCAGACAATAAAAAGTTGGCCTGATCAGAACCCTCCCCCTTTCCAGGGATTTTGGTCTGTTCCTTGGAGCTCATTTCAAATGTATGTGTGTGGAGCTAAAATAAGAGACTCCTAAAAATCAGTAACTGCCTGCTTACTATCATGATAAATCAAAATGAAAAGGAATGGATAATGTATTGTTATTGTAACCATCTCTTTTAGGTCATGTTACAGGAATTCTCCAAACTGCAAGATCACCCGCAATAAACACAAGCCGAAACAAACTGCAATAGCCAGGAAGCTTCTGGTTAAAGCTCTCTCTGTGCTTAAATGTAAATATACACCTTGTGGTTGAAGGTTTGTAGGCAAGACAGTTGTTTCTCTTCTTGTAATTTAAGTTTTCTTCATTTACCCGTTTGTTTTTAGTAGCTCTGTATAACGAATATATAGCAGTGGTAGGGATTTGATCTCAGGAAATGAGTAAACAATGTGTGTAAATACAAGAGCGAGTGTCACGGTTCAGCACAGATGCTGTGATTCTGTCTGAGTGTGTGAGGGAGGTGCACTGATAAGCCAAGGAGGAAATGAAGTGAGGTGTGATTGTGTGTGTGTGTGTGTGTGTGTGTGTGTGTGTGTGTGTGTGTGTGTGTGTGTGTGAGTGTGCGTGTGCGTGTGTGTGTTTGCGTGCTCATTTGGAAGGATGTGCTGTTCGGGCTGATCTTTTCCCCCACTGTTATCAGCCTCATTCCCGCGGCTATGTAATAATCGTGGCTTTAGAAGCAGAGACCACATGTTTGACCATATTCGCTTTCCTGCTTCATCATCAAATCTGTTCTAGATCGTTGCCAGTGCCCATTTTCATTGCCTAAAAGTCAGATCTGTAATTAAATCAGGAAGCATTTTATAATATTTGATGTTTTCATTTACTTTAATAAAGGTTGTGGTTTCTCTGGTGCCCCAGATTTTTTAATCAGATTTGAAAAAAAAAGTATCCAAGCAAGCAGAACAAGGGGTCCCTACTTTTCTTGTCAGTCAGTACTTTCACTGCCTCCCCTGCAGCCTCAAACTTTACACTAATTATATCACTTTTCCATTGTACAGTGCAGCACAAGTCACTGACCAATGCGAACCCCACACTGTAGAATCCTATTAAAGATTTTTTGAGTCAGAAGAGAAAAGTGGTGGATAAACCAGTAGCCCAGGTGCTCAGGACAAGATGCTTACATGTCTGGACTGTTCATGTTTCATGTATTTTTAAACAGAATGTGTTTCACAAAAGAAAAATACACCTTCATGGTGGAACTAGAGCGCAAGTTCCTCCTTGTGAATCCTGCCTGGATTAATCAGCTTACACGGCTGACGTACATTCTATTCATCAGGAGCATGGAGGTATGTACAAAAAGCAACTTAATAAAGTTTGGTCTAATACATACAAAAATAAAGATGCTATCCATACTCAAATAGTAGTCCACATGAAATGAAGAGTATGCTTGTGTATTTTCAGACATTTAAAGCATAACGTCTTTGTCTTATGGACATAAATAATTCTCTTATCACTTGATGTCAGCTAAGATCTCTTTTTAGTCCAGCCAATTAGGTTTGGTGGCCAAAACTTGGTGGGCAGCACATTCCAGCTTTCACGTGCCTGGTGGGCTAGTTAATGAATTTCTGATTTGGCTGCCCATCAGAGAAGCTGTTCCACCCAAATATTAAACAGGATGTCTGTGTGACTGTCTGATCAGTCGATGGTCTGTACCATTTTTAGCTCCACCCATATGTCCTGTAAGAAGGTGACTAATTTCAGCCTGGCTTTTATGGCACAACTCGCTTGGTGGTGGAAATTGTGTCGGTGTGGAGTATTGCAGGCAATTTGCTGAACCATCTGTGGGGAAAAATGCTATAACATGAATCACATGCTCTAGCTGAGCTGATGATTTTTGTGGTTTATGTGGATGTTTTTTTTTTACACAAAAACTGCACTTTGGGTTACTGAAAATATTTGGAAACAATTTCTTTCTTTCTTTCTCGGACTTGGATTAACATAGCTGCTGAGCAGGATGTTTCTCTGTGGTCTGTATTTTCTTATTTGATTAAATTTTGCCGTGTTTAATTGTTCTGCCGCTGTAGCTCTCCAACTGAACAAACCACACTGCAAGCATAGCATTTGGTGAAGACCCGGATAAACACTTTTGTGATTAAGCATGTGTTTTAGCAGTAGTTCCACTTCATTGTTCATACCATGAATCCTCGTGCTTGTCATTTCTCATTGTAGGCCATGTTCATGTGCTTTCCACACTGCATTCTCTCCTACAGGATACACATGCTCTTAATGTTATTCTTAAGACTTAATAGTCCACGAGTTTTCATACTACATGTGTGTGGACAGGGATGTTTTTGAAAACATGATTGAAAATGACATTTTTTGAAATAACTGTATACACGTGAAAGAGACCTGAAGGACAGAATTTTGTGTGCTTTGATTTTGTGTTTAAAAAACAGCTAATTTCATCTCCCAAAATCACTCGACTCTAGCTTTAAATAGCTTTTATAGCACTCTTACAGCTGCTACACAGTTGTTCCAGATACACAATTCACAGTTGGTTTAGTGTACATTAGGAACAGAAGATTTGTTTTGTGATTTGTTTCATGTCATTCACTCTTTTTGGAAAGAGTTTATTGCATTTTGTGGTCTTTCCTCCATGAATAAAAGTTTAGCCAGCTGTGCCGGTGTTGTAGCATCTCCAGGACAGGACTTATGAAGGTTGTGCTGAGGCTTTGATCTGATCAGCCCAATTTTGAAATCCTGCAAAGAGAAAGGCTCATTATTACATATTTGTGCTGGCTCCGTCTTTTGTTTCTGCCAAGCCGAGCACTTTTTCCCCTCCCCAAAAAAGATTTACAGCTATAATTGGGCCGATAGTTCTTTTTTCTTTCTCACGTTATGTGGAGCCTTTCTGTTGCTCTCACACTTCCGTAAATGAAGCCGTTATTAGGTTGTGAGAGTGTGGGAGTTGCACGTATTCAGTTAAGCTCACAATCTGACAAATGCATAGTCTCAGTTACACAGTAAAGATCTTTTCATAAAGTAGCTTACACTAAACTACTTCTGATGCCCTACCGTGCGATCTTGGCAGGGAGGCATGTTTGATATTTCTGTGAAATACAGAATCTAAGATTTCTTTAATGCTGAGGTAATTACAGGTTGTAGGAAAGCCAGCAGGACAGAGCAGTGAAGTAACTGCAGAAAGGATAAACAGCATGTGATTGCGCTGAAAATAAATAAATAAATAAATAAACTATTCTCTGCGTGGAACCCCAAAGGATTACAAGGCTAAGTACCTTCCGGTGCTAGAACAACACTGGTGTTATGTATGGTGTGTAGAAGTTTTGGGTGTGAGCTTTGAGTGCGCTGTTCTCATCTTCATTGTATTTACTCACCCAGCAAAAGGCAAAGCCAGAGATCATAGAAGCTAAAGCCAACTACAGCCCATCCATCTAAGTAATGGATTTCAAACTGTGCTTAACCCCGGGTTCACGTCATTCTAAACCCTGCTTTTAACCCAGAGTAGAGAAACATTTTACACTTTTATACACCTTTATTCCTGGGGCGATGAAACCCTGCTCTTAAGGACATTGGTAGTAGTTAAGAAGCAGGACTACTGATCAGAAGCTTGTTAGATCAAATCCCACGGCCACTAAACTGCTACTGTTGGGGCCCTTTAGCAAGATCCTTAGCTCTTAGCCTCGGATGTTTAATAGAGATAAAAGTCGTTCTGCTTTAGAGTGTCTGCCAGATGTCTTAATGGAAGCAGGGTCAGTATGGCTTTTGCCGTGGTAACTCTTCACCGCGCTACCATATTTGTACACTGTGAAACGACCTGGTGTTAACTGCTCGGTAGCATCAGGCAGCAAAACAGTGAACATCAAGAAAGTCAACACCCTTAGTGAGAGGGAAATATGTGACACCTCAAAATAACCAGAGGTTTGAACTCATTGTACAACTATGTGAGAAAACGCACTGCAGCCAGGAGTAAAGCCCTGTATGTGTGAATGTTCATTTTAAGGACGGCAGATCTCACAAACACTGTATTATTTAGTACAAGTATTGGAAACTGTATACTATGTCCATGTGTTCTACATTCGGCACATCTCTGACTCCCACAGAGCAGTGTGTTAGCCGCTTTTGTTGAAGCAGTCAATTTGTGTTCTGGCCAACGGATGACTACATCCTCTTCCTTAAATTTTTCTTTTCAGCAGCTGTCAAAAGAGCAGTTACATTGTCCCTATAAAAGGCAATATGGATTTGTTGGCTATTCTTCTTTGACAGAATCTATCTTTAATACATGGTAGTTTCTGAAATGGTGCATCTGCACAATGCGCTAACTGTTGGCTTGAAAAAAAGGCTACACATGTTGAAAACATTATTCAGGAGAACTGTTTTAGTTTTCAGCTGCACAGCCGCAACAAGAGTAAAGTTGTAAGAAAGGATCCCATGAATGCATGGTGTCAGTTCTAGAGGATTTTCTAAGCAACATGAATCCAGGCCTTCAGGCCATGACTTTCCTGGTCAGGTCTCAGATTCAGAAGTATAAAGTGTTTGGTCTGTTTCTCTGATATCATTTGTCATGTTGGCGCTCTAGGCTGTAGTTTTGTTACAATCTGTCAACAGGAAGGATGCTAGCTTAATCAGAGCTGTAGTATGATCAGGGTGGAGAAATCAGTAGCCTAGTGCACAAGAATGTTCAACAACCAGAAAAAAACTGACGTTGGGGAAACAGAACATTTAATTTGGTTTGTAGCTTTGCTTAAACCTTTAAATAACTTTATGGTTTCTCAACACTCCTTTTGCAAGTATAACACAAGCTACTAGTTCTGAATCTCACCACCTGCAGCCCTGGAAGATTATTTTTACCAGTTGAAAAATAATTAGCGTGCACAGATCAAGTGTACTCCAGATGGGGATGGGTTTCCTTTTGAGTCTGGTTTCTATCAAGGTTTCATCTTCATATCATCTCCTCTGACTTACTCCTTAGGGATAACTATACATTTAACTTATAAACTTGATTATTTTTATCATTCTTTATTTATATATTTCTGTGAAGCTGTGTTGTAGCAATGTCCATTTTTAAAAGCACTCTTTTTGTCAAGAGTACAAACATGATGTTCTATATCTAAGTGTAATGAACATAGTCATCATTTCCTTTAGTTTCTATTAACACACTTGGCTAGATAATTAGCTGACCATATGGCGTGATTTTATATTACTTTAGCTACTGTTGTAGAATTATCACTTATTCTTCTGGACACCCAATACAGACAGGGCAGCACTTTGAAGTCTAGCTAATGAATTCATGATTTGTTCACCTGTGATGATGACCCTGTCCTTCTGGGTCACCCTGGGAAATATCAGGATCCCACTGAGCAGGTCTTTTGTATGCCAGCTCATGGCTGATTGTGATCTTGGGCCTCCATGATAAATACTGTGGGACAATAAAGTTTTCTGAGAGCAAAAGTTTTCTGCACTTACTATTGCCTCTAGTTTTTTTTTCTTCATTCTTCTTCGCCACCTTTTTTAACTCTCTGACATTTCAACTTTCATCACTGTTTACATTGCATTTGTTAGCAAGACAGGAAAATAAAGAGTTCATTCCGTGGCTTTTTTTTTTTCCCCTCCCAGAATCTACAGGCATCCGGACTATTCATTTGTATCATTCTACAGTGTGCACTGGCACAGAGACAGTGCCTGGCTGCAGTCGCTGGGCTTGTGGAATGTGAGGCGTTTGTGACGAATACCCCACTTACCTTACTAGTAATTACAAAGGCCTCATTATTCTTCTACCAAGAAGGCAAATAGAAATATATAACAGCTGATGCATGTCCTCGCTACACACTACGGTACATAAACCTCTGGGTTTGGGTTCAGTTTAATCTCTTTAATTTAACTTTATCTGATAAATAATAAAACAATCTGCCTGATGTAAGTTTCTTTCCTTATACAAGTTAATCTTTTCAGAGAAAATAGACTTTCTAATTCATTATCGGAAATAAAAGTGCTATTTTCAGCAAAGTCCAAATCAGACAGTTATCTATATACCTTAGGAAGTTCAGATTTATCAGCATTTTCTGCTGCAGTTCCAATGTTCCCAGAATTGGAACAAATTCACTCTTGGTTTTGATGTTTCATGGACACAGAGTCTGCCAACATTTGGTTACTTACTGATGGACACATTTATATCAGGGGAAATGTTAATTTCATTTAAATTTCTGCCATTTTCATACATGTCTTTATCCAGAGTGACTTACATTTATCTCATTTAGACAACTGAGCAGTTGAGGGTTAAGGACCTTGCTCAGGGAAAAGAAGTGGCAGTTTGGTGGTCGTGGGATTCGAAAGGCTGGAACTCACAACCTTCTGATCAGTAATCCAACATTTTAGCCACTGAGATGCCACTTCCCCAATTTTGTTTGTCTGTATCTCTATTGTAATCAGCTTAGTTCTACTTAACTTAGATGAATAACCCAAGATAAAGGGTTAAAAATATCCCTTTGACCTAAATATATATTTCCTGCCAAAAAACATACTTAATATCTGCTCCAAAATTTGATTTCATGTGTAGATTTTCTTTACATATGTGGGTTTCCATATAGTTTTAGAGACATAAGTTTTGTTGCAACACTAGATGTGTAGATGGCAGACCAGTGGTTTAGTCCAGCATGAAGTATTGGATATACTGCAAATAAATGTATTATTAGAAATCAAGAAGCCTGGTTGAAAAAGCAAGTTCAGATGTATGACCCTGAATACACTGCTACAGCATATTTAATGCTTGAAGGCCATGAAGGCCATGAAGAAGTGAAGGCTCAACAGTTAAGGGTTGGGTTACTGATCAGAAGGTAAGGGGTCCAAGCCCCAGCACCGCCAAGCTGCCACCTCTGGGCCCCTGAGTGAGGCCCTTAATCCCTCTGCTCTAGTGGTGTGGTGTTATGGCTGATCCTGGGACTTTCTAGCAAGCTGGCAAACGTGAAGAAAGAATTTCACTTTGCTGTAATGTACATGTGACAAATGAAAGCTTCTTTTTTCTTCTCAAGTTACTTGAGTTCGGAATAAGCTTTACTAATCCTACACATTCGCTATAATGGCTCGGCGCCTCAGGCGATACAGAAAAGTCTTTTCTGTAGACCATCTATTTCCCCTCAGTGCTTTGAACGTTAGCACTTTAGAGCAATATTTTTAAAAGAAAGTTAATCGAGTCTTTAAAGGCCCCTTTAAATCATATTGTGGTTAAGATGATTTATCTTTTGGTAACTTCTGAAGTCACACCATTGGACCATGCCCTCTAATTATGTCTTGTCATGGTGGTGCTGTCATCTAGAAATTGTTCAGTGTTAGAGAGATATACGGACATGCAGATTCCATTCGATCCGCACATATGAAAATGTCTCATATTTCAGTTTTTTTAGTTTTTCATAATTTGTATTGTATTGAAAGTTGGAGGTTTTGTGTCACAGCAATAAAATGAGTAGGAACCAGGTAAATTAAAAGCATGCTTCAGCATGATATTGAGGTTCCATTTGTTTTCTCTGTTTATCTCTTCATGCTTCCTACTTAACTCAGATCTAAAGAGCTGCCCCTTGAGGTAATTAGTTCCATCAGTCATGTCACACTTGGGCCGACGGGATTAGCCTCGTGCGTCGCTCTGCTGGCCGTATAAGCACGGATAATGCAAATTCTAAATAATGCTAACATTAGCCATGCACTCAGGAGCTTTGACTGCTAGGCTGTCGGCTTCCCCAATCCACCTCATGAATATTGATTACTGGCTCTCAGAGCAGGATCCACTTAGCTGCCAGGAGGCATTGGATGGGAATCTCTCATGCCTGACTGTCTCCATGCCAGTGTCTGGTGTTTTTTTTTTTTTTATCCATGTAGCAGTGACTGGCTTGACTGGAAGACATTCTGTCTGCTGTCATCTGTTTTTTAGAGACATACAGGTAGTGAAATTTAGTTGGACAGGACAGCTGGTTTTACAGTTTTAGTCCCTCTTGGACATGAGCTGCTGGCAGCTGGGGTTCATGCTGACAGCGGCAATGTTGGAAAGAGACATTTTTATCTCTAATATTGACTTGCAGAGATTATTCCATATTTAATAAATAAATAAATTTAGCACTGAGCTTAATTGTTTATACTGAAATAGTGATGCACCAAAGATATTAAAAATTCACGTAGCCCAAAGCCACAAGTACTGATCCTGAGTCTCTGTGCCACTAGTCTGAGTCACAGCTAAGAGCTACAAGTCCTGGTTCGGTCTCGAGTCCCTGTGCCACCAGCCTGAGCCATGGCCCATGGTTTCTGTGCCACGTGTCTGGGTCACGGCACCGAGCCGCAAATCTTGAGTTGAGGCAGGACACAGACTCGTGTCAAGCATTTTGAGATTTGAGTTTGAGTCGAGGCTGAGCTATCGAAGCTGTAAGTTCCTGGTGACTCTCAATTGTTTAGCCATGAAATTCAATTACATTTCATATCCTTAAAGCATTGTACTGCAAATGAGTAAAACCCTGCCATATAATTCTGAGAGAATACACTGCAGTGCACATGTTTGGAGTACAACATTTATAATGTTTAATATCAGATACTTTATTATCTCATTTACACTGACATTTAATAGCCAATTGATCTCAACAGTTAGTATAAACAGTTCAATATGTTACCATGTTGTGTGTGTGTGTTGGCTTAGTGTATTCCTGTGTACAGATCATGGTGTGGTCACATTCCTGGGTGAGGATCATGTTCTTCACTGGACCAGGGGATGTCTTCACTAAAAGGAGAAATGATCAGGGTCACAGGTTAACCCTTTAGGGCTAAGACCCGGATGCCGTCTCCATTTCACTGTAGCGTGTGACTTATTGCCCACAGGCTTCTAAGCACTGTAAATCCGCTCTGTATTCTGCCTGTAAATCATGTCTTCTTCTGTAGTGTAGTCTCAATGACTTTTTGAAGTAAAACACCTTTAAGTGGTGACTTTTTTAATGAGTCTGATGTAAGAGAAGAGACTAAAAGAAGAATAAAAAACCGTCTGTGGGTTTTTGCCTGGGGCATCTAACCACGTGACCTTGCTCTAGGCTTTGTAAGACCTTAAACACTCCCAGATACTAATCATATATACACCTGATAAATCAGCTTCTCAAGCTCAAGGATCAAGATCTCATTCAATGTTTTTCATTTTTCTTTACAAACAATTCCATTATAACCCCTAAAATATCTGTCCATTATAAGTAATTGTACCTGCAATGGAAATGAAACAAACAATACCCTGTTTCTGAAGCTTACGTTAGGAAAGGGAAGATCATTTGGACAATTTCTGTTGTAGATAGCAGATACCTTGTTTCATTTACTCCTTCAGGACATATAATCTCTGCAGATGAAACAATGCTACTTTCATTTATAGATTTTGGAACAAACTGGTTCACAATTCATCACAATTAAGATCAAAACTTTGGGCATTTTACAGAAGCCTGATAGAAAAAGTTACCCAGAAATTCCCTTTTTTTCTCCGTGTCACGTGAATGTGAGGTTGTAGTTGGCCATTAAGACACTGACTGAGTCTGACTGGATTTATTTATTAACAACAATACAGGATACAGGATTTGCTCCAGAACAAAACCCCACGATTGATCATCCCCCCAGCAACGATCCTAACCTGCCAGTTTCTCATTAACAAACATAAATCCAGTGGATGTCAGGATTAGTCAGTAGCCTCTCCACTCAACAGGATTTCTAAATATCGAACATGTTTAATATTTTAATGCCTGTGCAGCCAGACTGGACTAGACTTACGACTCAATTCTACACACTTTACACCAGTAATCATTGTAGACCAGCCTAAAAATGGACACCTTTTGTGATCCTTATGTGTAAATCAGCTCGAGAACAAACCTAATTGCATAAAAGGCTGTGAATTCAAAACAGCCACTTGTGAGAGTTTTTTAAGGATTTTTGTTCTCCCAGGTTCCAAAAGCGGAATGAAACAAGGATCAATTTCATTTTACTTTCTTGCTTTTTATGACTTGTGATGTTCTCTCTTGATGATGACTTTGGAAAATTATTATATAGTGAATAGTGAATGATGTATTGATTTATACTCGAATTATGCACATAGCACACAGGAGCAGGACTGTAACTGGCATTGAATGTGCACATCGATTAAACATAAAAAACAGAGATACTCATGGTCACCGATATCTTTCTGCTTTATAAGGCTGTTCCAGGCTGTTGTGCTGCACTTTGAAGAGAGAGTGAGAAGAGAAATTACACTCTGAAACTCTCAAAACTCTTTCACCAATTTGGCCAACAGGAGACGTGCACATGCCTGAAATGTTTCGTCTTTCCGTGATATCCCAAAGATTTTTTTGCCCTTATATGAGGCGTGTGCTGTGGCACTTCTAGTTGTTCCGTCTCAGAATTTTTATAGCTGCATTAAAACACAGCCAGCTCTTTGTAAAGGACCGGTTTCCCAGAGAGAAGGTGGAACGTAAGGCTTTACTGCTGCAACACCCACTGAGAGGAGTCCGATAAAACAACCCCATATTTAACCCCAAATAAGTCCTCGGAGGAAAAGGAAGTTTAGTATAAACAGACAACTTATACATGTACAGAGGTGAAGGTTTAAGATTAAAGTACAGCAACTACAATGAAGAAGAAGAAGATGATGATTAGTTAGATTCGTGTCTTCATTTAAAACTATATAAGAATTCTTTCTGGTTAGATAAAAATTTGTAACATTCTTAAATTTCCTCCTTTTATTTTCTTGCCTTTTTTTTTTTTTCCAGGAAGACCTCCTGTCTGTAGCCACATAATACCACAAATGCTAACCGATTAGATCCCAAGCTTGTAAAATCACAATAACAGTAACTCAGGCAGATTTGCAGATGCTGTTTTCTCTACAAACAAAGACCAAAGTGCATTAGAATGGTTTTATCTCAGATCACAGTTTTGTTTTCATGCTACACCTCTTCACCTTAATCAAATTATACTTCATCGCATTTTATTTCCCTGTGTTTACTCAAGAGTCCTGAGAAGTGAGAGATCAGGTTGGCGTTTCGTTTTCACTGTTCATCAGTCAGGACAGGTGATGGAGCTGAACAGGGTGGCAAAAGCATAACAGGTGCCCCAGCGTTCTTCTGTAACAGTTTAACAGATACAGACTGCGCTCTCTCTCTCTCTCTCTCTCTCTCTCTCTCTCTCTCTCTCTCTCTCTCTGTGCAGTGAGTCACCACTGAACAATCCATTCCAGCAATACATCCTTTCTCAGAAATCATCCACAATATAACATCCACATATAACATCCTCAAGCTTACACCTTATTCACAGACTCGTGCTCTAATCGCCATAGAAACCGCTAAAAATATTCTTCTAAATGACTGAATGGTGACGACAGTTACACTGAATGCTTAACCACTAACCAGTAGTTTGTTAGTAGAAATAAGAAATAAGCAAATCAGTTTGCTGTTATGGTTCACGCTACCATTTCACAAACTCTAAACAGATGAAACATCCGTTTCTTATTTGAAGCACAGAATAAACTTCTGATGAAGTTTGTGAAACAGATTGTCTTGTTTCAGCAGCATTCGGACAAGCCACGTCATTACTTCACTGATTAGACTATTAGATTCAGTTTACCCTGAAATCACAATGGGGTTTGTGCTAATGTAATATCTTTTGAAAAGTTCTTGAAAGATCTTCGTTTTGAAGGTCTAGAAACTCCACACAGAAAGTGTACTTGGGCGAACTAATACGTTTATTAACACGGAACAAGCGGCTTGGAGTAAATGAGTTCAGTAACCGCATGCACCTAATTCTTCATTCGCTGCCTCTTCGATTAAACGTTCATCAAATTCTCTTCCTGTAGCTTAACGAAAGCTCGACATATTACGTTCAAAAGTTTCTGAAGGCTGCATGAACTGAATCTGGTGTTTTTAAATGAGGAGAACGTGAATTATTTCAAAATTATCAACATTATCAACATACATTTATTCATTACATTTATTTTCTGCTCAGTAGTTTAGTGCAAAAGTTTGCATACCTCCAGGACATACTAAGATGTTTCAGTCATGGCAATTTTTCATGAACTATGTCCTGGCTGTGTTTAAGTGGATAGGTGGATAGGTGTATACTCATCCAGATTTCAGTTATTATTTTGTCAGAGCTGTGATCTTTGCGCTTTGCAGTTCATGTGGTTTAGAGAAGGAATAATAGTCTCTCTAGTATTGAAAGCTTCAAACTCGCAAGGTTGAGACCATTGCACTGAGGGAGGACTGCACTAACAGGAGGATGTGTTTGCAGCCTTCATTTTAACCAATGGGTGGTCAAGATGTGTCAAGAAAGAGCTACAGGCTGGATAATTGGCTACAGATGATTGGAACCAAGCAGTACAAAACCTGAAGGCTGTGGAGTTTGAATTCTTTAGCTTGTTATAGTCATTCATCTTATTTGCGCAAGTCGGAGAAAGGAAACCGGAAACTTTGTGTCCGTTCAGCTGTAATGTAGTCTCTTGTGCTGTATGATGCGCTCTTCTTCTTTTAACAAACGTCTGTAGGTCTGTGGGTTTACTAAGTGGGTTTCACGTCTAGGCATTTCCACTGGCTTTCCAGTGCCACATTGCCAACTTTCCTTTCTGTCCTTGGTCATCAGTAATCAAGCTTGGTGAGGACCTGAACTATGTGAAAGGAGGCATTGTTCTCAACTGAATGTCCTCGATGAAAAGAAAGTGTGTAGGAGTTAAGGCACGGAACGAGTATTCAACCTTCAAGAAGCCGGGACTGTAGAGGACACACACACATACACGGCTTAGTCAAGCCTTAAAGGGGAACCGCAACAAAATCTGGGCAGCACCAGCTTGAATATTCTTCTGTTATTTTATGCCTCAAGATTTGCTAATACCAGAATTACCAATGGGAAAGTACAGCGTGATACCTGGTTGAACTTTTAAAAGGATGAAAAATGAGTGCCGGGACCTTGACATCTCTCTGTTGCTAGCTTCTTGTTTTTTTTCTGCACAGAAATCATCAGAGATCTCTTTTCTCCATCCTCCATGCAGTCGGACATGTTTCCAATGAGGTCCCTCTGCATTCAGTCATGTTAAGGACCCTGGATTTAGGCCTGGTTTCTATGCTTGGACAAACCCACTGATCTAATGTACTGCACTACTTTGCCTCAACAGCTATTAAAGATTCCTGCAATGAACGATAAGATCAAGCTTTTTCTCATCACATCCTGTTAACACTTCAGAACGCAATGGATCAATGTGCTTGCAGATTTCAACCCTCTGGGAGCTGACATTTATAAATTTCACTTTGGCCTAAGAGCAGTATTGTGTGAATGCTAGCGTGTCTTTGGGCAGTGCTGATATGAAAACTCACAGTTAAACCTAAACATTAATCACATTTGGGGCCTCAGCCTGATGTCATGCTCACTGACACATACAAAGTGTCAGGAATGCATCCAGAAGCTGAGCCCACATACCGTGCGCTTCGTTGCAATGCTTATGTTAGGCTTAAAGATCTCACATAATGAAAGCACTGTTGAAGTGTGATGGTCATACAGTCATTTCTAAGGTGGAAAACACATACCTTTAACATTAGCTAACTCTGGATTCCTTCTCCTCCTCCTTCTCCTTCTCCTCCTCTTACTTACCCATTAAATGAGTGTTAAACTGTTGAGAAGATATTTAATGTCAGTGATTTTGTATTCATGTGCATATAAACCATATTGTTAAATCATAGCCATGCATTGTGCTGTATTCCGAATAATGCTGGAGTCGTGCAGCCAGGTCAGATTACCTCATCACATACTGCCTGGTTTAATGTAACACTGGCAACAAACACGTGTATGTGTAGAAGGGGTTGAGCAGCTCCTGACCTAGACCTGTGTGAAGGATCCTTGTGCAATCTCTGAGGACTCATTAACAATTAGCGAGGAGAAAGCTTGTATTGACTGAGAAGGGAAACCACACGTGGCTAGGTTGTGCTTGGGAACAAAAGAGCCCTGTGTTTTAATGAGGCTCTCACATGGGAGCACTTTGAGCTCTTTTAAGACCCAGAGGTTTTTTTTTTTTTTTACTGTAGATCGAAAAATTCAAGGATTTCCCAGCATGCCTGTCATGGCAGAACATTAACTGGTATTGAATGAAACTACAGTTTGTACTTGCAAGTCTTCTGTTAATATTAAATACACTGCGTATTTGTAAATACAAGGCTAGTTCTGAAGAACTTTATTGTAAACGATAAAAAAAAAGGCTTTAATCCAGGGCTTTTTTTCCTTTGCATTAATAAACCAACCATAAGGAAGGTCTATATATATATATATATATATATATATATATATATATATATATATATATATATATATAGTATGTATGTCAATATGGTGTATTATTGTAGTGATTTGTTATTTACGATGCTAAGGTGATGTGTGTGCTAGCTGAGGCTGAAACAACCGAGCAATGTTCCACCAGTCACAAGGATTGACAGGAAAGGAGATTAGACTGGGCATCTGTCCAGCACCTTATCTAATCGTTGTGATGTATAACGTGGGCTAAACCAGTTAGGATCGTAATTTTAATGACTGCCGTAGGCCATAAGACCGGACTAACGTTTTAGCCTAGACTGTAAAAACCTTGCTTCTTGCTTCTTATTTATTTCTTTTTCTTTAGAATTAGTAATCTTTGTTACTAATTAGTAATATGTTATTCATTTCAGTAAGATCTTCAGTGCTTCTCAAGAAGAATGCATTTTACAAGCATCATTATTTTCTCCGTTTTGTTTTTCGTTTTGCACTGTGAAACAATCCAGGAGATTTGGATTCTACTGCTGAAAAAGACAAAACCAAACAAAGCAACACCAAGCACCTTTAATGCTTTCTTTATTGCCTTGAATGTTCAGATTGCTTTCATGTGTGTTTAAATGAAGGAATGGCAAAACGACCGACTCTGCTGGTAAAATATTTCCTTGAAAACCATCTCCAGAAGCTGGTATAATGAGTGTAAGGGGTTTGTGTTGTACATTTAATCATCATTTTAAAAACTTATTTCAGCAGTTAGTGTTCCCATTTCTGCTACCGTGCTCGTGAATAGTTAAGATGTGCCCTGATACTTTTCTATTTCCCCAGTGTGAACTGTCTGACCGTGTACAATATGTGACCTCGGCACGGAAGATAAGCTCAGGCACTGTGCTGCTTACTGGCCACATACAAAGTGCCAGAGGGTGAAGGGGAAAGAGAGATATTACTTTACTGCCCATCGACCATGGCGCACCGGGGGCTCTTGTAGAGCTTGTGTCCTGCCTGACCTGGCACGCTGTGCCTGTTCCAGCATCTGATCTTAATTATCTGTCTTTCTTCAGGCTGGATGCAGACTAGCACACTTAACCATCATCTAATCTGGGCTGTGGAGACAATATGGTCCTGTTATTAAAATGTGTACTCAGCATGAACTCACTTCTCTTCCCAGCCCACTTGCCCTCCCCCCTGGAACAATCTTATTTTTGCATCAAATTGCTGAGGATGAGGCACGAGGGTAATGAGGTTTCTTCCTTAAAGACATTAAAAGCCAAGGAACATGGCTCATTGAAAAGCACAAGGCACAATGTCACCTCTTGCTGGGATTTTGCTGCAAGTTGCTAAATGTCCATCTGTGTGGGTGATGAGTATAATGATCGAGCATTATGGCGTCTGCTAACTTTATGAGCTTCTCCCCCTCCGTTGTCTAACCTAGCGTGTCATTGAAAGCGAATGCATGGCTTTGGCAGCCGCCGACTGTCTCTGGAACAAAGAGATCAAATGTGACACAGTTTCCAACAAAAAAAAAGAAATGAAATTAGGAAGACACCAGTCCCACTTCTGATACAAAACCAAGATTAGAGTTTTCAACAGGAGCCAATGTCCTTGTACCTGAGCAACATATTACAAGATTCTGCTGCCAAGTTAGTGGAAAAAGACACACAGAACAAGAAGATGCTTATATACCGTGCTGTAATCTGTGTCATGTCTGTCAGTGCATTAGTTAGTAACACACCATGTTAAATTTGATCCAGTGAAAGAGACATGGTGACTTAGTGCTCAGCATGTTTGCACTGCAACTCCAGGGTTGAGGGTTCGATCCCTCTCCTGCCCTGTGTGCACCCCTCCTGTTCTTTTAGTGTGTGTGATTATGCCCTGTGTTGGGTTGGGCCCTGGAATAGGATGGGCGAGTCCCCTAGAATAGGCTCATTGCTTCCTGTGACCTAAGTGGGATGAGTGCTATAGAAATAGATGAATGAATAATAAAGTGTGTTTCAGGCTTACATCATGCTTCCCTACCTTAAATAGTCCATATAGTCCATATAGCCCCCCCTCTCTGTGTGTCCCTGTCCCCGGTGTGAATCAGAATGGCACTGATAGCAGGGATAAGAGCACTTTAATCTGTTACACTATATATCACACAGGAAGTATGCATTTGACTTCCATCTCCCTGGGATGCTAGACCGTCTGCTAGTGAGAGGGAATTGGCAAGACCAACTTGTGGAGAAAACTGGGGAAAACTCCTCAACCAAAAATTGTTTCATAATCACAGCAAGGGTGGATTAATTAGTGAGAGCGAGACTTACTGATTAAACAAGTGGAATAAGGTGTGATGACTTGGACTGCTTGTTTGGAATGAAAACAAACACACACACACACACACACACACACACACACACACACACACCCACACCCCGGATTAAATGCTCCTGCACTATAGAGTTTATACCTTGTGCATTTCTTTAGTGGTCACTGTATAACACTGTAATCAGACTCTGCTTAGTTTGTCTTTGTGCATCACTAAATGCAGTGATTTGTATTTGTGAGGACGAGAACCTGTCCAAATAATAGGCAAAAATGGGCCATCTTTGAAAAGCAATTATACGTGATGGATGAACTGGACCGCCTTCTCAGGATGTTGCCGATATTCATGTGATGCGCTCCTTCTTCTTTTATAGACTTTTTTTAAAGTACCTTAAATATCCCTCCTCAGTAGAATGATTTGTATCTCAACCCCTAGAGCCTGATTGCATCTTATACCATCAGTCCTGCAAACATATGCACACACGCACGCACACACACACACGCACACACACACACGCACACGCACACACGCACACGCACACACATACACGCACACGCACACACATACACGCACACACACATACACGCACACACACGCGCACTCACACGCGCACACACACATACACGCACACACACACACATACACGCACACATACACGCACACACACACATACACGCACACACACACATACACGCACACACACAAGCACACACACGCGCACTCACGCGCACACACACGCAAGCTCATCATTTTGATTCGAATGATGGAATACTGATATTGGCACAGCCAGCAACTCCATTGTTTCGTTTCCTTTCAAACTCCATCCAGCAGGAGCCCTGGGAGGTGCTGGCAAGTGCATGGGCTTTTATTCTTCTGATTTGGAATCAGATTATCTTCACTTTCTAAAGCATGGACTTCTTTTATCTCTCTTGTAAATGTTCAGTTTGTGACGCATGCAGTGCTGGTGTTGATCATACTCGTGTTCATAATGAGGTGCATATAAGAATTTCTTCCTCTCTCTCTCACTCTCTCTCTCTCTCTCTCTCTCTCTCTCTCTCTCTCTCTCTCTCTTTCTTTCTCTCTCTGTGTGTGTGTGTGTGTGAGATTGACACTGGCATTGAACCTGTTTAAAAACTGTGGTTAGAATATTGTGAAATTGCAGTTATTGTGTTGATTTTTGAAAAAAAAATCCTTGGTATTATTCAAAGTAAAGTGAACAGAAGCTGATTTTCTTTCATGTGAAAATGTCTAGAGGAAGCTGATAAAGCAAGACCACACGATAAGCATGTTAATATCTTGCAGGATACAAACCACACTCATGAATAAATTGCTTTCTGCAAACCAGTCGATTTTATTTTGTAACACAATTTGAAAAATATATATTTTTAAGACATTTTATAATATTTTCTGAGGCGCTGTTGGGTTCAAACACTGGGGGCTTATCTTGTCAATTAACACACACACATGCACACACACACACAGAGTGAGTGGTGTCCTTACCACAGCTGGAATACTCTTCTGCAACACCACACAATTCAATCCATTTGACTGCTCTGCTTCACCATTAGCAGATGATTACTTAACATGTCTAATGACCTCTAATAACCCAAACAAGCATTAAGTTCTAGAGATTTCTCACTATGAATCTAGGTATATGAACATTTTCACAGTCATCATCATCATGTTTTACTGCATATGGTGACCCTGCCTCATTAACTACAGACATCTTTCACTGGTTAAGTGAAGAATCCAAAAACATGGTGTTCATTTAGAATCAGTCACGGATAAATTTGTGAAGTTACACAGATTCACTCTGTACATGTTGCCTAAACGTCATGGCTGAATAGTAGGAGTTGTGATTAGTGTTTAATCCACACTGGACATGCTCTGACACCACCAGGTAAATAAGCGTTAATAAATCATGGGGGACAGCGGACGTTGTGGGTAGTTACGAGTTCGAATCCTAACAATCGTAGCCTGAGACGGCTGTGGTAGTCAAGAGAGATGTGCTGTATCAGTGGGAGGGACATCATACTCTCTCTCTTTCATCTGTCAATCACAGCTATGTCTTTAATCACGGCCTTCTGTGACCTCACGAATGCGGAAAAGGGAAGACTGTGGCCTAGAGGAAGAAGTGTTAAAAATTGAACATCATAACTGGTCTTTAATTGAAAAACACCTGATACGTAAACCGTGACTTGCGGAAATCTCAAATAATCATGGAATTAAAATGTAGATAATGAGCATTTTAAAGGCATAAATGAATCCAAAGTGGATGCCTTGTGTAGTGGCATCCCCTCCCAACCATCCTCAAATCATACGCCATGTTGTAGCAATAATGTAGTTTACTGGAGCCAGATCTGATCACAAATGTGTGTGTGGGGTTGATAACCATGTGTGAACTCTGATTTCTGATGTAGATGTGTAGTTTTTAATGGCACACTGCCAGGGAGAGTGGTGTGATTTAGTGGGTTGTCTCTCTGTAACACCACTGAATCAATATCCTGTTTCATGACCTCCTGTTTACACAGCCTTCCTAGCCATGTGCTACTCCACCAACAGGAAGTCATGGGTGTTATGCCCACACACACACACACACACACACACACACACACACACACACACACACACACACAATGTATTACCTTCTGCTACACTTAAGTTGAAGTTCCTTATCTTCTTGTTTTAGAACTTTCAGGCCAGAACAGCACTAAGATCAGTGAAACATGCACATGCACACACACCCACACACACACACACACACACACACACACACCTTGGAGCACTTCATCTTTCGACAGATATGGATCTGGGATGTTTTTTGACCAAACGCCTGGCTTTACAGTTAGAAATTATGTGAAACTGACCTCCTATATACATTATTGGGGGCAATAATTCAGCTACAGCCTGCTCTGTTTCTTTGTCAAATGAGATACAAGTAAGCTTGTAGAAGTGGATTCTGTAATTAAAGCTGTTGGTGCTGTAACTAAATGTATGAACAACATTAATACAGGTAACTAGATGCAAAAGCTAATGTGGGAGTCACTTAAAACATTAAAGGTACGAATACTCTGTAAATTGCATTTTAATAATCCATATGTTGGCTATTTTTTGTGCTTGCATGAACAGTTCTTCACCATGTAAGTATGTAAAAGATCATTTTTGTCTCTGAACACAAGCATTTCACAAGCATGCTCAATAGAGTTTAATGACTTGTGCTTTCTGAGTTGCTTTTCTTCTCACCACGCTTGTAAAGAGTGTTGTTTGTTTTTCCCTCTCAGCTTGAACCAGTCTGAAGATTTCTAATTTTTTTTGTGCCCAAGTGGGATTTCCACACACAGCGAACGTTTGATCCAGCTTTGTCCTGTAGTGAAAACGTACATAATCCTAATCAAATAAACAAACCAGAAGGAAATCCTCAGATACAGTTTTGACTTTTGGGAGTAATTTGAATATAAAATGCTCTACTTTATACATGATTATGGAGATATGTGCATAAAAGGACACATTTACACATATTTAGGGAACTATGAAGTTTTTTGTGAAGTGTATATATAGTAGAACATGTCAGTTTTACCACTGGAATGGTTTTCCCAGAGCCTCACACATATAAGATCATGTGTTGTGTCGCCTCTCGAGGGAATTCCTTCAAATTTCTGCAGAATAATAAAGCAGACAGAAGTAACAGTTAGTCATAATGCAGAGGGATCAGATATCACTGAGTTGAATGAATTAGAATCCGGAGAGTGTGGAGTTTCCCGTGCCGGGTACAAGACACTGCTGAATGAGAGAAATTAAACCCAGCTTGTCTGGCAGTCTAAGCCTGGCTTTGTTTTCGCTCCACAGAAACTGGGTGCATTGTTTATATTCTTCAATGATTAATCGCCTTGTTGTTTGCAGTACAAACCAATAAGAGCATATGTCATTCACCCATCGTGTAGGTGACAAATGGCGGTGAGGCTGAGAAGTCGCAAATACCGTTGACTGATTGCTAATGATCACTTCTCCTGTGTGCTGTGTATCGTGTCATCCTGTAGTCTTGCTTTACATTACAGGTGTCCTTTAGCTTTGAGCTCTCAGCCTGCCCTTGGGGGAGGGAGGGGACCGCGCTGGGGGAGGTGACAGCGGGGAAGGCAGGAAGTGGTGGTTGGTGTCAGTGTTTTAGGCGGAAATCGAAAATGGATGTGTAATGCATAATTGATAGATTTAATCCCAGCACAGAGGGAAGACCATTGGTGTGAAAGCATTTGTCAAGCTGTGAGACTGCAGGGTTCCTAACTAATACAAACGCAGTCGGAAGACCTCAACTCTCACACGGACTCGCTTAGATTCCTGGTAAACACACTGGGCCTCAATTAAGGAACTGTATACGAGCAGATTTATTCTTAAAAAAAAAAAGTTCTGAAAAACAGACTGATTTAATGTGAATCTCGACAGCAAGGCTTCAGATTGCATAATTATCATGAGTTATTTTTGCTGTTTTGTTTATTTGGCATACAGAGCACACGATCAAGTTTAAATAGCTTATTTATTTCGCATACGATTGTACGGGCATATTTAAAGGACATTTTGTGACAGAAAGTCATTTCCTATTAATGTCTTGATAAAAAGCAGTTCAAAAGAAGTCATTGAATAAACTGAAATGACAAATAAGTCCATCTGTTCAATCAAGACAACAGAAATGGTGTCATATAAAAGGAGGAAGCGTTAGTTTTGGGTCTGTCTTTGCCGAAGCGCTGCGATGGCTGAGCTGCATTACTGGAAGATTTAGAACACAACACGCCTGGGAGGTGCTCTTTAGCCTTTAGCACTGTTTAGTTGTTATTTTGGCATTTTCAGCTCTTGGTGAGCTTCTGGAGTGTTGTAAGCATCATGGAATATAAATCAGTTGTGTCTTGAATGCTCTCGGTAAGTTACAGATGATTAGCATTTATCAACATAATGCACATCTGAGATTAGAAAGAAAATCACATTTGATCAAATCATGAGTTCTGTGTGGAGAATAAAAAGCTTTACACGTTTAACTTGGCGAAAAGCTTGATAAATTAGGCCCTCTGTGACCTTGTTTCCTCAAATTGTGTTTCCTTCATTCCAGATAACCACACTGATTAATCACAAGGACAAGCTAAAGAAGACGGAGAAGACCTCACGAGCCATCCAGAGGGTCGGCCAGGCGGTCAGCACCGCCGTGAGCCGCTTTGTGGCTGTCGGAGAGGCCATCGCACTGGAGAATGAAGAATTAAAGGAAGAAATGGGTCACGCATGCTTTGAGGCCAGACGAGCAGGTTGGTCCACAGTTAACCACGCTACGCATTTCACAAGTATACAAAGTCTTTAATTTTATGTGCTGCATGTAAAGTGGAGCAATGTGCAGCTCAGCTTCCTGTGACTCTCAGAAGAGGCCATTAAGAGAAGTGCTTTGAATATTCATTGGTTTTCTTGCTCTTGTTTGAATGTAATCACGTCTGCCTAAGAAAGAGAAAGTGCAGTGGAGAGTGTGTTTTTTCCCTTTTCATCCTATTGTGCGAGGTGAGCGCTCTAACCTTCTCTCTCACCCTGTAGAGCAACTCTATTAATAAAACCTCAAACACTTCACTTCTCCGTGTCTCATTCCTCAATTCCTTACGGATTAGCACATGCAGCTGGCCTTCCTTCCACTGCTCAAAATGATTCCTTGATTACTTGCTTTGTTAAAACTTAGTATTTATTTTATTGTCAAGTCCAGAATTATTAGCACCCTAGAATAAAGAATAACATGATGCAATAGGGTTCTAAGCCTAAGCATACTTAATATAGCAGTGGTTTTTCTAGCAATTAGTCTCTTTGACTGGTCTCGTGAACTGAATGTGTTTAGTCCAAACACCAACAAGTCACTTGGAAGCGTATAAATAATGGCAGTTTGCAAATATTGCGTTCTTTGGGTGGAAAATAAAACTCTGCAGCTCTAAATTTATGAAAACATATATTAAAAAATGATTGGATTATTATTATTATTATTATTATTATTAATTACCAATTAAAATGAAAAGGGAGGCCTTGCTTGTAAAATAACAGCAGTTAACTGCTTGTTCTTCTAGGAGCCAATATGCTAATGTGGACTGACTTATACAGTTAAACTTCAATTTAAAAACGAATGTAACTTTCTTAGCCTTGATGCCCGATGACGCCTGAGATAGGCACAGGCTCCCCGTGACCCGAGGTAGTTCGGATAAGCGGTAGAAGATGAATGAATGAATGAATGAATGTAACTTTCTTATTAAATACACTGATCAGGCATAGCATTATGACCATTATGACTACTGAGAGGTGAAGTGAATAACACTTATTATCTCTACATCACGGCACCTGTTAGTGGGTGGGCTATATTAGGCAGCAAGTGAACATTTGGTCCTCAAAGTTGATGTGTTAGAAGCAGGAACAATGGGCAAGAGTAAGAGTTTGACAAGAGCTACTGTAGAGGTTAATGCTGGTTCTGATGGAAAGGTCAGAATATATAGTGCAGCGCAGTTTGTTGCGTATGGGGTGCCCATGCTGTCCTCTGTCCACCACCGAAAGTGTCAAAAATGGGCACGTGAGATGCTGGATCAATAGAAGAAGGTGGCATGGTCTGAGGAATCACATTTTTCTTTACATCACATGGATGGACGGGTGCATGTGCATCACTCACCTGGGAACACATGGCACCAGGATGCACTATGGGAAGAAGGCAAAATGGCTAAGGCAGTGTGATGCTTTGGGCAATGTTCTGCTGGGAGACCTTGGGTCCTTCCATCCATGTGGATGTTACACGTACCACCTACCTAAACATTGTTGCAGACCATGCACACCCTTTTCATGGAAACGGTATTCCCTGATGGCCGTGTCCACTTTCATTAGGATAAATGGTTCAGGAATGTTTAAAGGAGCACAACAAGAAGTTTGAGGTGTTGACTTGGCCTCCAAATTCCCCAGATCTCAATCCAATCGAGCATCTGTGGGATGTGCTGAACAAACAAGTCCGTTCCATAAGGGCCAATCTCGTAACTTACAAGACTTAATGGATCTGCCCCTAAAATCTTGGTGACAGATACCACAATACACCTTTCAGGGGTCTGGTGAAGTTTATACCTCAACGGGTCAGGACAGTTTTGGAAGCAAAAGTGGGACCAACACAATATTAGAAAGGTGGTCATAATATAAGTTATGCCTAATCGGTATACAGTAATGTGCTGTAATACAGTGTTAAGTGATTTACATGCTTGTGATTTTATTTGTCTTACAAACACACACACACACACACACAATGCCAGGAATGTTTCTGACAGTTTAATTCCTTAAAGATTTTGCTATTAAAGGTTCAATCACAGGAAGTCACAAAAAAGATTTTGCTAATTCTCCTGAAAAGTGGCAACATTTCTATACAGTGGCTTGTAAAGAAAGGATAAAATAAGTTAGTCCTTTAAAAAGTTACCTAAAAATACCTGCAGGTTGTCCATTTGGTAAGACAAACTATGCTTTTTTCCGAAGTACGTAAGACGACACACTCTAGTAATCAGACTGCTTTCAGCTGATTGTAATGCACAGAACGATGCTGGCCAACAGTAAATACACAGAGCCATCAGCTGCTCCCCTAACTCCCAGTGAGAGAGACCTGCACGGCACTGGGATTAGTGTGGCTTTAGGGCTAGCAGCTCATTCCCCACAGGGCTGAGGCATGCAGTCATGCGTCTAATCCTGCTGCTCATTCTCCTGGCTACTCACACGGAATGAGCAAAAGTGTCACACTAAATCCAGTGATGCACATGGGAAAACTCGGCGAAGTTCCTCTCCAGGGGGAAAAATGGAAAAGCAGAGGTGTTGAACAGGATAAAAGCTCCGTGATGAGGCTGTAGTTTTTAAAGTGGAAAGTAGAGCAGGAGGAAGAGGAAAAAAACTGGACTGGATATACTCAGTTGTGTGTTTTGAAGTTCAGAAACACTGCTTTGCGTATGTATTCACCCCCTGCACATTTGGTAGAGTTACAACTTGCCATATTTTTTTCGTTTTTTCCCCAAGGGAGTGTTGAGAGATCCTAAGGATATTTTTTTTAGCCAAACCGTGCCTTATAATGATCTAGGACTTATCTTGATCACCTTTGCATTTGTAATGCTATTTGTTTGTACATGTTCTCTAACATAACCATACTGCAGTGTATTTCTATTCAGATTAACATAATGTGGAAAAGTTTGAGGGGTGAATACTTATTGAAGATGCTGTAGTCCAATATGAAAACAATTTTAAAGAGAAATCCTAAGGAGCATTGGGTGTTTGTTTCCGAAATCTGCTTTGCTGCTTTTGCTCTGCTTTTTGCTGTGTTATATTTTTAGTCCTGGTCGAATATTTTTAGCTTTTTTCAAAGCACCATGCTTTGAAAAAGCAAAGTTTTGTCTCTCTTTTTTTCCGTCTTGAAAGCCCATGTAATGTTGCTTTTGGACTTCCTGAAAACATAGCTGCTGGTGTTTTCTGAATGCTGCATTGGATTCTCAAAGCTTGGTGTAAACAAACAGCTAGTTCCCAGCTCTGGGTGAAAGTGCTCCCAAATTAGTGGACAGTTGTATCAGTGCAGTGATACTGCAGGCGAATTTAAAGAGCATGAGCACGGAGGTCCTCTTCCTTCACCCTCCAGAGTTTCTCTTTCTCCGAACACTGCCTCAGGCTCGGTCCCTTTGCTTCATTGTTACTCAGTTCCAGCCATTCACACAAGCGCTCAAGGCTCTTTTTTTTTCCTGCAGAGGGAATTCTGTCTTAAGCCTTTACAAAGGTTTCTCTTTAGAGCTCTGGCAAACAGCAGAGGAAGAAAATCCCCACCTGAAGCAGAAATGTATCAGTATGGCGAAGAACAACGGAGCGATCCTAGCACATGAATTAGATGGATTAATGAGAGTAAGAGAGCCCATGCTGGCACACTGATTTGGCCCATATCGCGGGATCATTTTGCACAGGCAGACTGAATGCTGTATTTCTGGCTGTGAACCAGCTGCCGGATGCAATCACAGCTTTAGTGTGATGTGTCTTTTGCAGAGCAAACTAGAACAAAACTAGAGAAATGATGCTGAAATGCTGCTTTCACCCCAAACAGATGTCTCTATTTTTTAGTCTCGTTTACACTTGGCCACAGTTTTCAGCCTCTCTGGATCTGTATTAGATTTTTTTGATCCTTGTATTTCTCAGCATATTTTCTTTGGGAAACGCCAGCTTTCTTTTGTGTCACAGATCGTATTAGCCTTATGATGGCCCATATGCCAAGTGATGCCATGCTGAAATACGGCAGATGCCTCATCCTGCACATCTGGGCAGTTAAGAAGACACACAGATTATTACCTGCAGCTCACACACAATAGTGAGACCATGTGCAGCATCTTATTAACTCTCAGCCTGCTGTTCCTTCTGTTATAGAGACACTGGTTTGGTTCTGTATACTAGAAAAAAAGCCCAACATGACAGAAAACTGATCACAACTTACTCTAGTGTGTGTGTGTGTGTGTGTGTGTGTTTTGAGACAACAGACCTGGATGTATTTAAGATTTTCTATTTGATTAGAGAATAAAAAGGGCAGGAAAGAGGAGAGGAAGGATCAGTACTGATTCTGAATACAATTGCATACCAATAAAATAAACTGGAAGAATGGTAACAATTTATTAAATGCACTTAAATTAAATTTTAAGTTAAAACACATTGAATGTGTTTATATATAAATATGTGTCATAACGTCAGCGTGCTAGGCTTGTAGCTGAATTTCTATTATTCCAACTTTTATTCTGTAGCATTCAGTGTGCCGATACTGAAAATGTTGGACTCAGAAACATGCATCAATCTCCTTGGGTAAAGATGACTTGAGGAATAAAAGCCACTGCCTCCTTTATCAGCAGCATTGTGAGTTATGTGGGAAGTAATGAAAATAGCCCAACGTGTTGATGAAAGAAGGCAAGATGGCTAATACTTAGAATTTCATTACAAAATAAATGTTGGACAACACTGAAGATGACATGGTGTTCAGAATATAATGATATTCTATACAGAAAAATATAAAGAACATATCAAAGATCAAGGTATAATATATAAATGTAGATCAGTGGCAGAAAGGTCATGTACTATTATGAATAAAGTGCAGATGTGATCAGTGCAATAACTACGGTTGAGGTAGTGAGCGCTGGGCAGACAAGGCCAGAAAAAGTTTTCCTGATTTTAGAGCAAAGATAAATATAAAAGTCATTCAGGGTGGATTTGACCTTAAATTAAGGAATAATCTGATTTAAGAAATCAAAATTATGCTGCTTACATGCAGTCAGATAAGTGCCAAAATCAGATAATTGAGTAGGGCTCGCTCTCTCTCTCTCTCTCTCTCTCTCTCTCTCTCTCTCTCTCTCTCTCTCTGTCTGTCTGTCTGTATCTCTCTCTGTGTATCTCTGTGTATCTCTCTCGCTCTCTCTGTCTCTGTTTCTGTCTCTCTCTCTCTCTCTCTCTCTCTCTCTCTCTCTCTCTCTCTCTCTCTGTATCTCTCACTCGCTCTGTGCATCTCTCTCTCTCTCTCTCTCTCTGTGTGTATCTCTCTCTCCTGCTCTCTCTGTCTGTATCTCTCTCTCTCTTCTCTCTGTATCTCTCTCTCTGTATCTCTGTATCTCTCTCTCTCGTTCTCTGTATCTCTGTATCTCTCTCTCTGTCTCTCTCTCTCTCTCTCTCTCCCTCTATCTCTCTGGATCTCTCTCTCTATCTCTCTGTATCTCTCTCTCTCTCTCTCTCTCTCTCTCTCTCATTTAAGACAAATTGTAATTGGCAATAATTTTGAGAAGCTTATGATATTTTTTGTTTTATTTTGGGCCCTGATTATTGTGTCTGCAAATGCACTTTGCTAAACAAAATGTTTGAGTGTTTTAAATCTGTTTTTAAACAATTGTTTGTGTTTATTTCTCTGTAGTATGGATCATGATTCTTTTGTGAATTTCCACCTTCACTTAGGAGTTCACACCTTATTGTATAATGTATGTTAGTGCTGTGTGTGTCTGTGTTGTAGGCACAGCAATAGCGCAGCTGACAGACGTGTATAGCGCTGAGCCGTGCGAGGCCGACGGTCGCAGCACTGTGTTCAGTAACAGGATGGGCATGGTGAAAGCAGCTCGTATGCTCCTGTCTTCTGTCACCAAAGTGCTGGTGCTCGCAGATCGCATTGTCATTAAACAGATCATCAGTTCCCGCAACAAAGTAAGTACATGCTATTACCTCATCCACACACACACACACACACACACACACACACACACACACAATAGCACAAACTCTCTTTCATCTTCTCTATGAGGAATATGCACTGAGTTCTTCAAATCACTCATTATAGTGAACCTTGTTCTCAGGAGCCTCTCTCTCACACACACTCAGACACACACGCAACACACAACATACACACACTCACACCCCACCTACTTCACTTTCAGATCCTATCATTGCTTGTCTTGCTTCTGGAGATAATTAAAGAGAAGCAGCACACCTACCATGGCAGGAGAGCAGGACCTGTTTTTATTGTTAAGAAGAGTGTATACGTGCGTGTGCACGTGTACACGTTCTGAGCCGGGGCTAATCACGTTCATTTCGAGTTGTTTGGACAGGCAGGAGGCAGAGCAGCTCTCTATTAGAGAGGAACCCAATTGAATTTGTTCCTGTCCAGGTCTGATAACAGCCTCTGCTAGCAAGGAGCTTCAAATAGCAGCCACGTTATCTGTTTCTTCCAGTCCAGGCTTCTTGCACTGCTTCCACTCACTATATCAGTCCATTCAAAGCTCTGAAACCTCCTTATTTTTCCTGCTTAAGTTTGCCTCTGCTGTGGCTATAGCAATATATAAATATACTTACATTTCAAACTTTTTATGCTCACAGGGCACAACAACATGGTGAAGCACCTGCAGCTTATTCTGACATACACTTTTTAGGAAAATGTGATGTCTTTCTTTCACATTAAAAGTGTTCAGTTAGGTTTAATCGATGGCTCATGGAGCTATGGCAGGGATTCCCAAACTAGGGGCTGTGACCCCACATGCAATCGCTTATTCTCGCCTCAGACGTCACACCTACAAACCATTGACTGAACGTCTGATGCATATGCCAGACAAAATTTTAAATGTTTCAGAAGTTTCGAAGTCGCCATCTGATTGGTGATGACAATCAAACCATGACAATGAGCGCTTATGAGGATCAGCTAAACTTTGGATTTTCCAAATGATGTTTAGTTTACGGTACAGACTCATTAATTTACACGACTTTTATTTCATAACTAAACAGTGTATGTTTACTCACCGGTCTGTTTTTGTAGGTTACTTTACATGCCAGTTAGATGTCCTCTTAGGTGATCATTGGCCAATCAAACTGCTACAGAGTCCAGACCTTCCACCCTCAGTCTTAAGGTCTGGTTATGCCACTAGATATCGCTTGAATTATGATTGGTGTCGTGAAAGAACCACAATGTTTAATTATTTTTTCCAATTAAAATCTTCATATGTAGAAACATTAAAGGTGGATTTTATGTGCTGCTAGTATGTTACCAGTCGTCGCCTTCAGAATAAAGACTTTTCAGTATCATGACATGCTGCACTAGTGAAGTTCATCAATAGAAAATGGACACATTAAAACAAACAAGTGTTGTGTCTCAAATTGCAAATTCAGAAATATTTGGGAATTTGAGGTACGGTTTGACGTGGAAACTCGACAGACATTATGTTCTGCCACAGACACATCATCTAGTGGATGCCCTTTTTTAAAATTTCCTAAATAAACTACGTAAGGGCCTTTTTACACCTGGTCACTTCATGTTTTCTCTGATCCGATAGCTATCTGATTTGTTAAAACTGTTCCATTTACATTAGGCCACATAAATGCGTCTTGGCGAATCGGATATCAATCCGATCTTTCTACTCCCGCCCAAAATGCAAATATATTTTACCTCATTTCCACGAATGTACACGAATACCTGCTTATACACGTGATTCAGGATCATGCATACCCTGTTCTGAACCTGACCTACATAGCCTCATAGCAAACATCAATGAATTTAAGCTATAGCTGGAGACCACTAATGAATAATATGATAAAATGTCTGTAATTATTCGCAAATGGACAGACCAAATACAAGTGACATAATGCATACGCCTATATTTAGACCATTCTAGTTTGAGTAAATAGACATAAGAGAGATTTATTTTTCATGTCATTGGACAAGTAAACTCTTCTGGGACATCTCCCCTGGTTCTACCCCGTGACAGAGGGGCTGATAATGACTCTGCCTGCACCGCCTCATTAAAGTCTGCTGTATGCTTCTGAGAGCCAAAACAAACATCTAAGAGAAGAGTGGGAGCTTCAGTATTTGTAGTTACGTGTAGATACAGTGTTTGTGGGCTGTCCATCAAACGGGTGACTGAAGTAGTAAGCAGCAAGTAGTAATAAGTGAAAGCACACACTTTTTTGATGTCTTTAAAAAGAGGGGTGGGGGGTGGATGGGGGATTCTGTAAGGAGACGTTTGCATAACGTTTAACTTTTCCAGATGGAGTCGTTAGTGCCTAAGAACACTAAAGGAAATGCTGCAGCTTTTGTTTTTGCCATGGGGAGGCATGAAGATGTGCAATTTCTCTTTAACATGCAGACTTAATAAATGCATAGCTCTATTAATTATAGTGAAATTAGCAACAATAAGGATCATAAAGAGCCTTTCGAACCGATGCCATTTGAATTTCTTTTCCATAGGCTTTTGTGTATGTGTGTGTTTGCAGGTGCTGGTCACACTGGAGCAGTTGGAGCGAGTCAGCAGCTTTCAAGAGTTTGTGCAGATCTTCAGTCAGTTTGGCAATGAGATGGTGGAATTTGCACATCTTACAGGGGACAGGCAGAATGTAAGGATGTTGTCGTCTTCTTCTTCTTCTTCTTCTTCTTCTTCTTCCATTTTCTTCTTCTTCTTCTTCTTCTTCTTCTTCTTCTTCCATTTTCTTCTTTTTCTTCTTCTTCTTCTTCTTCTTCTTCTTCTTCTTCTTCTTCTTCTTCTTCTTCTTCTTCTCCTTCTTCCATTTTCTGTCCACATTTTCTGTCATAAATTGCTAATTTCACTTTTTTTTCAAGTTATCTTCTTTAGTCATGTCATTGTGCCCATATTTCCCCATTCCTAAATGATCATTTTCGTTGTTAATAATATTCCTAAACACCTTTTATAGACTTTCCAGCTCTGTTAAAGGTCATAATTTTGTGTTTTCTGTTATGACTGATGTTCCCAGATCTCACTGAATATTAACATGAATCATAGCAAGCTGCTTGAGAGTTTCAGCTTATTTTAGTCTTTTTTAGTGAGATTCAGTGGAGATGGTTGCTGTAATATTTCAGAAACTAGGTAAACACCATTAAATGAACATAAAATTCTGTTTTGTGAACAAATTATACAACTGAGGTACTGATATCTTCCACATAAAGCCATGGGGTGCAAAGTTTTGGAAATAAAAAATCACATGCAAACCACTAGCGCCATGCTGATACTGTCGCATAATCTTGAGGAATTTCCATCTTAACCTATTCTTGCATGGCCAGATGTGATTTGTAATGAGAAAGCGAGTCTAAAGCACTGGTGATAAAATTTGACTTAAGGGTCGGTTAGAGCGTAAAGTTAACAAACTTTTTAAAATTTTTGCTCTAATCCAAAATCCTCATGACTGTAAAATCTCAGCCGACTACAAGCATAATGTATGATGGAAATAGGCCAAGACTGCTGAATGATAGACTTGTACAGGTGGATGACACATTAAAAAGGGAAAACAACAGAAATGTGTCCGTGCAACTTGGCACAAGTTTTTGTAGAGACTTTGACACTGTTTTTAAAAAACACGGTTTTGGTTTTCTGATGGTGGTGGAGAATGTTGTCCAACATTTGTTTTGTCTGGTGACTGTGAAGGCCATGGAGTACAGTTCTAGTCGTCACCAGACCATTCAGTCAGTTCTTATGTCCTGTGTGTGGGTGACTCGTCCTGGGTGAGACGACTCCCAGCAGGATAGAAATGTATTCATAACATGTAACGTATTCATAAAGTGTCCGACAGCATAACAGAACTGACAGTTTTCCTTTAATTTGTCACGTCTGTACCTGTGTGTTGCAAATGTGAAGAATGCGTTACAGACAATCAGACAAATAAAAGGTTCTAGTAAACGTTCATTTTTAACATTTACTGCTTTTCTCGATGCACAATTTGGAAAGTCAGGAGCTTAAGCTTTTCTTGTAACGGTATTTGCACTCATACTGTGTGTGCTTTGCTGCCAAGTTGCTGTGTTCAGGAGAGTATTCTCCTTACAGATCATGTCTTTCCCTGTGAGACTGACCTCAATTCAATCTTAAAACCATAAAAAGGGAATGGAAGTGCAGCATATACATAAGTATTCGGTACACTTCCACAGTATAGGAATAAACCTAGACATTATCGTAAACATCTGATTATGTTGGAATTGTCATTAATCTGTCTTCCATTTAAGTCAGTACTTTGAGTAAAGCTTACTGAGCTTTATCAGTTCCCAGCTCTGTGTAATACCCCAATGAGCTGAGCTCTAGAGAAGAACAGGAAGCTTTGAAGTACTGATAAGAGTGTCTTATTTGTGAGCAGAAATGTCTCCTGCCAGTCAGTTTTTCACAAACACATCACGTCTCCATCTTACTGCAGAGCTTCTCTGGCAATCTGCCACCTCCATCTATACACTCTTATAAAGGGAAATATAATAACCGATAATCAAATCTTCTTTTATGATACATTGTTCCCTGCCTCACACACACACACACACACACACACACACACACACACACACACACACACACACACGGACAACATATCAATTCCCAGGTCCCTTGTGTAGAAGCTTTACTAGGTGCTAGTGACTGAAGATCCTGTCACAATGCTTTAGATGCATCATATCTCAGACTCCTACATACAGGAAGGTGTGTGTGGTACAATAGGCTGCTCTCAGATGCTCTCTGTCCACATCAGGTGCTCTGGGAATGCTGCCTGATAGTCAGGTTCTTATTGAACATTCCCATTTATTGGTGAGGTGGATAGAAATCTCATGGTGACGAGACAAGCAGGGTTTTGAATATGGAGAAATGAACCTCTCAGAAATGTTTCGTTCTTTTTTAAAAAGCTCATCTATGATGCATAGCAGCGTAATATAGTTCTTTTTCTCCCTCTCTCAGGATCTGAAGGATGAGAAGCAGAAGGCACGGATGGCCGCAGCCCGTGCTGTGTTGGAGAAATGTACCATGATGCTCCTCACTGCTTCTAAGGTCTGCTGTAATACATGCAGCTAAATCACACACTGGTTTTACTGCAGCACGGTTTCTCAAAATAACAAACAGTAAACATGACACAAGGGTTTCTCAAGTATTCGTGGCCCCAAGAGCGTTCCTCAACGACACTTTGGATAGTCGTCGATTCTTGACTTCCTGAAGGGACTAGATGTTGAGCGCTCCTTTCCCTTATAGGTTAATGGTGTCCAAGTGGTTGTCAGCAGGAATGGAGTCTCTCACTTTTCATCAAAAGAAAAAAAAATATTTTTTGAATTTTATTTTTGAAAGACATGTATTTTAAACAGCGTGCATCTCAAAAACCTCAAATGCATAGGCTTACTTTCAAGGTTTTATTTTCAGTCTGGTAGCTGTTCTTCACTCAGCATGGCCTCAGGACACAAATGTGAGACTAAGTATATTAAACATATTTTCCTACGTTAAGGACAAAACATAACATGGTTTTTGTACATGTATAAAATCCAATTCTTTATTTTTTAGAAGACCAACAGTGTTTTTATTTCCTGAGCATGGTCTGTTAGTTAGAATAGAAAAGTTACCATATTATTGCTGTCCCTAGTTATTTTAAAGTGGTCCAAATATAAACTTTTTAGTGCAGTTCTCACTTCATTGGTTTTATTAGCTTCATCTGAGTATGAATACTTAGGCTTTTCCTCCACTGAATTTTATAAAGGAAATTAGAAGCTTTAAAAGTTAAACTGCTTTTGGGTTGTGACTTAATCAGACATGGGCCCTAAAGCAAGATCAGTGGAGAACCATTGGCTTACATTATAATAAGCTGCATTGTTAATGTATAAGTGTAATATAAAATTGCACCAGATGGAGAGGGGTCATTACAATATGAGAGCTAATTTTTGTGACCCCTGTGAATCTGCTGCTGCCATTTTTGTCTTCGGGGTAAGGACTGGATCTGTGTGACAGATTAAGATTGAATTAGAATGCAGAAAGCAGAATAGCAGTGGTGTGGTTGGTAGTGTTGCAGCCTCACAGATCTAGACTCCCCTCACTGATCCTCACCTCAGGTTATTGTTTATATGGAGTTTTTCACGTTCTCCTGGTGTGTACATGGGTTTGCTCCAGGTTCTCAGGTTTCCATCCACCTTTAAAATGCAGGTAACGTGTGTTTACAAATCTTACTCAACACATCTAATTTAAATAAACACATAGAACAGACCATTTACTGGCCGTTTCTCTTCTAGGGTAATGATGGAATTGCACAATTGTCTAGTCTCTGTATGCTGTAGCATTATTGTTTATTTCACAAAGGGCTCTAGTCCAAACAAGTTCCAGCATGACAGTGTCTTATGTACAGAGAGAGGTACAATATGATATGATGAGCCTGGATGTGTGTGGAAGAACTCGACTGTCCTTCACACTGTTGGGATGAATTGGAATGCTGACCGCACCCTAAACCTTCACCTTAGCACCCTAAACCTTAGCGCCTAACCTCACTAATGCTTTCATAGCCGAATGAGCACAAATCCTCACTTCAGAAGTCTTTTATAGACTATTATAACAGGGGGGTTACATGTAATTTTCCTGCAGTGAGAATCCAGACTTTGATCAAGCTTTTGGAGGCCACAGTGAAAAAGACATAAGTCTAATCAATTCATTTTATAATCAGAGAGCAGCTGTCTAAATGGCTATGTGGCTCTGAAAATATAGGCTTTTCTAGACTTCCTCTTGATCACAGCTAAAATTAATAGCATCTCTCTCTCTCTCTCTCTCTCTCTCTCTCTCTCTCTCTCTCTCTCTCTCTCTCTCTCTCTCTCTCTCTCTCTCTCTCTCTCTCTCTCTCTCTCTCTCTCTCTCTCTCTCTCTCTCTCTCTCTCTCTCTCTCTCTCTCTCTCTCTCTCACTGTGTGTGTTTCTGTCTCTCTCTCTCTAGAAAAGAGTAGGAAATGACAAAAATGTCATGATGTGTTGATTTTTTAGGTCACCATATATATGATTAATTGACTGTCATTTCTCATTGATAGAATGATACTGTCATCTTCCTGTTTGATCATTCAATGGCCACCAGCTAATTGTCCCAAAAAACTCCACACTTTTGCCATCAGATCTCATTCTCCCTCATTCACTCTGCTGTTGTTTTTCTCTCTCCAGACGTGTCTCAGGCACCCAGACTGTGAGTCTGCACGGATCAACAAGAACGCCGTGTTCCAGCGTATGCGTCTGGCTCTGGAGCAGGTTATCGAGATCGTGACAGATGCCAGGAGCAGTGGAGAGGCCAAAGCACTGCCCATCAGTATCTATGCTGGAATTAAAGACCTTAAGGTGCAGCTGTGGGGCAAGAGCTATGTACACAGACAGATTACAGATGACTCAAAAATTTTACTCTGAAGTCAAAATGGTTTTTCTTTTCTTTTTTTTTTTTTTACATGCTTTTCCATGTTTGCAAAGTTTTACCTTTTAGTAATGAATAAAGTCGAAATTCAACTGATACCAACAATCATAGATGTTCCTCCATTATCAGATAATAGTGATATTGGGGAAAAATACCGGTCAAACATTTGCGTCTTCCTGACCGAATGGGATCTAAATATTCTCTAATTGCATATTTGTTCACTTTTTGATTTTACAACTCCCTTTAACTTCATTCCTAACTCTGAACAGGTAAATACTGTCCATACAAGCTCATGGCAATCTGTGTGACATTTCTGCTCCATTTCCCTTTCTGATCCTAAAGCCATGTGGGATGCAGACTTTTGCACTCGGTTGTTCTTTCAGCATAATATATTTTTATATCTCATAGTAAAATCCAAGCTGGGACCTTTAGTCTAATGGCTCATGAATCTATTTCCTGACTTTTTCTTCCTGACACCAAATGCATTCATTCACTGATTCATTTTCCTTGTGATTACACAGAGAATTTGTTTTCTACAAACGTTATTTTGGGCATGTCTTTACATTTTGCTAAATATCATCCACGAGCTTTGCAGCATTTTAGACTGTGTGTGTGTTTCAGAATAAGGTGGAGGGATTGAGGGAATCGCTGTACTGTGTGCCGTGTGAGACTGTAGCAGCACAGCTGGAGGCTCTGGTAGAACAGACTGAAGACTTCACTGATTCAGCGTATACTAGCCATGAACAGCGCGAGAGCATCCTGCAGCTCTGCCACACAACACGGCAGGAAACCAAGCAGCTCATCTCAGCCTGGAGTCAGGCAGTACGACAGGCAATCATTCTCACACACACACACACACACACACACACACACACACACACATGTATGTACACATGCAAAATAATAAACCATCGCCTGTTAGTTAAACTTTCCCTGACTGCACACCCATTTCATACACACTTCCTTTGTTTGAGCAGAGTTTGTTAATAGGATCTGGTTTTGTTGCACAGTAGTTCTCCTAATCCTATCATTCCTTATGCTGTACGTCATTAAATAGTTTAAAGCTAATACATTTTGCAGGCCTTGCGTCATATACAGCTCTAATCCATCAGATGTTAGCTGTAGATGTTCTTTTATCCTCGAGTACCGTGTCAGTTCCCTGATGTCTCTTCAATACCCTTTTCACTTTGCACTTCTGTCACACACATGCTGCGCTTTGCAGAATCCCATCAGACTCTAGTGCCTTTATTTCTGTTCTTCATCTGAGTTTAACAATTTCTGAATCTGTAACGGTTTCTGTATTGCCCCCTTTCCACCAGAAAGAACCGGGTGCTGGTTCAGAGTGCTGGTTCGATGTTGGTTCCACTGGCGAGTGTTTTAAGAACCGGTTTACCTTTCCATGGGCTACAGAGCCATAACAGAGCCAAGTCTTACGTCACTGTATACAACGTTATGCAGCAAGCTTAGCGCAGCAGCGGCAAACACAAACGGTTCTTAAGTCTAGACCAGCAATGTTTTGGTGCTACTTTTCCTGGTTCAGAGCCGGTGCTTTGGGTGTTGAAAAAGAAAGAACTGATTTGAAATTAGGCTCTGGCTCTGAACCAACACTCAAACTGCCTTGGTGGAAAGGGGCATATGTGTGAACCTGCTTTATGTGCTGAAACTGACTCGGTAAACATGCCTCATGCATGCCACTGAACATCATGTCAAATGTTTTCAGGAAATAGACTGGAACTGCAAGAGAAATTTCTGTCTGATTTTTTTTAACCAGTGTGTCTCATAATGCAGATACAAGTTAGTTGTGTAGTGTAGATAGTGTAAGTTGTGTGTAGTGAAAGTGTAAGTTGTGTGTAGTGAAAGTGTAAGTTGTGTGTAGTGAAAGTGTAAGTTGTGTGTAGTGAAAGTGTAAGTTGTTGGTAGTGTGTAGTAAAATTGTAAGTTTTGTATAGTGTGTAGTGAAAGTGTAAGTTGTGTGTAGTGAAAGTGTAAGTTGTGTAGTGACAGTGTTGTGTAAGTGTAAGTTGTATCTTTCAAAGTTGTATCTTTCACTTTCAAAAAAGATCTGCGTTTTGCTTTTCTCTTCTACTTTGCACTCTTTTCAAATATAATATGTAGCCTGAATACTGACTCAGTGCTGTTTATTATCATATTTTATTGAAATGTTTATTGAAATATTACATTTTTAAATGTTTTGCTGTTTATTTCGTGTGTGTAGCACTGTAGGAGGGTTAGTGTTCAAGTGTCTGGTAAATTGAAACAGGACGAATACTGCAGTGTTTCAGACACAGTGTGAGTGTGGACTGGCAGGAGCATGGAGCACATGTGCTAATGGAGGTGATAAGAGCAAGCGCACCACTAAAGTCAACAGGTTAAAGTCAGGAGCTTAGGAGATGAGAGCAGTTGAATGGTTTACACATGCAGCAGCGTGTCTGGTGTTTGTCCTGACACCTTGCTGTAATCCTCCTGGGGGAAAAAATGAGTCGACCCACCTGTCTGGCCTCTGACGACAGCAACCAGTCTTTCATGAAGTGCATCTGAGCTGCTAAGCCACTGTGAAAGAGCTTTAAGTGCAACAAGTGTGATTTGGTACAAAAGAGGCACATTCACTGAGAGGTCATATTTGAGCAGCTTTTTGTCTTCTCTGTCTCTAAAAAAACCCAACGTTCTTTTTCTTTCTGTCCTATTTGACATGAGTAGCAGAAAGCCAAAGACGTGACGGAGGAAGTGGAGTTGGCTATTTTGAAGACCTGTCAGAGTCTCTGTGAGCTCAGACGTGAGGTGAGACATCTGGCACATACATGCAGGAATTCAATACTCTGGAAGTCAGAGATGCACAAACCTACAGTATCATATGTAGCCATCTATTTCATGCAGGTTCCTTTTATTCTCTTCTCTGTGTGTGTGTCTGTGTGTGTGGGTGGGTGTGTGTGTGTGTATGTCTGACCGGTTTGTGAACACTATGCTCTAATTTTTCCTCTCTCTTTATCGCGTGCTCACACTTGGTGTGTTGTGCTGCCCGGTCAGCTCCACAAGGTAGCAGTGGGACGGGCCGGCGAGCTGCTAAAACAACACTCTGATCACGCCGTGCTCCAGGCTCTGAAGGCCGTGGGAGGCGAGGGAAACTTCGAGGCGGTGGCCGATTACACCCGCACACTCACCGAGCACAGGGAGCAGCTGGTGGAGGTGAGCAGCACAGCTTTAAACCCAGGTGGAGTCTCACTTCTGTAACTGTAGTGCTTATGCATTTTTCTGCATCTGTATGCTTTCAGACCTGCCGACTGCTGTGCCACATCTCAGGCACAGAGCCGCTGGAGATCACATGCATCCATGCTGAGGAGACCTTCCATGTCATTGGTCCACAGGTATCAAGGGACTAAAAGGGTTGGACACACACAGGGATGTGACGCTTTGTGAAGGCCAATTCACATAAAAAGCATTTGTGAAGCTTTATTTGGACTTCACAGAACACATTCCTCAATCTGAATATGTTTCACTCCATATCAACTTATATAACCTGATTATATCCATCCTGATATGTTTTACGTGCCATTTATCAGTAGGGCTGCAATAAGTTCTTCAGTAATTATCATCTAATCAAATACATTCTGCAGTATGTTGTGTAATAAAACATGCACTTAGTGTGGTGCTATAGGAAAAGAATCAACAACAGGGTGGAGTGATGCAGCCTGTAACTGTAACACCGTGAACTTTATTCTTTTACCTGCTTGGCCTACAGTGATTTAACTCCTCTTATACAAAAGCAATTTCTCAATAATTAAACCATTATTTGAATTATTTAAGATAACATAGAAAAATGTAGTACATTTTCTGTTTGTAGTTATATTCAATAGTAGGCAATATCTGCAAAAAGTTAGTTACATTTACGGCGTTTATCAGACACCCTTATCCAGAGTGAATTAAAATTTAAAATTTTTAAAATTATTTCAAGTTATACAACAGAGCAATTGGGGGTTAAGGGCCTTGCTCAGGGGCCCAGCATTGGTGGACCTGGGATTCGAACTCACGACCTTCCGATCAGTAGTTCAACCCCTTAACCACCGAGCTACCACATCCCACTTGGTTCCTGTTATGACATATTCTTTTACAGCTATAGTCTTTCCTGCACCAGCTTCTTCTTCCTTTCTTAATAATCTGATCAGATTTGAGAATTGATATAAATTGAAAATAAACATTTTGGAGAGGCTAATTACAGAGGCTAATTACAGTTTGTAATAACACTGTCACATTAACCCACTCTTTTGTGGCATGCTTTTAATTGTTCATTATTAAATAATTCTTTAAAAGTTGTATGTATGGTGAAATGGGATGCACACAGTTGTCTTATTGTAACTCACATTGCTTAAAGAAGAGTAAGCAGAAAAGACTGGCCATAAAATCACCATAAACAGTTATTCACCATAAACAGTTATACACCATAAACAGTTATACAACATAAACAGTTATACAACATAAACATTTATTCACCATAAACAGTTATACACCATAAACAGTTATACACCATAAACAGTTATACGCCATAAACAGTTATACACCATAAACAGTTATACGCCATAAACAGTTATTCACCATAAACAGTTATACACCATAAACAGTTATACACCATAAACAGTTATACAACATAAACAGTTATACAACATAAACATTTATTCACCATAAACAGTTATACACCATAAACAGTTATACACCATAAACAGTTATAGTCCATAAACATTTATACGCCATAAACATTTATACGCCATAAACAGTTATACGCCATAAACAGTTATTCACCATAAACAGTTATAGTCCATAAACATTTATACGCCATAAACAGTTATACGCCATAAACAGTTATTCACCATAAACAGTTATCGACCATAAACAGTTGTACGCCATAAACAGTTATACACCATAAACATAGACCATAAACAGTTATTCACCATAAACAGTTATAGACCATAAACAGTTATAGACCATAAACAGTTATTCACCATAAACAGTTATTCACCATAAACAGTTATAGACCATAAACAGTTATCGACCATAAACAGTTATACACCATAAACAGTTATACGCCATAAACAGTTATACGCCATAAACAGTTATTCACCATAAACAGTTATAGACCATAAACAGTTATACACCATAAACAGTTATAGTCCATAAACATTTATACGCCATAAACAGTTATACACCATAAACAGTTATAGTCCATAAACATTTATACGCCATAAACAGTTATACACCATAAACAGTTATAGACCATAAACAGTTATTCACCATAAACAGTTATCGACCATAAACAGTTATACACCATAAACAGTTATACGCCATAAACAGTTATACGCCATAAACAGTTATAGACCATAAACAGTTATACGCCATAAACAGTTATTCACCATAAACAGTTATAGACCATAAACAGTTATAGACCATAAACAGTTATACACCATAAACAGTTATACACCATAAACAGTTATACGCCATAAACAGTTATTCACCATAAACAGTTATACACCATAAACAGTTATACACCATAAACAGTTATACACCATAAACAGTTATACACCATAAACCATTATGCTTTCGAGTGTAGACTGAACATAGGCAGGCTGTGTACAATGTAGGAACATAGGTTGCACTTTGATTTAGTTAACATTTAAGCTTCAGTATCAACTTTTCCACTGTTTACCTTATTTTAGTACTCCACTTACTTTACTCCACTTGTTATTTTTGTGTTTAAATGTGATTTATATAGTAAAATAGTTTAAATGAATATGAATTCCGAGCAATGAAGATCTTGTATTTATAAGCTGTTTGTTGCCATCTTTGTTTTTGTGTATTGAGTATAATGGAGGCAACGTGACATCATGTGCCTGTAATAATGAAGCTTAAAGGTCAATCAGCCAATAAGAGCACAACATGGAGCAGTCGCTTTAGATGTGCATGTTAATGGCTCTATCAATAATTCAGTAAATCAGCAGGATCCATTCTGTTAATAGAAACACATCTCTGTTTTTTTTTCTTTTCCATTATATCTGATAGTTTAGGAGTAAAGCATGTGTTTATAAAGTAGTGTTGGGAAACGTTATAATTCACTGAAACAACAATGATTAAAAGTAATCCTTTAGTTTCTCTCTTCTGCATTAATGATTGTTTGTCTCACTCTCCGCTCAGATCATCTCTGCAGCTCAGACGCTGGCTCTGCACCCCAACAGTAAGATAGCCAAAGAAAACCTGGACGTGTTCTGTGAGGCCTGGGAGTCACAGCTGTGTGACATGGCCGTCCTGCTGAAAGAGATCGGCGACGTTTTCGAAGGCCGCAGAGGTAACCAATCACCATCATACCCTCAATCCTGCCCTGCTAGTCCGGGTTCTGTCTGGGCGAAGAGCCACTCGAACATATGCTTTCATTTTGTAGCTCATACTGTTATCTACCTTTACAGCTCAAGACTTCGGCGTCACTTTAAACCAATAATCTTTAAATATTCTGCTCGGGCAGAGTAGAATATTCAAAGCAGATTATTCTATGCAGATATGTTTTCTAATCATGTAATCCTTCAGTCTCAATAAATAATAAATGCTTTAGTAGCAGACCTTAAATCCCAGGTGCACTGGAGATTATTACGTGAGATTTAATATTCGAATGTTATTGAAGTTAGTTTTGGGCTCAGTATATTAGATTCCGGTATGTTCTTTATCGTCAGTGCACAGTGAATAATGCGGATGTTGATTTTCAGGGCCATTTTATGTTGCATTCGTTCAATGTTGCATTCATTTAATATCCTGGATGATGACTCACTGATTAAAAAAAAATGTTTATCTGTGATCTTAAAGGTAGAATTTTTTTTAATATCACACAAACCACAAGTAGAACATATTTTGTGGTACGCAGTGAAGTCCTTTTCCACTCAAATGTTAGATAGCATCTTTTAATACGAAGGTCACGTATTGTTATATCTCATATTTGCCGCTGCCTTCTGCCATTGTATGAAAAGCTGAGCGCAACATTTTGCGGGCTCTCTCTTACTGTCTGTTCCCACACATCAGTCCCTCTGTGGTAGAGAACGTTCATCTGAATGTCAGTGTGGACTTTATCCTGAAGTGGCATCAGTCCAGGTCTTGTAAAGGTCTACAGTATGGTTTTGTTACAGGTCTAGGGGCAGGGGCTATAAGAAGCTTGTGCTCTTAAAAAGGTCTTCTTTTCATATGATGAGATATGTATCATCTTCGACTTTCAAGGTGCACCAGGTTGATATTTACACAGTCTGCAGAAGCCACCTGCTTTTTACTGAAGTAGTTGACCGAGCGCCGTAAATGGACATCTTTTGAGAATAGAGGAAAAAGTTCTAACACGAAAACCTAGATCTATTTCAATTTTAAATATAATGAGTTCAACATTTCAACACTTTTTTTTATTTTTAGGGGATAAAAGAACATATCTGTCGTTACCTCGGCCAGGGGTGAGTATCTCTGAAAAGACCAACACATTTTTGGTGCCGCTGTTATTTATATCCCTGAAATATTTAACATTTTTTGTTGTGCAGCTTGTTTACATTCATGCATACAAATATAAAGCGAGTCCAGTGAAATATATCTTTTAGATATTGAAATATCAAATATCTTTTTAGAAATATCAAATATTTTCCAGCTTCTCGACTATACATACGCTTTGACACTCATTTATTCAGGGTTTACATTGTGCAAAGACTTTGTAGTGTCTGTAATTCTGCACATATTGAATTACTAATGCAGGCTAATTATATGTACACACTGGCTTTCATTTATCTCTATACATTTACTATCATGTACCCATTCATTAATTTTTTTAAATGATAAACCTATTTGAAATGAATTTTGTTTTCAATTTGTCTCTGACCAGAAGCACTTGGCTAATCTGAAGACTCCGAAGACAGCCAGGCTCGACACAGAGGTACAGCAAATAAACTTGAGTCACGGTTTGTTTACACGGAGACTTTGTTATTCTTGGCTGAAAACAAAAGCAGTTTTGAAACCTGGGTAATGTTGGGCATCCTCATTTTCAGATACGGGAGCAAATAAAAAGCAGTATTAAATTAAATAGCAAAACTAAAACGTATTATTTTGGACGAACTGCTGCTGAGCTGTTGTTTTGTTTTTTTTTTCAAAAGGGGCCTGTTTGTTGTGTTGGTCAGGATCAGACCACCATCACAAAGCTGGGACAGGAGCTTCGGTTTCTTACCTCTGATGTGGATGCTGAGTTGGATCGCTGGGAGAATCAGGAGCACGAGGTGGTCCGACTTTGTCAGAGCCTATCCAGCATGGCATACTCCATGTACCTCTTTACCAGGTACTGAACATTGTTCTGCCTTTCAGAATTGAGCCAGAATGCCAGGCTTGCTAAAAGCAATATAAAGCCACGAGGCCTGCTGCATTGTCAGGGCAGCTGCGGACAAATCATAAACACATTAACTATAGCTCAGGAGGTACCTGAAATCTCCATTGCTTTTCCCCACACCCATGATGTGTTTGCACGGAAAACATAAACGATGAAAAGTGGAAGCAAATGTAATGTCCTAAAATATGGCAAGCTCATTAACTAGTGCATTAATTTAGATTGCAGCAAATGAACGAGTGCTGAACAAATTAGAAGTTTCATATTAAACTAACGTTTCAGCTGTGAGATGTTGCATGCACATCCCATGAAGCATGTATCATTTGAATTTGGCTTTCATCTTTATTTTCTCTCAACATGTTTAACCACAAAATGACTGCAGAAGAGTTATACTTTATTTTACTTGCTATATTGTATTTCACTTTCACTAACCGTGTTTTTACATAACTCAGTGTTCCTAAATGACATCTTGTTCAGCAGTGATATTCACCTGCTGGTCCGGGGTGTTGTCCACCATGTCTTTTACTATTTGTCTCTTGTCTAGCTGCTCAGTGCTAAGGATGAATGGCTGTTTCATTAACTCAGTCTTTTTGTGTGTGATTAAGGGGAGAAGGCCTGTTGAAGACCACTATGGACCTCTTCCACCAAGCTGAGGCAGGTCATCAAGCTCAATTGTTTGGCTTGTTTTCTTTTTAAGCACAGGTGACTAAGACAGATGAAGTCCCTGGTAAAGACAGATCAATATGTTATTAAAAGCAGCCGTCATTGTCTGTAAGATGCTCCATCTTGCAATTTGGCTCCGGGGCTTCCACGGAGAGCATGCGGTGAAACTGCCGAGTCTGGTAGTGTGAGCTGTTGGCCTCCAGATTTCCCCACAATAAGCTCTGGCCTAGGAGAGTGAGAGGATCTGCTTTTTTACATAATAAACAGCTCTGCTGAAAACATTAAAAGCTTCAGCACACAGTGCGGTCTTTCACTGCAAATAAGTCTCACTCATTACTCTGAGGATTAACTTGTTCAATCATAAACTTTCCGTAACTGATTTATACGCTTTGGAGGTCTATGGTGTCTGTTGCTGCATTTCCCAGCCGAAGACCAGGCTAAAAAAGACGAATCTGATCGGGAAAAAAAATTATAATCTGGTTCATGACCCAGAAGTAAAGTTCAGTCTTGCTCCCCAATATATAGTGAGATTGATGAGCCATCACATTGTCATGGCACATCATTTTAACAGGTTAATAATCAATATTTAATCTATCTAATAAATCTAATATTAACAGAAGCATAAAATGTAATGCAGTTTAAAGGCACTGAAAAAATCGTGCTGTTTTTAAAGCAGATCACATTTGTTCACCCAAACCTAATGTTAAAATGTTTTTCAGCATTTTTCAACCTAATCTCTAATGACATTTACATTTGTGGTATTTGGCAGATGCACCCAGAGCAACCTATTCATCTTATTTCTGCTTGCAGTTGAGGGTTAAGGGCTTTGCTCAGAGGATTTGAACTCAACTACACTAACCCTAGCGCAACGTCTTAACTACTGAGTTACAATTTTGTGTCGTTATAAACAAAGATTACAATCTGGATCTCTGTACTGGTATTATGTACTGGTCAAATAAGTACTGGTCTCTGTACTGGTCAAATAAGAATGTGGGTCATGATATTCTAGGAAACTAGCCAAGGGAGTGTGTGTTATGATCCGGCTCGGCATCGCAAATTGTTTTATTCCTCTTATACCACAGCAGTTAACCAATGCTTACAAATGATGTACAGTTATTACATACAGTTATTACGCACGTTATAAAAGCTATACAGTCATTCCTTCACCAAACCTTTCTTTCACTTGAAGTTAAGTACAGCTTCATGTTTGAATGTTACAAGGCACTGACACTGGAGACTCCTTCCATAAATGATAAATAAATGACTTTACCAATTAAACTAATAATCAGTGCCTTCTGACCAGACAGGTGAATCATGAACTTAACAGCTCTGTGGAATCGCAATAATTGCTTCAATTCAAGTAATATACAACAAATTGGGGGGGAAAAAGACAGACCGTTATATCTATATTATACCGAGAGCATTAATGATAGTCTAAGAGAACCAGAGATTGTTCTCTCTGTGACAAAGTATTGGTAGTTTTAGAGCTAGGACAAAGTGTCAAGATGTAGTGATTTAATAGACTGAAGAATTCACATTCCAAAAAAAGAGTCTTGCATAATTGTGTATAGACAAGGTTCACTTTTGTATTCTTGTTATTATTGATAGATAGATTACAGCCTAAAAAACCTAAAAAAAAACTTACTTGTGTATTCTTAAATATTGACAGCGTGTTGTTAAGGACATTTAAGATTAGGATTGTGTTTAATTTAAATATGTCTTGTTTATTTTCAGCTCCTGTCAGAGTTGGGTCTCCAGCTGTGCTCCTTTCTTCAGTCCTTCTCCTTACAGGTAAAATACACTTCATCTCTCAGTCCTAATCAGATCCAACTCCATTACCTTCACAATTTCATTCAGGACCCCGCCCTGAAGGTCTGTTAATGACTATCATCTATCTCAGAGACAAAGGTGTGATGCAGCTATCAGCGTTAACTAACCCTGTGTGCTCGGGACAAGCTTGGGCTTATCGTAAATGCCCTGTCTGGTGCCTCAGCACAGCCCCTGCTCATTAATAAAATACAGAAGGCCTGCTCTGTGATTTACTTGATAAACTCTTCTATTATTCTACAAGGTGTTCGGGTTTTGGGATCGTCATTGGGATTTTCTTCCTGACGGAATATTTTTGGAAGCATTACAGTATAGAATTGTGTTAAAGGAGCTTACTGAATAAGACTGAGGAACTTTTAACAAAACCTTACAGGTGGTGTGGTAATGTTATGACAAATGTTAATTAGATCTTTAGGGTTATTGTTTATATTCAGCTTATGTTTTACATGTTAAACCTTTGTTTTGTGGTCTGGGGGAAAAAGCCAGAAAAAAATTCTGGAGAAAAATTTCTTCTAAAAATTGTGTTTTGACAAATTTATTTTTATTTGGCCAATAATACACTTTAATACTCCTCCTTTATGCAAACATTATTATGTAAACTTATTAAACTTATCCTTTATGCAAATGTATTCAAATAATGTGAAGATGATTTTTAGTAACGATCCAGTTTAACAAACATGATGGTAAAAGCAGTCAGTCTGTCTAAAGATGTCTAAAACATTGCTAGCAGAGTGTGATTTCCATCCATCCATCCATCCATCCATCCATCCATCCATCTTCTACCGCTTATCCGGGGCCGGGTCGCGGGGGCAGCAGTTTGAGCAGGGACACCCAGACTTCCCTCTCCCCAGACACTTCCTCCAGCTCCTCCGGGGGAATACCGAGGCATTCCCAGGCCAGCCGAGAGACATAGTCCCTCCAGCGTGTCCTAGGTCTTCCCCGGGGCTTCCTCCCGGTTGGACATGCCCGGAACACCTCTCCAGGGAGGCGTCCAGGAGGCATCCGGAACAGATGCCCGAGCCACCTCAGCTGACTCCTCTCGATGTGGAGGAGCAGCGGCTCTACTCTGAGCTCCTCCCGAGTGACCGAGCTCCTCACCCTATCTCTAAGGGAGCGCCCAGCCACCCTGCGGAGGAAACTCATTTCGGCTGCCTGTATCCGGGATCTTGTCCTTTCGGTCATGACCCAAAGCTCATGACCATAGGTGAGGGTAGGAACGTAGATCGACTGGTAAATAGAGAGCTTCGCCTTGCGGCTCAGCTCTTTCTTTACCACAACAGACCGGTATATCGACCGCATCACTGCAGAAGATACACCGATCCGCCTGTCGATCTCCCGCTCCATCCTTCCCTCACTCGTGAACAAGACCCCAAGATACTTAAACTCCTCCACTTGAGGCAGGAGCTTTCCACCAACCTGAAGGGGGCAAGCCACCCTTTTCCGGCTGAGAACCATGGCCTCGGACTTGGAGGTGCTGATTCTCATCCCCGCCGCTTCACACTCGGCTGCAAACCGTCCCAGTGCACGCTGAAGGTTCTGATTTGAAGAAGCCAACAGGAAACATCATCTGCAAAAAGCAGAGACGAAATCCCGTGGTCCCCAAACTGGACTCCCTCTGGCCCCCGACTGCGCCTAGAAATCCTGTCCATATAAATAATGAACAGGACCGGTGACAAAGGGCAGCCCTGCCGGAGTCCAACATGCACCTGGAACAAGTCTGACTTACTGCCGGCAATGCGAACCAAACTCCTGCTCCGGTCATATAGGGACCGGACAGCCCTTAGCAGAGGGCCCCGGACCCCATACTCCCAGAGCACCCCCCACAGATCACCACGAGGGACACAGTCAAATGCCTTCTCCAGATCCACAAAGCACATGTGGACTGGTTGGGCAAACTCCCATGAACCCTCCAGCAACCTGGTGAGGGTATAGAGATGGTCCAGTGTTCCACGACCGGGACAAAACCCGCATTGTTCCTCCTGAATCCGAGGTTCGACTATCGGCCGAATTCTCCTCTCCAGTACCCTGGCATAGACTTTTCCGGGGCGGATCTCATCCACCCCCGGTGCCTTGCCACTGAGGAGCTTCTCAACCACCTCAGTGACCTCAGCTTGGGGGATCGACGAGTCCTCAACTGAGCCCTCTGCCTCTGCTTCCTCAGTGGAAGACATGTCGGTGGGGTTGAGGAGATCCTCGAAGTACTCCTTCCACCGTCCAAGAATGTCCCCAGTCAAAGTCAGCAGATTCCCACTCTCACTGTAAACAGTGTGAGCAGGGCACTGCTTCCCCCTCCTGAGGCGCCGGACGGTTTGCAAGAATTTCTTCGAGGCCAAACGATAGTCCTTCTCCATGGCCTCACCGAACTCCTCCCAGACCCGAGTTTTTGCCTCTGCAACCACCCGGGCTGAAGCTCGCTTGGCCCTCCGGTTACCTATCAGCTGCCTCCGGAGTCCCCCGAGCCAACCGTCTTCAGCTTGACGGCATCCCTTACTTCCAGGGTCCACCAACGGGTTCGGGGATTGCCGCCACGACAGGCACCGGAGACCTTACGGCCACAGCTCCATGCGGCCGCGTCGACAATAGAGGTGGAGAACATGGTCCACTCAGACTCAATGTCTCCAACCTCCCTCGGGATCTGGTTGAAGCTCTGCCAGAGGTGGGAGTTGAAGATCTCTCTGACCGGAGACTCTGCCAAACGTTCCCTCACAGTACGTTTGGGTCTGCCAAGTCTGTCCAACTTCCTCCCCGGCCATCGGATCCAACTCACCACCAGGTGGTGATCAGTTGACAGCTCCGCCCCTCTCTTTGTCCAAGACATACGGCCGGAGGTCAGATGAAACAACCACAAAGTCGATTATCGACTTCCGACCTAGGGTGTCCTGATGCCATGTGTACTGATGGACACCCTTATGCTTGAACATGGTGTTCGTTATGGACAAACTATGACTAGCACAGAAGTCCAATAACAGAACACCACTCGGGTTCAGGTCGGGGGGGCCGTTCCTCCCAATCACGCCCCTCCAGGTGTCACTGTCGCTGCCCACGTGGGCGTTGAAGTCCCCCAGTAGAATGACTGAGTCCCCAGTCGGAGCACTTTCCAGCACCCCTCCCAGAGACACCAAGAAGGTCGGGTACTCTACACTGCCATTTGGCCCGTAAGCACAAATAACAGTGAGAGACCTCTCCCCGACCCGAAGGCGCAGGGAAACGACCCTCTCGTTCACCGGGGTAAACTCCAACACATGGCTGCTGAGCTGGGGGCTATGAGCAAGCCCACACCAGCCCGCCGCCTCTCACCGCGGGCAACTCCAGAGTAGTAGAGAGCCCAGCCTCTCTCGAGAGAGAGTTGGGTTCCAGAGCCCAAGCTGTGCGTGCAGGCGAGCCCAACTATATCTAGTCGGTATCTCTCAACCTCCCGCACCAGCTCAGGCTCCTTCCCCCCCAGCGAGGTGACATTCCATGTCCCTAGAGCCAGATTCCGTGTCCAGGGATTGGGTCGCCTAGGCTCCCGCCTTCGACTGCCACCCAATCCACATTGCACCAGCCCCTTACGGTTTCTCATGCAGGTGGTGGGCCCACAGGAGATCGGCCCCACGTCGCTCCTTCGGGCTGAGCCCGGCCGGGCCTCGTGGGGTAAGACCCGGCCACCGGGCGCTCGCATGCGAGCCCCAACCCCGGGCCTGGCTCCAGGGTGGGGCCCCGGTTGCGCCATACCGGGCGACGTCACGGACCTTTCTTCATAAGGGGTATTGAACCGCTCTTTGTCTGGCCCATCACCCAGGACCTTTTTGCCTTGGGAGACCCTACCAGGGGCAGAAAGCCCCAGACAACATAGCTCCTAGGATCATTCAGGCACACAAACCCCTCCACCACAATAAGGTGGCGGTTCAAGGAGGAGGAGTGTGATTTCCTCACACAGTAAATGTCATGCTTTGCTGATGAGTTTGGATGCTGAAACAGACAAAAGGCTAATCAGTTTAATTTGTACTCTGATTTGAAACTGGTTGTCACACAAGAGCGCTTACACACTCCACACAGAGCACCGCAAATAAAGTTGTAAAATGTTAAAGAGTGAAGCAGGAACCGTAAATGCAGTGTGGGATTTTTACTTCATATGATTAGACAAGAAAGACTGAGGTGGAGGACAATACAAATAGAATGTGTGTGTGTGTGTGTGAATAATAAATACACATCATATTGTATCTGTTGCTGTATTATGTGTACATGTATATGTACATATGTAATATATAATACAGCAACAGATACAATATGATGTGTGAAGTTGTGTTTGATTGTGTGCAGTTGCTGTGTGCATTTACAGCATTTGGCAGACACCCTTATCCAGAGCGACTTACATTAGCTCATTTTTTTTATATAGCTGTGCAATTGAGGGTTAAGGGCCTTGCTCAGGGGCCCAACAGTGGCAGCTTGGTGAACCTGGGATCGAACTCAACCTTCCGATTAGTAGCCCAACACCTTAACCACTAGGCTACCACGTCATAGTGTGTCTCAGTGGAATTAGTGGGGAATCTTTAACTACGCCCCCCCACCCCACCCCCACTTTTCACTTTTAATCAACATTACTTGTGGTTAAAATACATAAAAAACATTTTTCAATCAGTAAAGCATTTAGTTTTCAGATATGTGTATGTATTGTGGAAATGTCAGAAGGTGACTATGTATTTATTCAGGCTGCTGCACAGTTTCATAAGTGACGTTTCATAACAGCTATGTAGCTTTTTCTGTCAGGTACAGAACCTAATCTACTGACTTTTCTGTGCTGACAGCAGCTGGTGAAATTGACTATTAAACTGAAATAATAAATAGTTGTATTTCTTCTCATAGCTGGTGGACGAGGAGAAAATGCTCCTCACGTCTGAGACAGAGAAACTGGCAGCTTTTTGCCAACAGCTACAAATATGTGCCAAGACTCCTGTCCAGGGCAAAAGTGCTGCGTTCCAGAAGGTAACATGCTGCCAAGACCACACAAGAACTAATCTAAAAAAACATTATTATTTTAAAAATATTTTAATAATAAAAAAAAATAAAAATAAAAATGAAATATTACACTATATTAAATATAGCACAATATTTAACTATTTTATGTTATTTTAATCCTCTTGTATTATCCCACAGATACAGATGAATCATGATGTGACTATTTGATCATTGTATATTTAAACATCTTGATTTGCATTTATTTATTAAAACTGCTGTGAGAAAATACATCTAGTTTTAGTTTCATTTCATACACTGATGCATTTAACCAATTTCAGCTTATAAAACATGTAAAATGCCTTTGTGCATCATAAGCATGATCCTGTGTGCCATCACCCTTAGTATATGCTCTTTTATTATCTGCTGATATATGAGGATATTTCAGTAACACTTTACAATAAGAGTACCTGAATAATCCTACACTAATACCTGAATGAATATTTACTTACATATGAACTAATGATGAGTTAAGGCATGTACTAATCACAAACTAATGAAGCGCTAATGCACGAATTCATAGGACTTATTATAACCCTAGTAAATATTAGTATAATATGAGTACAACTAGTAAATATCAGGTATTAGTGCAGGATTATTCAGGTACTCTTATTGTAAAGTGTTACTGAGATTTCAGTCCAAAACTTGCATTTGACAGGAGGTTAAAACTCAGTTCTAAATAGCACTTAACAAGACAATGATCCTAAACATTCAAATGATCACGATGGCTCAGTGTCTCCCCAGTGAGAGCACAATGGTTCAGTGTCTCACCTGGGAGAGCATGATGGTTCAGTGTCCCCCCTGCAAGAGCTTGATGGTTCAGTGTCTCCCCAGTGAGACCAGGATGGCTCTGTGTCTCCCCTGCGAGAGCTGGGTGGCTCAGTGTTTCCCCAGTGAGAGCTGGATGGCTCAAAGTCTCCCCTGTGAGAGCACAATGGTTCACTGACTCCTCTGTGGTATTCAGGAACAGTATATAGAATCTGCTGCAGAGAAAACAATTACATGCGAGTCGACCGGCCTCAGCGATCATCTGTCAAAAGAAGTAAAGATTGTTGTCTCTGGGTGGACATGATTGCTTTCCTGAAACATGGGCTAAAACAAGCGTGCTGTTAAATGTATTTCTGGAAAGCTTGCTTATTGAAAATTCAATCTGTTTCACATATGGTTTTGTGCAGGTGGACTTGACTATACACAATACCAAAGGCGTGATGACTGTGTCGGTGTCTCTGCTACCGCTGTGTAATAAATTCATCGGAAAGGTATTATGACCAAACAGCTTCCAGATGTTTTCAGAACATTTCCATGTTTTTTTATGTGATTTCATGCACAGGAATGCACTAGGCATGATCCATGCAAACAGATTCCACATACATTCTCTAAATGTTGTGCACTTGAATAGCTATAGGACTGAACAGTGTGTGTTGGGTATTAATGACACTTTCATCATATTTACTGGAGAGACAGATTCTGACGATCAAGGGTCTTATTTTGAACTTTTACTTTATATATTAAAAAGTTTTTAATCTCAAAATAAGACTGCTTAACTGCATAAAATAATCTAACATTATCTGAAAAACGCAAAATCCCAGTTAATAAATTGACTTTGTTCTCCATCAAAGAGAGAAGACAGTACGCCATTCATTTAATTTCATATCTAAAACAGACTGGCTGAGAATATTGAACTCATACAGGAGAGAGGGTTAATACTCTAGCCTTAAAGGAACACATTGATGTATATTATACTAAAAATATGAAAGCGATAACACAAGGCAGATCCTTTGTAATTTGCCACACATCAATTTAAACACAACACTGAAAATATGTTGATGGTGGTGATGATGATGATGATGATGCTCATGCTTTTTGTCTGCATCTCTTCCTGTCAGTGTGAATCCGAGTGTAGCATTCTGGATTCCCCTCAGGCCTGGAGAGAGAAGCAGCACACTCCGGTTAAAGATGACGCACTGAATGGCAAAAGCTCCAATGGCTTCAGGGTCAAACCCCTGGAGCAGCATATGGCCAATCTCACCTTCTTAGAAAGCAAGTAGCTTAGAGCCCTTACAGCCCAGAGCTAATGAAACCTGGAGTATTATTCCACACACACACGCGCGCACACACGCACACAGAAACATATGCACATAAACACTTGCTTTGCCACGTTTTGTGCTGTGCAGTGGCTCCTGGCTGCTCTACTCACATACAATAAGGTCCAAAAGTCTCTTGTAACCAAGAACTGTTTTTATCTCAGAGTACATTTCATGAGGTAGCTTTCACAACCCAGGTTATACTTCATTAAAACTTTGATTCAATTAAACAAATAATTATGGCACCAACCTGTAACTGAAATGTAGAAGAAAGCCACAATAGGTCATGTATTACAGAGGCTACAGGTCATGGCTACAGGTCATGGCTCATGGCTTATGGCTACAGGTCATGGTGTGGTTTAAAGAGGAATTTATTACGAGTGCAGCTCAGCCAATCAGATTTTAGAATTGGTTTTATAATACAAAATAGGAATATTAATACTGGTAATGGGAAAAAAAAAATTATCTCCACATTTTGTTTTTAGCTCGTTGATTGTTTTTATTGTAGGATCGGACTCTTTCCCACTTTATACTGTTCAGTTGTTTGTTCAGTATCAGAAGTTAATTAATGCAGTCTTTTGGGGATACCTGCTAAAATTGCTTACAGGAAGTTGAATACACATTCCATCAAAACGATACAAAAAATAATTGTGATGTAATATCTATTTATCTGTCTCTCTCTCCACAGAATTCTCTTCTCTCTCTTAATTTGAAAGCAGTAATGAAATAAGAACAGTTCTCTCAAGACTTTTGGACTTTTGGCAAAGAAACCTCAAATAAACACATGGTTGTTTTCTCTTTACATAAACTAGTGCATGTTATTGGGTCAAATCCATACTGCCCTGCTATTTACTACTGTTGAAAAAGCTAAGCTAAGACCGAGTTTCTATTTTTCATCAAGTGATACTGTGTTAAGAGAATAACTCGAGAGCCTCGGTTGTTTTAGCATAGAACACTGACACACTGTATTTAATGTATCTGCCTCATTTACACGTCGACGCCAAATATGTCCAGTTTCCGTCACCTCTCATGCCGTCAGCACCAGGGTGTGAGGAGCCGTGTCACGGACTTAACGTTCAAAATGCCGAAAACGACTGTGTTCCCATGAATCAGCGCTGAAGATCATCACTTCATTTATTTTATTTTAGTATCAAGGCAACATTCATGGTATTAAAAGTAAAGTTTGTTTGTGTGCTTGTAGTGATAGTAACTGCCTCCTCGTATGGACTGTCCTGTAGGTCACTGTGATTCGTACTCTTACTTGAAACATGAAAGCTGCAGCGAGCTCTGGTACAGAAACTCCATACAATCAGGATGAAGACTTTCTCCAAATCAAAACACGACTGCTGTCTACTTTGGAGCGAGCGCTTCATACGGCATGGTCTTACATTTCCTTTCTGCCTCACGTCTCACTCGTTCAACTGGAAGCTGAGCGATGCGTCCAAAGCATGTGTGTTCGTGTGTGAAGATTCAGAACACACTCGTAATTGTGCTTTCATGAACACTGCAGTCAAACTGTAAGCTTTAGTGATGACTGAGAAACTATCAGCCTGAGTGAAACCAGTTTCAGACCATTCGGATCCTTTTGACAGTTGAATGATTGTTAAAAACAAAGAAAGACTAAATATACAATTATTTTTCTTAAATTGTGGACAGTGTCATTTATTTGTGCATTTACAAAATTGTGTGTGTGTACAGACAAAATATGGTACATACATTAACGCATCATGTAATAAGAGCCAATATTCCCAAGTCTAAATAAACATCTGATTCACTAACTAGTCAGAGATTTTAAACATTTTCGGATTATTTAAATCAGCTACAAAAATGGTCAAACTCTTCATTTGTTCTTTGTATTATTATTATTATAATATTTTATCTAGTATAAAACTATATATTAGAAAGAAAGGAAATAATGATCAGTATGAACACATGCTGGATACAATGAGAGATCCCTTTAGTCTCGGTCACGTAGTCGTCTCTGACTTCTGAAACGTTTTCTTTTTCGCTGAGGTCATGTGTTGATTCGTGTGGATTTCAGAGAGACTCTTACGCTTGAGTACTTCGTTTAGAGACAATGTCCTCATACTGCTCTCTGGTCAGAAGGCCTTTGGTGACAGTTTTGCTCTCTTCCAGTTTGGGTAAGATGACCGCTATATAGCCATCAGTGGAGGGCTGCACAAGAGACGACAAAACATTTACTGTCATTTAAACGCACGACAAAACACCAAATAATAAACACGTACTGGACTGAAGGTACTGAATCTCTTAGCTTTAACTCAGAAAGCACATTTCTGCAAAGTTGGCAAATGAAAAGGGAATCAGTGGCAGTTTCTATTAAATTGTGTTATGGAAAAACCAACTACTAGAACCAAAAGAGGCATCTCCAAAATTAAGCACCCTTCAAGAGACTTGGATTGGGGAATCTATGAATGGTTTAAAAAAACAAACAGCAAAAAATAACAATGCCATCCATGACACATTTGTAACATTACTGGTGGTGTTTATAAGTAACTATGAGGATGCATCCCTCACCTATGGGGAAACACCGTATACAGTACTGTGCAAAAGTTTTAGGCAGGTGTGAAAAATGCTGTAAACAAAGAATGCTTTCAGAAAAATAAATGAGTGTTTATTTCTGTCAATTTACAAAACATAAAGTGAGCAAACAAAAGAAAAATCTAAACAATATTTGGTGTTACTACCTTTTGCCTTCAAACCAGCACGAAGTGATGGCACGGCCCCCACAGAGCCCTGATCTCAACAACATCGAGTGTGTCTGGGATTACATGAAGAGACAGAAGGATGTGAGAAAGCCTGTGGTTAGTTCTCCAAGATGTTTGGAACAACCTACCAGCCGAGTTCCTTCAAAAAACTGTGTGCAAGCGTACCTAGAAGAATTACTGCTGTTTTGAAGGCAAAGGGTGGTGACACCAAATATTGATTTGATTTAGATTTCTCTTTTGTTCATTCACCGCATTTTGTTCATTTATGAAAATAAATGTTTAACACTTCCATTTTTGAAAGAATTCACACCTGCCTATAACTTTTGCACAGTACTGTATAATACACAGCGATATACAAAATACATCACCAGTTAAAAATAATGTGCACAATAAATAAATGTTTCATAAGGACACAATATCAGATCACAGGAACATGTTGATTGACATGTTTATTGTGGTTTATTGTGGTGAAAATTGTGGTTTTAAAATCAACTCCTAAAACAACTCCATAATCAACTCCATACAATCAGGATGAAGACTTTCTCCAAATCAGAACACGACTGCTGTCTACTTTGGAGCGAGCGCTTCATACAGCATGGTCTTACATCCCATGACAAGCGGTTTAGAAGGGTTTAGTTAAAAGACCTTCCTGTGGGCAATCCGCAAAATGCAGCTGCTGAAACTCATATCATCTCTACAGACAGAAATGTGGATGGATGAACTCAAATATGAAAACACTTTGCAGTTTGTGGATGGATGGCACGGATGTAAGGTAGTAAATATAGAAACATGTATTTTACAGAAAATAAAAACTGCACTCCATAAAAGTAGTATTGTGTGAAAAAGAAATGTTTAAAGTGTAACGTTCGGATTCCTCTTCACTGCACCTAATTAACACACCAACATCCATCCGTATTTTGTGGAACTTATACACAGAGTCACCAGGAACCTGGAGTTTATCCCAGGCGACTTCGAGCACATGGTAGGAGACACCCATGGACAGGGTTCTAATCGACTGAGGGGCACAATCACACACACACACACACACACACACACACACACACACACACACACACACACACACACACCCATTCACACACTACAAACAATTTAGAGATGTGTTTGGAGTGGAGGAGGAACTTGAAGTACCTGGAGAAAACCCATGAGGTGCGAGGTAAATGTGCTAACCATGACCTGGATACAGGATACAGGTCTAGGCTTCTATCTATCTGGTCCCAGAACATGTGGAGAGAGAACCTAGTAACGATTTTATATATCTTTTGTCAAATTGTGAGCTCTGTGATAAGCTCCTGTATGGATCATTATACTTACCTTTTCAAGTAGCAGATCAGGACGTTTCAGGATATCTTCATTGACTTCTAGGAGGCGTCCCCTGATACAGCTGAGAGAAAACCCAAACAAGGAACAAAGCTGCTTTAACTTCTGCATTAACACATGATTAATTAGTGCAGTAGGTATCAGGTGGCTGTTTTTTTTATTTAATCCCACTCTTCCTTTACCATTTGCCATATCCTGACATTTTTTTTACATCTCTGGTGTGTTTAACTTTGTGCCTTAAGACTGTGGCTTAAACTAAATGCATCTCTCTGTTGAGTTTTGCAGTATAAAGCTTCTAAGGTTAGATATGTAACTCACCTGAAGACGGTGTACTCTGTATCATCTGTACATGTTATTCTGCACAGCGGTGCAAACTCTGTCAGGAACTGACCACCCTGAAAGAAATTATCGATAATGATCGTATTTGCCTCTACAGTATTACGAGGGTCAGCAGCAGAAAATAACTCACTCTCTTAGATTTGCCTGATACTTTGTTGTTCAGGCGGCTGCACCCGTCACTGATGCGGTAATCGATGCTCTTGATTTTGCGCCCATGCTGGAGGATAGGGTGAGACTCTGCAAGGGTGACGATGCAGATCCTGATGTAAAAAAATAAAAGCAGTCTTTAAATCACCCTTCAAAATAATTAAATGCATGAAAAAAAATAGTCAAAAGCTGATATCGACCTGTTTGAGTGCTGTAGGACGCAATGGTCTTCACACGATCTTCCTTTCAAATCTGAAAGCGAGTCAACAAATCACCAAACTGCAAACTTTCAATTCAATTCAAGTTTATTTTCATAGCGCTTTTTACAATTGACATTGTCTCAAAGCAGCTTTACAGAACATAAACATAGAACAAAAGGTTATTATAAAGAATAACATAAAGATTAATAGAATGCAAAATTTGAGATTAATATTCAATATATGTAGTTCACAATGTGTATGTATTTATCCCCTATGAGCAAGTCTGAGGTGACTCAGGCAGCAGTGGCAAAGAAAAACTCCCTTAGATGGTAAAGGAAGAGCCCTTGAGAGGAACCAGACTCAAAGGTGAACCTCATCCTCAAGCTTTACAAGGATGTCCTGATGTTTTAGCTTTTAACATTTACAACATTTAGCAGACGCTCATATATCTACAGCGACTTAACATTACCTCATTTTTATACACCTGAGCAATTGAGGGTTAGAGGTCTTGCTCAGGGGCCCAACAGTGGCAGCTTAGTGGACGTGGGATTCGAACTCACAACCTTCTGCTAGGTAGAAAAACACTTTAACCACTAGGACACATCACTGCATGTTCTAACCAAAGCCAAAACACAGCCTGAGCTTCACATACTGGTAGGATTACTATACTTTCCAGCCTCCTCATGCTCTTACTAAACTACTCTATGATGTTGTATTAGTTGCAGTAACTAAGGACCAGTTTCTGTCCTACCAGCACTTCCTATCTGGCAAATATTGTCTCTGCTGTTCTGACTCTCTGCTTTAACTTCCTCTGTAAGCCAACAGGCATCATCAGCAGGTGTATAATCTGACATGTCAAGCTCATAAAAGTCAAATTGTCCTTTTTTTTAAAGCTCTAGTGTGTTTATTTTGAGCAATATGGAAATGATGGACAGTCTCATGGCATGTTTACAATAAAACCGTCTCTTATTCAGTTCAACATGTAAAAAACAACAGGCTTCCAAACCAAGTAAGTGAACTGATCTCACCTGTTTTATACCAGCGTTTATAATAGCGATCAATAACAGATGGCGCTCTGTCACGTGTTCCTTCCATCGCAAACACCAACACTAACTAATACACCCTCCTAACACCGGCTTCCATGACGGACCACAAATCAAGCTGCACACTTTGTCCTACACTTATTAGGAACCGGACGAAAACATAGACGTTTTGTTTATAAAATAACAACATAAAGTGCTCAAAATATAACTATTGGCTTGTCTGTCTTTATTAAAAGTCCCTATTGTACGAATTATTAGAAAAGCAAAAAACACAATGTGTAGTGGCCCAAACTAGTTATTAACAACCAGGTTATTTATGATCGTTACACATCAATGTGTTGCCAGATTATATTTTTTATTTCCACCATCTACTGCTTTCTAACTGCTGTAGAGTTATAATTAATACATTAATTGCTGAATAAATCAATTCATTTTTAACTTTAGATGTGTCAGTTACGTTACTATTGAAAGGATTGTTATTTTTTTTACATTTTTTTTTATGTTTTTACTATTTTTGTATAGATACATGTTATGTTAAAAAACTATTTATGAAATATTCTTTTAAAACTCCTGCGTTAACCAATAATAAGGTTGCTTTTAAATATACGTATATAATTGCATGATATCTGGCTTTAAAAGCTGCAGGTTTTGAAATCAGCGTCTTAAGTGGTTTAATTTCAAAATACGTTGTTCTTGTGCAGATCTGGCAACCCCGCTGACAGCAAAGATGGCGACCCCCGTAATGACAACATGCCATGTAGCGTGTTGTGCAAACCGGACTCCACACGTTCTCTCCTGGAGCCGCAGGGATTTAATCGCCTTTGGGACGTGTAATTCAGTTGCACTGTATGATCCGGAGGTAACTGTTTTTAGTTTGTCTTTTTTTTGTGAGTTTATTTTTACTTAATGTGTGCGGCGTCTCCTGGTGAACTCGCATGTTATAGCTCTGAACTTCTGACAGCAAGCTACAGAAAAGAGTTCATTTATTACACATAAAGCTTTGTTCCAGAACGATACCGACATCTCAGATTTATAAAACAACAACAGCAACAACAACAAACCCCCCCACCCACCCACCCACCACTATCACAGTTGACAGTTAATATTCTTACCATCAATTATTCTGTTGGAAAAATATACATAAGTCGCGTATTTTCATCCATAATTAAACCCAAAATCTAATAATTTAATCTAAATCATTTTTAATACAAGTAAAGTGATTGTTTTACTGTGAATTCACTCAAAAGGCAAGAAGACATGTTACAAAGTCATTTCTTTATTATTTAAACAAGATGCTACTTTGCACTATTATTAAAAAGAAAAGTTTTTTTTTTCTCCCAGTAAAACACGTATAAATGTAAGTGTAATAATTGTAATGATTTAATCCAGTTTTATAATTAGTTTAAAAAAAACATCCATCCATCCATCCATTTTCTACCGCTTATCCGGGGCCGGGTCGCGGGGGCAGCAGTCTAAGCAGGGACGCCCAGACTTCCCTCTCCCCAGACACTTCCTCCAGCTCTTCCGGGGGAATACCGAGGCGTTCCCAGGCCAGCCGAGAGACATAGTCCCTCCAGCGTGTCCTAGGTCTTCCCCGGGCCTCCTCCCGGTTGGACATGCCCGGAACACCTCTCCAGGGAGGCGTCCAGGAGGCATCCGGAACAGATGCCCGAGCCACCTTAGCTGACTCCTCTCGATGCGGAGGAGCAGCGGCTCTACTCTAAGGGAGCACCCAGCCACCCTGCGGAGGAAACTCATTTCGGCTGCCTGTATCCGGGATCTTGTCCTTTAGGTCATGACCCAAAGCTCATGACCATAGGTGAGGGTAGGAACTTAGATCAACTGGTAAATAGAGAGCTTCGCCTTACAGCTCAGCTCTTTCTTCACCACAACAGACCGGTATATCGACCGCATCACTGCATAGGATACACCTATCCACCTGTCAATCTCCCGCTCCATCCTTCCCTCACTCGTGAACAAGACCCCAAGATACTTAAACTCCTCCACTTGAGGCAGGAGCTCTCCACCAACCTGAAAAGGACAAGCCACCCTTTTCCGGCTGAGAACCATGGCCTCGGACTTGGAGGTGCTGATTCTCATCCCCGCCGCTTCACACTCGGCTGCAAACCGTCCCAGTGCACGCTGACGGTCCTGATTTGATGAAGCCAACATCATCTGCAAAAAGCAGAGACGAAATCCCGTGGTCCCCAAACCGGACTCCCTCCGGCCCCCGACTGCGCCTAGAAATCCTGTCCATATAAATAATGAACAGGACCGGTGACAAAGGGCAGCCCTGCCGGAGTCCAACATGCACCGGGAACAAGTTTGACTTACTGCCGGCAATGCGAACCAAACTCCTGCTCCGGTCATATAGGGACCGGATAGCCCTTAGCAGAGGGCCCCGGACCCCATACTCCCAGAGCACCCCCCACAGGTCGCCACGAGGGACACAGTCGAATGCCTTCTCCAGATCCACAAAGCACATGTGGACTGGTTGGGCAAACTCCCATGAACCCTCCAGCAACCTGGTGAAGGTATAGAGATGGCCAGTGTTCCACGACCGGGACGAAAACCGCATTGTTCCTCCTGAATCCGAGGTTCGACTATCGGCCGAATTCTCCTCTCCAGTACCCTGGCATAGACTTTTCCGGGGAGGCTGAGGAGTGTGATCCCCCTGTAGTTGGAACACACCATCCGGTCCCTCTTCTTAAACAGAGGGACCACCCCAGTCTGCCAGTCCAGAGGCACTGTCCCCAGCCGCCACGTGATGTTGCAGAGGCGTGTCAACCAAGACAGCCCCACAACATCCAGAGACTTGAGGTACTCAGGGCGGATCTCATCCCCCCCCCCCCCCCACCCCCCGGTGCCTTGCCACCGAGGAGCTTCTAAATTACATCAGTTACCGCAGTGACCTCAGCTTGGGGGATTGACGAGTCCACAACTGAGCCCTCGGCCTCTGCTTCCCCACTGGAAGGTTTTTTTTTGTTTTTTGTCTTTTAAAAAAAACCAAAATCTAAAAAAAGCAATAAACTGCAATAAGAATTATTTAAAGTTTCATTTATAAACTGTAAAAATTTTGGTTTTTGAATTTTAGAAAAAAAAACTAATTTAGACTATCAGATATAAAGATTCTGTGGTGTTTAATGTATATCACTGTAGTAAGAGAGGTTTATGAAAGAAATAGGCAGTATTATAGCCATAATAACACAAGTTAATGTTTTACATTTATTTATTTAGGAATTTAATATATTTGGTTCAGATAATGCTGTGGTCATAAGTGGACAAAATCAATAAAAGTAGCACATTAGAGTAACTAGTTTCATTCCATTTAAATAGCTGTAATAACCCTAGCTACAGTTCTCTGAGTTTATTGAAACTTTTTTGAGCATTGTTGTCACTCCTGTTTGATTAGGCATTTCATTTCATTATCTGTCAGGAATCTACTGAAAATATAACTTATGTTATGACTCTGTTTTCCAGCAGGTGAAAGTTGTTGAGCTCCTGAATAAGCACAGTGGCAGGGTGAACACAGTGCGCTGGATTTACAGGGAGGACTGTGGTAAGCATGAGTTCATTGAGCACTTCCTCCTGTCAGATTACATCCTGGTTATTAAATTTTTTGTGACACTAACTGATCAGATGTGTCTTTGTGTGTATGGGGCTATGTGTGTGTTGTGCATGTATATGTGCACACCTGAGTGTGTGTACGTGGCTCTGTGTGTGTGTGTGTGTTTGTGTGTGTGAGGGGGGGTATGCAGCGCCACCGCTGTGTGTGTGTGTGTGTGGGGGGGGTGTTCCCTCTGGAGGGGGTCTCTGTGTGTGTGTGTGTGTGGGGCTCTGTGTGTGTGTGGGGCTCTGTGTGTGGGGGCGCTCTGTGTGTGTGGGGGGCGCTCTGTGTGTGTGGGGGGCGCTCTGTGTGTGGGGGGCGCTCTGTGTGTGTGTGGGGCTCTGTGTGTGGGGGGGCGCTCTGTGTGTGTGTGGGGCTCTGTGTGTGTGTGGGGCTCTGTGTGTGTGTGGGGCTCTGTGTGTGTGGGGCTATGTTCTGTGTGTGTGTCTCTGTGTGGGGGGGCTCTTTGTGTGTGGGGGCCCTGTGTATGTGTGTTGGCGCTCTGTGTGTGTGGGGGGCTCTGTGTGCGGGGGGGCTCTGTGTGTGTGTTGGCGCTGTGTGTGTGTGTGTGGGGGCTCTGTGTGTGTGACAGATAGATTTTAGCAGTAATTGTGAAACTCTTCTTGCAGGTCTGGAGACACAGCTGGTATCAGGAGGCTCTGACAGTAAAGTTATTGTGTGGGAGGAGCAGCATGGGCAGGTTTGTATCTCGTGTGTTTAGTGTGAATGAACAGTGTGAGATGGATGCAGTGATATTATGCTGTGTAGATTTAGATTTATTTAGTTTTCTGGCCTTTGTGTGTTCCAGTTTGCTGCCTCTGCAGTGTGTTCAGGACACATGGGTCCTGTGTGTGCAGTGGACGCCGTACAACTGTCTTCCTCCGACTCGCTGCTCGTCTCTGCAGCATCAGACTCCACCGTTAAACTGTGGATGTACAGCAGAGGGAAAGGTGAGCACTGCTTTTTTCCTTTCTTTTTTAAACAGATATTCACCATATGTTTGAGTATGTAACATAAGCTTGACTTCCATGACGTGTAAGTGTTTCAAGCCTGACATCTACTGGTAGTTACCTTTAGAAACATATAGAAAACGCCAAGAAACACACAAAGTTTCCCACTGAACATCATTTATCATTATCAGTAGTACATTTAAGCGGCTTACATGGAAGAAATATTGCGCCACAGTACTGGAAGACGTTTGTATGATACCCAACATGCTGTATAAGTTAGCTAACAAGTGACCAGCAAAATAAAATAGGGCCGCATTAAAACTAAAAGATAACTTAAATGAAATGATGGTATTTTTGTTAAGAACGTAAATGAAATTTGATGATACTCTTATTTAAGGAGCCCAGTGGGCTACTAGTTAGCAGGTTTGCTTCAGACTCACTGGAGATTCACTCGGGGGAGATTGGAGTCTCTATACATTCCGTAGCCTGTGAATGGTTTTGTGTGTGTGTGTGTGTGTGTGTGAGCACAGTGATGGGTCAGCACCTTGTCCACAGTGTCCCCCTGCTTGTGCACTGAGACCCTGGGTATAGACTCCAGTTCCCTGTGACATTGTGTAGGATAAGTGCTACAGAAATTGGAATCTGTAAAATATCTGAAAATATCTGTAAAAGTTATCAGGTATCAGATCATGTAGTGATTGGCAGTGGCTTTTGTTTTTAAACACCAGTCTGAATTGTTGCATTCTGAAATTTTTAAAACGTGTTTATTGCAGAAAGAGAAACAGATCAGGCCAAATGACCAAGCTTGGTCCCCCTTTTAGTTCAGTTAGTTGGTGTGCATATAGATTTAAAATTGTATACAATGAGATTTCCTCTGATCCCTTTAGGCTTGTGAGCTTGGCAGCAGCAGCAGACTATTTTTCTCTGGATTTTTCTCTTTATAACATTGTGAGATTTTGTTAATCATTAGACACAATACAACCTCCCTAATAATAATAATAATAATAATAATATGTTTAATTTATATAACTAACCCTTTCCCAAGCTCAAGGATGCTTTACAAGGTACAGTATTTCAAGACAGATGAAATATAGTGTAACATACATATACATATTTGTCGGACATTTGCCCAGGACGAAGGATCACATGCAGCTGCATGAGATGGTAACAGAAGACAGGACTAACATTTTACCCTACATTTTACAGTGCTAGGTATATCGTGTTTATCTCAAAAAAAGATGTGATGCGGCTCCACCAAAGAGGTGTGAGGAAGAGCTGATGTGTCTAATCCAGAACTGGTCCAGAATGTCACTTCAGCCAAACTTAGACCAAACCAAATCGTCGGAAATGAAACGTCACAAAAAAATCTCTCAGTTCAAAAAGAAAAAACCAACCATGTTTATTATTTTTTTTTTTTGTAGTCAGCAGTAAATTCACCACAAAAGTTACATGATAGAGTGAAAAAGTTCATTAGAGAATATCAGGCTGTAAAGGAAATTACAGGCAGACTTTTGAGGCAGAAATAGTTTGCTGATGTAATTACACTGATGTTTTCACTCCTGAGCACCTCCTGAATGTGTGAAACGAGCAGTGGGTTTCTTTGCACATACCTGCATCAGAGACGCACCAGATATTCGCCAGCAAACCTATTTGGTTGGTAAAAACACAAATTAGCATGCTTAGTGTCTGGCTCAGAGAGTAATGAATCTGAATGTTTCGACCGAATACGTCTCGCTGTTTTTGTTGTTACGCTCCAATTTGTGTTGACGGCAGCTCACAACACAGCAGAGAGCATTTACATTTCTACGTTTGCCAGATGCTTTTTTCCAAAAATGACTTATAATTGAGCTGAGCAGTTGTGGGTTTAGGACTAGACAATAACCGCCTGGCAGTTTGTGCTGCTCTGATGTCCGTAAACAAGTGAAAGCAGGAACATAAAATGTTTGTTTTTTTTTAATATCGGAAACTGTTTGCAGGTTTCCTCCCCCGGTCCAAAGACATGCATGGTAGGTTGATTGGCATCTCTGGAAAAATTGTCCGTAGTGTGTGATTGCGTGAGTGAATGAGAGTGTGTGTGTGCCCTGCGATGGGTTGGCACTCCGTCCAGGGTGTATCCTGCCTTGATGCCCGATGACGCCTGAGATAGGCACAGGCTCCCCGTGACCCGAGGAAGTTCGGATAAGCGGTAGAAGATGAATGAATGAATGAATGAATGAAACTGTTTGCAACCAAAATGAAGATTATCCATGAGAAAGCAAACAAAGTCATTAGAAGTCGAACAAATAATACGTGCATCATGTTTAATATGCGTCACATATCCACACAATGAAGGTGAGACAGGAATGTCTGATTTCACGCAGCTGAAATGCGTAATCAAAAATCATTGAACAGCCAGTCTTTTTAAAATGCATGACAGCAGCGCGAGTTCATTCTTATCCACACTGTGTTTATGACCTCCACTAGCTGAATGCCTCCAGACGTTATCTTTTGGGAGCGGCTTCATGATGGATGTCTCCGTAGCGCTGTTGCCAGGCAGCAGAGGTAAGCTGTGCAGGCTGCCATGCATCAGGTAGCTTTTCCCTTTATGCCATTTGTCTCCATTGCCCCGGTTTGACTGAACGTCCTGTTAAAATCCTTTTGCGTAGGCTTTCTGATTGAGCCATTATGCAACCCTTTTAAAGTGAGATCTGCTGTTCAACATGATGCATGTCCATTTTTCTAGATGCAATCTTACAATCTGGATTTGTAACATAACTAAGGCTCATTTCTCCTTGCTTGTTTAGTGCCCGTCCTTGCGTGTGGAGGGGACGACAGCAAAGTCCATCTGTTTACGCAGATCAATGGACAGGTATGTATGAGAATATATTCAGTCTGTTCTATTACCCTCTTGCATAATAAACAAAAAGCTGCATATTATCATTTAAGGACCATACCACTGGTATCTATTCACGACATACCGTGCAGAAAAGAGTACACTGTGCTGCTTCCTGTTGTGTCTGGTGTCATAGGAAGAAAGCTTTAGTTTCAGACTGCATGGGTCCTTAACCAGAAAGGAAATGCAGAGATCAGCATCCAGTTGTTTTTTTTCTTTCTTCAGCACTTGCTTGTGCTTCAGTTTCAGAAAGTACTCGCGCTTCAAGGCCATGAAGACTGGGTCCGTGGTGTGGAATGGGCAGCAAAGGGTAAGAGATTTTACCCTAGAGCTATTATATTAATGTCCCTAGTAAGGTCTGCCTCACTGAATATCTTAAAGTAAATCAAATTTTGTTTGTCACACACACATAAATATAGAGTACGACATGCAGTGAAATGCTTTTGGCATCTGTCCGGTATTCAAACATAAGGAATGCAATTTGGGATAAAAACTATAACCAAAAGGAGGTAGATAAATAAAAAAGTATAAACTATATAAAAAAACTATATAAAATATGAAAATATAAGTGAAAAATAATGTATATACATATAAAGTGTCCATGTGCAGTATGGTGTGTATAAAGTGGTACTGTGCTGTGCAAGTCCAGAGTTAAAGTGACAGTCCAGAGTTAGTGTCATAGTGCAAGAAAGGTGTGCAGAAAACAGTGAAGATGGAGGGAGAGGTCCAGTATTAGATCCAGATCCTGGGTGTTTCCTGGTTTAAAATCCCGAATGGCCTGCGGGAAGAAGCTTGTCCTCATTCTCTCTGTGTTTGCTTTCAAGCGTTTCCCTGAACACAACAAAGAAAAGAGTCCCATTGTTGGGATGGCTGAGATCCTTTCCAATCTTTATATTAATTACATGTCCAGTGTACTAAATCAATGTATATTAAATCAACAGATTTGCATCAAACAACAAAAAGCACTACTTTATTAATTAGATGATTTCTTTAATACCAAAATGGGTCAAATTCTATCAATATATTTCCAATGCAATTCTACATTTAGACTTTACAATTTAGAATGCAAGCTTTTGTTGTGTCATATTGTTTGGAGGTTTGGGTCAGAGCACAGGGTCAGCCATGATACACCACCCCTGGAGCAGAGAGGGTTAAGTGGTGCTGTATATTGCTCAAGGGGCCAACAGTGGCAACTTGGCAGAGCTGGGGCTTGAACCCTGATCCTCCAGTCAACAACTCGGAGACTTTAACCACTTGAGCTACCACTGCCATTTACGTTTACATTCACAGCATATAGCAGATGCCTTCATCCAGGCTTAGAGTCTATTTCTCTGTTGGGACCTAATAAGCACGCAGCCAATTTTTTATACAAGTGTTTTATACTATTGTAAGTATTTCAGGAAGAGCTCGGTCTTTACCCATCGTTTGAAGACACCCAGTGACTCTGCTGTTCTGAGATCGATGGGAAGTTCATTCCACCACAGAGGAACACAGAAGGGTGTTTATGCAAACCTTCCTTGTACCCTGAGGGATGGTGGGACCAGTGGAGCAGTGCTGAAGGATCTGAGGGATCGTTATGTAGTTTTGAAGGATTAAAAGCACCATGTATTGTGTGAAATGGTACAAATGATTATTTTTTCTTCTGCCAGCAAGTCTACTCCTTCCTGTTGGCTTCACATGCGTTTAATGTACTGTATACTTCAGACAAGAAGGAAGCTATTAAAGAAAAACTGTTTCAGACATTGTTGTGAGCTAGAGCCTGTTTAGATCAATTCCAAACTCAAAGCAGTTCATCTGCTGGTTACAGTGAACATTGTGTACAAACCCTATGAACATTTAAGGACTCGTTCTTGAGAAGAGCCTCGGCTGGACATTCCTGGAAGCCAGCACATGCAGTACAAATCTCCTGCAACCTCTTTCACTTAACGACAAGGATGTTTGACCACCACAGCTTTTGTTTTGACCTATTCTGATACTTCCTTACATTGAAATATCAGATCAGACTCATATAAATAAACTGGTCACATGACAAATTCTTCTTCCTCAGTGTTCACTATCCAGACTGATCTCCTGTGAGGCTTTGTTAGGGTCCATAATTTGTGAAGCAGCTGCATAACTGATTGTGGGGATGTGGTAGCCTAGTGATTAACGTGACAGACTACCAGTTGGAAGGTTGTGAGTTCGAATCCAAGGTCCTCCAAGGTGCTACTCCTGGGGCCCTGAGCAAGGCCCTTAATCCTTTAATGCTCAGTTGTATAAAATGAGATTAAATGGAAAAGGGTGTCTGCCAAATGCTGTAAATGTAAATAACCGGACCGATATACCGTGTGTGTCTGTGTGTGGTGAATGTACGTTTTGCATCTATGCATTTTTGTGTTTGTGTTTCTTTCAGATGGGGAGTTACTTTTAGCCAGTTGCTCTCAGGACTGTCTGATCCGAGTGTGGAGGCTGGTGATTAAATGCGACGCACCCTCAGAGCCTGCTGAAGGAATCATCAGGATGAAGGAGGATATGTTTGAGGTCAAGGGGAAAAGTGAGGCCTGTTCTTATTCTCTCTGTGTTTTGCTGAATGCCATTTCACTGAGATTAATCTGTTCCTTCTGTCCATCAGTGTATGCAGTGAGTCTTGAGACAGTGTTAGCTGGCCATGAGAACTGGGTGTATGGGATCCACTGGCAGCCATCATTCAGAAAAGGTATTAGGACGAATATTTCGCAGCTAACTGTAATTGCAGTTAATCTTCAATCTATTTAACTTCGTTTTTTTGCCGTTTGTCTCCCCCTGCAGGCGACACAGTGGAACAGCCTCTGAGTCTGCTGTCTGCCTCTATGGACAAGACCATGATCCTCTGGGGACCAGAGGAAGCGTCAGGTGTCTGGGTGGATCAGGTCAGTTTAATCGCTCATACCTGTTTATTTGACAGGGTCTTTTTTTAATTGTTTATAGCTCCTCACATTTATCCTGTTGTTCTTGTTGTCAGTACACTTTGCTAATTCCTTTAATGACTCATCTTAAAATGTGTCGACATAAGATAGTCAAGGACATTGTCCTTTATTGTCCTCCGTTCACACATGAACTTTCTGTGTTGCTCAGCCTGAGGCTTGCTTTCATAATTAACCCCTTCCAGATTAATTACTGCTGAATTGTCTGAAAAGTGTGTGTGTGTGTGTGTGTGTGTGTGTGTGCCACACCATCCTCTTTTTTTTTCTGGCATCTTTTTAGCCAGAGCTGCAGGGCAGTGTCGAACCTACCATGGGGTCACTGTCCTACCTCAGTCCCCCATTCATGTGTCCTCTGGCTATCCTCCATGCCAGTCATGGAGGTCTTCAGAGCGCACAGCGGGCCAAGCAAATAGTGCGAGTGTGTGGTAGGAGCGAAGCCAGCTCATCTGCTGCGTTCCACCAGCTCTGTCAGCTGGAGAACATCTGCCTGTTCTTCTCGTCCTTCCTGAATGGAAGCTTCACAGCTGGAGTAAGGGTCGGTGTATTTTCCATCTGGCGGAGAACTGAAGACAGGTGACGTGTTTCTAAAGCAGAGCCGAAGCAAATGCTAGTCTTTACTTACGAACAAGGTGCTGAGTGCACAGCCGGCATGTAGCACAGTTCTCAGCTGCAATTCCGTTCTGTCTGCAAATGCTGTTTGTAAAACAGGAATGGCATCAGAGGCTTAGGGATGGTGCGGTTTTGCTGCCATGACAACTTGAGCGATTTCAGCTATTTTTATTTCTAAAAAGAAATGAACAGTGCAGGCAACTCTGTCGATTATTGTTGGAAAAATATGTGTACTAAGGAAGAACTGACCAAATTCTCCAAGTTAAACACTTACAGCTACACTTTCACCAATTTAGTGCCCAAAAACCTTTAGGTGGCTTGAAGATATCTAACAGTTCTTCATCCAAATGATGTAATATTTACTTTTCAACTACTTTTTTCTCCTCATTAGTCACAAGAAACCCTCCAAAGAAACATCTGCTCTACCAGGTACAGTAGAGTATGTGCTGTGACACCAGGTTTAGCCAGGATACAGACTGACTGGTTTTAGGAATGTTGCTGTGCCGTGATGTGCTCAGTGTTTAACGGAAAAATGGCATCGTCTTCCATTGCTTGCAAACATGGGAACATGGGATCTTGTGTGCCTTTTATTTCTCATGATAAAGAGTGTATCACATGAAGAGTGTTGGGAATTGGTTTATCAAATACAGCTGAGAACCTTTTGAACTGACAGTTTGCCAGCCTCCAGAAAAATCGTGGGTGTCTGTTCTCACATCCTTCCTTCCTCCAATGAGACATTTCCATCGTTTCACACACAGCTGGACTGCTTAAAGGCTGAGATTATGTTACGCCTGTCTCCTTACGCCGTGTCTCCTGACAAACGGCTGTAATTATGAAAACGTCTTAACAGCATTTCACGAGCATAAAAGAATTTATTTTCTTTCATGTAAGGCTATGGAATATGATAAAGAGATCTATATCATGATACACACTTTTCTACGTATCGCATCGTCGTGATCATCAGGTTACACCTTAAATATCCAGTTAGAAACTGACTGGACATTAAAACTATTTTGTCAGCTTTTTCAGCTGATATGTTTGACACAAGTATTTGCACAACCTTCGCAATATACAATGCATCATTTTTGCTCTCACCATGTATTAAGTAATAAGATATATGATATTTGCCCTTTTAAGATAATTACAGCTCTGCCAGCTCGTTTGCTTGTTTTTTTTTTTCTAGAACTGAGCCAAGCCACTACCTGCTAGTGTGGGATTGACCAGGAAATGGCCAGCGATCATTGTGTCTAATTAACACATTTAAAAAGCAAAGCGTCCTCCATAATGATTATCCTAATTGAACAAATTTAGTGGAGAGCTGGCTTGCTATGGGGTGGCCAGACAGGCTGCTGAGTAAAGGAGCTCCTGCTAATAAGTCACACTGGCAGCTAGTGCTGTGGTACAGTGTGGCAGGAGCATACTGAGGACATGTCACAGCTGAACCATTAACTGCATGTTAATTTCTTATTAGTCCAGATGGATCGGAACAGAAAGGCGATCAGAGGCTGGTACAGAGATATGACTCCACCATAAGGCTGAAATATATGAGCTCAAATAAGTCTAGATTGTTAACCTGGCTAATCAGTTTCCCACCAGGGATCACCTTGTGCACACTGATCTACCAGTAACCCTGTACATCTCTTTCTTGTGCCTTGCGGCGTGTGTTTGGTGGTGTATTATGTCACACGGATCCGCATTGTTGTTTTGTTTGTAAATTAGAGTGATTACACAGTTTGCTTTCGGGCTCGGTATAATATATGCACGGCAAAGTGGACAGAATTCAAAATCAATCTGGCTAATGTTGTGTTGCTCCAGAGTGGCTTGCAGAGGTCTTTGTCACTCAGAGTGAAAGACACATTTTGGCATCATCATTACTTTGACCTTGTCTCTGTATAGCCCTTGGAAAGGTGATGTGCTCCTTTTTTTTGCCAGCATTCTGTGTGAACTCTAAAGGCTGTTGTGTGCGTAATAAAATCTCCTGAGATCTCAGCAGGTCCGGAATACACAAACCTACCCATCTGGCACCAACGATCAAACTGTGGTCTAAATTGCTGAGGATGCATTTTTTCTCCATTCTTTTTTTTGAACATTGACTGGAGCGCTTGACCTGGATCAGATTTATTTTATGTCTTGTGCTGCTGCATGAATGATTAGCGGAATGAATGAGCAGGTGTAAAGGTGCGAGGGTGTGTAGGGTTACCTTGAAATATTGTAGAACCCTTTTCAGTTAGAAAGGAAGCCTTAGGATGGTTGTCAGTATTCCTTTAAAATAAAAAAAAGAATATATTATACAATGTACCCAAATATTGGCACCTCCATTAGAAGACCTGCGATTTACACATTTTATTAAAACAATATTTTTACTGTTTACTAACATTTTATGTCATGTTTGAGTACATTGTTTAGCAGCACTTACAATAATAAGGTAATTCCTTACTATGTTCAACACAAAAAACCTGGAGATACGGACACTATGCTACCGTACCTTTATATCTGTAAGTGAAACAGCACCACTATTGACTAGAAAAACATTATCTATGTGATTCGTTCGTAACTACAAGAGACTGTTACTGCTCGGTGAATACATTTTGGTCTACTGAAGGTTCTGAGTTTAATCCCAGCACCAGCAAGCTACCATCTCTCGAGCAAGGCTCTTCACGTTCATTTCACGTTCATTTGCTCAGATCAGTTGTAAGCCTTTTTGCATAAAAGTGCCGAGTAACGAGTAAACGCTAAACAGTCCTGTCATACAGACAAGGTCAAAAGCAGGTTCATTTAAAAAGCCTACAGACTGAATATACTCCAAGCCATTGCATGTAGTATTAAATTAATCCCAGAAGAACCCACACTTTTGCAGAATCTAACTCAATTATGTAACTTGTCTTTTATCCTTGTTCCTTATTTGCTTTTGGAATTCTTTCTAAATGCAAATCGGAGCCAGTCCGCATTAACGGAGCCATGTTAACCTTGATACCATGATCGCAACTAATGATATCGTTTTATATGATGTTAGTGCTGCTTTGTAGCACGCCTAGCTTCCTCCGTTAATCTGAGGTATTAAGTGTGTTAGACACCAGGCAGATAGAGGACACACTGTTCTTTTTGTTTTACAGTACAATGCCGTGGGGGGTTATTTATAGCCTTGTTAACTCAAAGCACATTATCCTATATTCTAATTCACTGAACATAGACTGTTTTCTAATCACACTTCTTGGTTTGAATTCTCCATTTGTTTTAATGTGTCATGGTCTATACTGACTGCTGGCGATTACATTAACAGATTTTTTTTTCCCCCCCCACTTCCTTAGTAGCCTCAGCTTTGCATAATTTGTGCTTTGGCCTGTCGGTTTGATTTATTTAAAGTCCTGATTGTGCACTTTGTAATCTTCTTTGATAATAGATGGCTAAACTAAGATGGAGCACAGCTGTAGACGTCTGCTCCGATTGGCCGAGATCCACCGCTGGTAAATAGTGGCCTCTGTAACCAGAGGATTCACGAGGGGCAGCGGGTTTCATTCACCATGCTCACACTGCCATTTATTGGCAAACAGAGTGCACTGTGGAAAGGCTTTCTGCCTCCGTAATTGGCCACAGATGGGAACAAATTGGCAGAATCTTGAGATGATTTTCTGTGATGGCGTTTGAGACGAGCTTTTTATGTATTTATTTATTTATTTGTAATTTGGCACAAATGGTCTGTAAGACTTGTTCTTGAAAGACACGTTTTGACATGATGGAGGACTGAAGGTTTTTACTGTTTATTGACTTTCTGACCAGACAAGAAAAAAGGGCCTCACGGGGACAAGGGGACTGGCACTCTGCCCGTTGGAGATATGGGTTTCAAGTGTAACAGTATAAAGCGTGATGTTCAGGCTTTCCAAAATAACATGACATCTTTTGTGCGAGTTGTTGGCCCTTTTAAAGCTCACCACCTGTTGTTTGGCCATGTCTCCAGGTGCGTGTCGGAGAAGTGGGAGGAAACACGCTAGGCTTCTTTGGCTGTCAGATGGGGCCCGACGGGTCCAAGATTCTGGCTCATGCCTTCCACGGAGCACTGCACCTCTGGCAAAGAGACCCAAAACAGCAGGTGAGCCCCAGATCTCATCCATCAGTCCGGAAGAATTCATTAAAAGGGTGTCGTTCTAGAGTTCAGTTTACTTCATCAGTACACAAATGGTGCAGTGTTTATTCTGTGTGAATCAATGCTTTCCAGCTTAGTGTGCTTTGTTTAGGAAGGTGAGAACACACTCTGAAAAACAATATGCTTGACATGTACAATAAACGAAAAGCTTCATCCTTGTTATGTATATAATTACCTAGTAATTTGTGTAGCTTCAGCTCCATGTTCTGTGACTCTGCATGTGCTTGCCAAAGATTGACTTACTGTTATTCTCTTGCTGCATTTCCATCTGAATCGAAGGAAGAGGACAGTTTTCAGCTGTACACATCCCTCAGTCAGCTTTTATAATGTGGAGTGTGATAAAACAAAACAAACAGCAAACAAATTAAAATGTTCAACTTCGCTTTGTTTCGGATTCCGATTCGGTGTGAGTTATTAACTGGGCTAAAGAACAGAGCTGGAGTGCTGCAGAAATGTTGGAGATTTGGACAGATGAACGCAAAGATATAATAAACACTGTAGGTGATGTAAATAAGTTATTTATAAAACAGTTATTCTTATAATTATTCGTCTGGTTATTATGTTATTATTCAGTCATTATCAACAGTATTTTATTTAATGGCAGCAGTGTTCTCCTCTTTTGCTTTTTTGGTTTTGTTTGATGATCTCAGATCTCATGACTCGGATCAACAGGGGTGAAAGCACCTAAAAATTTGACACAAACGATGTGTTTAGGTACTCTGTTTGAGTTGGTGGTGTTATTGTGTGTGTGTGTGTGTATTGTGTGCAGAGTCAATGGAGTCCTGCGGTGGTGGTGTCCGGACACTTTAATGCAGTGCAGGACTTAAGCTGGGATCCAGAGGGAGAATTTCTCCTCAGCGTAGGCTCAGACCAGACTACCAGGACCTTCGCGCCATGGAGAAGGAAAGACTCCTTACAGGTGTCAGAACTTATTTATTCAAGTACAAATTTACTCACCATATAGACAGACTATGTAGCTGTGTAGAATTTTGTGGACACCTGACCATCACACCCAGATGTGATTCTTCTTCAATCCGTTGCACTAAATTTGCAAACACACAGTTATCCAGAATGTCTTTGTATACTGCTGGAGTATCATTTCTCAACTGGATCTGAATCCTGTTCCAGCATTTGTGCACAATTTGATCTCCATGAAGACAAGGTTTGCCAAAGTTGCAGTGGAAGAACTCAAGTGTCCTGCGCTGTGTCCTGCGCTGTGTCCTGCGCTGTGTCCTGCGCTGTGTCCTGCGCTGTGTCCTGCGCTGTGTCCTGCGCTGTGTCCTGACCTTAACCCCACTGAACACCTTTGGGATGAACTGGAACACAGACTGGACCCCCAGACCTCCTCACCCAACATCACTGCCTGATCTCACTAATGCTCTTGTGGCTCAATTAACACAAATCCCCACAGCCAAACTTCAAAATCTAGGGGAAAGCCTTTCCAGAAGAGTGAAGGTTATTAGAGCAACAAAAGTGGACCAAACCAGGAATGGGGATGTTCACTAAGCACATATTGGTGTGATAGTCAGGTATCCACATTCTTTTGCCTGTATAGTGTAACACTGTCCAGATACTAACCAGTGTGTAGTTCTAACAAAGAGGGAAATTTTATGGAATAGAAATCTCTGTAAACCTTACCTGTAGTATACTGTATACTAGGAGGAAACAAAGAATCTGTTCACTTAAAACTCACTTATACTGTAAGTCTATAGGTAAATGTTAATCTTCATCAGTAAACATACACAACTATGGGTTGGACTATATGATGTAATCAGTATTGTGTATCAATTTCATTTTCTGTGATATAAAAGATATTATTATGACTATTATTATTATTAATATTATTATTATTATTATTATTATTATTTTTAGAACATTTACATTTACGTACTCTAATAGGAATCACATAATTGGGTGTTTTACTAAAACTTAACAGCTGGATAGATTTATACACAAATTTCCTTTTATTCTGTGTTAAATCATTTATAATTGAAGAAGTCAGATACAAATATTAAATCTGATAAATATATTATAATGCACTTTTTTAATTGCTGAATTCAACAATTTATTTCAGACATTTACACGGAAAGTTGTTTTTCTTGCTAGTGATGCAATAAATAGAGATGAGGTTGGAAAAAACCCAAACCAGTCGTCAATTCGGGTGAATGCATGCGTTCCTGACACCATTTGTGCTATCGGTGTGTCCAGGTCACCTGGCATGAGATCTCCAGGCCTCAGATCCATGGCTATGACATGCAGTGCCTGGCCACGATCGGCCGATTTCAGTTCGTATCTGGAGCAGATGAAAAAGTGCTGCGTGTGTTTAAGGCTCCACGTAACTTCGTGGAGAACTTTGCCAACATTGCAGGCACTTCTCAGGAGAAACTCTTGGCTTCACACGTACGTCTTCAAGACTTGCTGTTCTTGGAAGTATATTTTTATCACATGGATCCTCTGTGTTAATTACACTTTTCCCAACTGTTTCCTTTAAAAGTTAGTTGAGCGTTCTGGTACCTTCTGTTGTCATCTTTAAATACTGTTTATGTAATGTTTCATAATATATATATATATATATAACACACAATAACAAAGATCAGTACAGTGTATTTATATTCTAACAGGGTGTTATAGTCTTATAGATTAGCTTAGTTTATGACAACTGTAAAAGTGTTTGTATGTGATTAAGTGTTGTGAATAATTTCCCCTTATTTTAGGATGCTGTAGGTCTACCAGAAGGAGCCAGCACACCAGCACTCGGTCTCTCTAATAAGGCTGTGTATCAAGGTACACGCTTGTTAGATTTAGTGCTTCCGCTGTGTTGAACCTGTGAGAGAATGATTACTACACTATTGCTTTAGAAAGACTGTGGTGTTCTTCTGTGATTGACAGGTGATCTTACGATTCGGAGCACCCAGGAGGAAGGGGAAGATGTCAACAGGGTGTCTGACCAGTACAAGGAGTTTTACTTTCAACCTCTCTGTCTAACAGGTACATGTTGAATACAGGACTGAATACAGATTTCATACAGATACTATCAGGTTTGAAATGTGTGCTTTTTATTTTAAATAAATATTTCTGTGTTTGAATTATTTTCCTCTCCAAATTAGGCAAAGTAATAGATTTTATATTTCAATAATTCTTCTTATCGAGTTCCTTTTTTCTTGTGCATTGTGTTGGTCAGTAGATTTTGGCAGCAAACTGAAATGCTGTCAATTTACACTTGTATACTGTTAGCGTTTCCATTTCTTAAATAAAAAGATTTAGACTTTTCCTATTTTCTGTATGACAATAATCACATTTGGTTCCCTTTCTTGATGTTTACAGCTTATAAAGTTTTGAAATCTCCGTTGGAGTTACTAACATTGAATTATTATTCCACCAAAAATGGCATTTGAATTAGAGGTGGAAGATAATGAAGATAAATTTAGTTCATGTTTTTTTTCCACAAGTACTTGTGGTTTCTAAGCTTTATGAAAGACACTGACACACACGTATACAGTATGTAGTATCTCGTAACATCTGTGTTTAGGAATATGCCGCTTTGCATGTTTGTCACGTGAGGGAAGCATAAAGCCTTCATCAATGTTGCTATCTTCTACATAATGCAGCAGTAGGATGTGGACTAATTCATCAAAATATACATTTTACTGCTACACTGCTGATGCTTTTATTACTATGCAATTTATTCAGAAATAAAACAAATGAATGATGTGGACATGATGTGAGCAACACTGCTATCTGTTGTATTTAGCCTTAAATGACAGTCCTTTAATATCATGAAGGATCTTAATTAGCTTTGTTGTACAACTCTATTCCTCCTGGAGGTGGAGCCCATTTATGGGCTGGAAAAATGAAGCAATATTCGGAAATTAAGATGCTTGTCAGATCTGTCGCATGGAGTATTGCAAATAATATGTCTACAAACACGTTTAAACATTAGGAACAGCACCTTTTAATGATTATGGTAATGATTTGGTCAGTTGTAATATTCCCCTAAGCTCCTGTGAAACGTAATTAAACACAATATCTTCTGGCTCCGGTGTATTACAGAAATAGACGCACTAGATGTATGAGATCATCGCCCGTCTTCTACCGTGTTCCGTAGAGGCCTTAGGACCTGTTCCTTAACAAGACATTGATGGCCAGCGTTTGTGACGAGACATTATTAGGAGCTGCCTTCCTGTGCTCATATATAACCATAGCATGAATCAGAGAGCGACAGCTGTGGACAGATGTTAATACTGGAACAGACAATGTCAGGCGGGTCTCCGTGTGTGTTTGCACATGTGTGCAGTTACCAGTGGGAGGAGGGGTTTATACGTCTATTGCTCTAGGCAAACAGGCAGACGCTGTCAGAGTGATTGAAAAAGCTGCTTAATCTGAAATTGTAATTAGAAAGGAGGCTTATATAATTGCAAAGTTAAAATATTGATGACTCTGGGCTACGGGGAGTGCAATGAGGCAGACCTCGAGTTGTTAACAGAATAATGTGACTCTTGTGCTCTTTCTCTTTCTCTCTCTCTTTCTCTCCCTCTCTCTCTTCACCCCCCTCCCCCACAACTCCTCCCCACACCCCACTCACATCCTTGCACACATACACACACATACAATCTTTCTGGAGAGGAAAAGAAGCAAATAATTAGAAGAAAATGACAAACCAGGGCCAAAAAAATGAAATACGAGATGACAAGTAGCTTTCAACTTCATTTGGAGTCAAATCGGGCACGTGTTGCATCCATCCCCATGACTGAACGATGAGAGGGGCGTTTCTAGACTTGCATTAGGGAAAGTAAAATACATTTTGCCCGCTAATCTTAAAATGAACAGCCGATGAAAATCGCACAGAAAGCTTTCATTGTTGAAAATCGCTTAGAGGTAATTGGCGACAGATTATTTAGATTCTAAATAGATGAGTTGGGTGAAAAATAGGAGGAAAATGTCACCATGTTTCAGAGTGTCTGTCTTATTTGAATATTTTGTGTGTGTGTTTGTCTGTGTGTGTATTTGTCTGTGTGTTGTGATCGTTATAAAAGAACCCCCTCCTGAGGATCACCTTCTCCAGAACACACTGTGGCCTGAGGTCCAGAAGCTGTGAGTCTCATTTATTCTCATTTGTGAGCTCTTTAGCAGCACTGACATGGCAGGAGCAGGCAGTAATATGCTGTGTAACATTACTGATTCAACATCAGCCTGTGCAGCTCTAATAATGCAATGTAAAAGTCATTTAGAAAGCATGACTAGTGAGTCCAGACACAGTCCCTTCTCCATGTGTCTGCTGTGACATTAGGGAATATAAATTTAGCCCTCTCTTAATAAAGGCTTCTGTTTTGCCCTCTATTTTGCTCGGTGTGAAAATCAATGCAGTTCACCATGTTCTTGACTTAATGCAGTTCTAAAAGTCTCAAGTTTTACTCTTATATCCCATGAGGTTTGTGTCCTAAAATAATTGCTGTCATTTGTTACCTGAGCTTATTCTCTTGTTTTAGTTGTTTGGGTAAATAGCATTAGGAATACATATGATGTGTGCACTTGGACTCACTTTGTAGATTTAATCTAGTTTTCCTAAACGATTATGCGAAATTTAATATTGAGCCTATTACTAGATTCCTATCAGCAGGGTACACCCCCCCCCCCCCCCAACACCATGTTCATCTGTAGCTGGTATATACGTTATCAATCTTGTATATTGAGTAATGGAATTAGAAGGCGTCTCTTCTCAGCTCATTAGCTTTACTGAGCATTTCATGTTGTGGTTTATTCCACTAGTAAATTGAAATGCTCAGGCTATACTGTTCCATGGTATATATATATATATATATATATATGTAATAGTCAGTACCTTAAGGCTTTGTGTTTTCATTTTCCTGGGCTATTTACCCAGCACTAAAATGGCATTGCAGCTGGTGTTATTGCTGCCTTTGCACATGACTGTTTGCACAAACTTCCAGCCATGCCACGGCTCATAAACGAGCTTCTAGTTTCAAATGCCATTCTGACAATCACGAAGCAGCCTCTGTGCAGAAGTGGCAGAATCCTCATTAACATTTCCTACATATCTCGTTGTCTCTCTCTCTCTCTCTCTCTCTCTTTCTCTCTCTCTCTCACTCTCTCTCTCTCTGTTTCTCTCTCTCTCTCTGTCTGTTTCTCTCTCTCTCTCTGTCTGTTTCGTTCTCTCTTTCTTTCTCTCTCTCTTTCTCTCTCTCTCTCTCTCTCTGTCTTTCTTTCTTTCTTTCTTTCTTTCTTTCTTTCTCTCTCTCTCTCTCTCTCTCTCTCTCTTTCTTTCTCTCTCTCTCTCTCTCTCTCTCTCTCTCTCTCTGTCTCTCTCTCTTTCTTTCTTTCTCTCTCTCTCTCTTTCTTTCTCTCTCTCTCTCTCTCTCTCTCTCTCTCTCTCTCTCTCTCTCTCTCTCTCTCTCTCTCTCTCTCTCTCTCTCTCTAGGTACGGTCATGGTTTTGAGATGTTCTGCCTGGCTTCAGATGCTGCACGAACAGTGGTCGCCTCAGCATGTAAGGTAGTGGCACACTACAATTAGACGATTTTACAATATTCTCTCTGTCTAGCCTATTGTCCTCATCCAGGTCTATTCAGCCAGGATTCAGAAATGAGCTTTTCTATAGTGCGGTTTCTAAATTGCTGAAAATTGTAAGATTATTAGTTTGACTGACAGTTAGAGGGGAAAAAAAGGGGGTGCTTAGCCCAGACTAAATAAAATACCGGTCTTATCCTTGTTACAATCTGTTCAACAGAATAATCACTATGTAAACCTTTAAATGCGATTAGCTTCACGATCAGAATGTATCCTATGAATAGTTTTAGCATAACATAGTGTGGTGAAGAACCAAAATTTCAGGATGTAATAAAATAATAGCTGAAACAGACCGAATTTAAGATAGTTTACAAAGCAGACAGCATGATAATGCAGCAGAAAGTGTTGAAGCCTGAATGGAGTATCTGTGCATGTTTTCCATGGTTTATGTTGGTTTCTTTTGGCTTCTCTTGTTTCCACCCACATCGCAAAATCATGCCTATTGGTGGAGTGGCACTGCAAAGTTCTGCTTAGGGTGAAGTGAGTGTGTGTGGATGTGCATGCTGCAGTGTGATGTGTTCCCACATCCCGCACAGTGTAGCCAGGATGCTACAGATGAATATATAAGTGAATGATTAATGTACATTATTATATATTATAATCTTTCTAGGAGAAGAAGTTGGAAAGTTAATGTCAGGTGTAAAGTTTTAAGGCTTTTTATATTTTAAATTCTTTCAAATATTGTCCTACATTTCCCTGTCAGCTGACACACCCCCAGCTGGTGGACATACTACACATGCTGTCTACTTTTAGCTGCAGCAATTGCTTCTTTAAGACCTGCCACGGTAATATAACTATAGCTGTTTTTCACTACGTTGTAGATCAGTGCATTGCATTTTATTCTTAAAGCACCGATGGCCCTTTAATACTTTGACCACTGAGAAGCGAATGGCATTAGAGCAGTGTGGGTAAATGGTTAAGACTTCTGAACAGGGCCATTAAACCTTAAATGCTTAACTATAGCCTTTCTCGAGCAACAGCCTAACAAAAACGGAAGTTAATCTGCATTACTCAGATCTTAGTATAGACACCTTAAAGGTATGATCAGTGTTCTGGCAAAATATGTGAATCTGGCTAGTGTTTAAATAAGTACAGAATAGCTTCTCCTTTTAGTTCCTGCAAAGCCGTGCACTTAAAAACCTTTCTCTTTAATTTAAAGAGGAGGGGGTGGGGGGCAAGTGGCTAGAGTTTTGTAACTCAATGTTGCTTGTATTTTACACATAATCTACAGGTTCATGAAGTACCATAATCCTGGTTATGGAGTACCCCCTGTCCTACACATTTTTTCATCAAATACCACATTTAAGTAATCAGATACTTAAATGCAGAAATGTACTACATGACGAGAGTTGGGAACTTTATACATTAAGTCTATTTATGGGCAACATGTATAGGTTCTACAATGTAGGGGGTTTGTGCTGTTTTGGGCAACCTGAAAAGGTCTGGTTCTTTAAGGGAACACTGGATCATTTAATGACCTTCACCCCTCTCTCTACGCCTTTGTTGAAGCACCTTTTGATGTTATTCCACGTGGCACATCCTGACTTGGCAGTATTTTTACAGTCTTTCTTGCAAAACATTTCTACATCCATCAAACTGTAAGAGCATGTACTGTGCACAGCTTGCTTCAGGTTTTTAGTCGGATTCAGGTCTGGGCTCTTGACTAGGTCTTTCTACAACATTAATCTCTTTTGGCTAAGCCTTTCTTTAATGATTTGAGTGTATGCTTTGGGTCATTTTACTGCTAGGCAACATCAACAGTTTCTGCTGCATGTTTATACCTTACCACGATGTAGGAGGTTTGAGTCATGCCTGAAAAGGTCTGGTTCTTTCCTATTTCAAGGGAACATTGGATCATTTTAATAACTTTTATTCCCTTCCTTATGCTTGTCTTGTAAACGGGTGAAAGTTGTAAATGTATCAGATTGAAACATATCTGGGGTTTTTTTCTGTACAGGCATCTAAAGCAGAGCATGCTGCAATCCTGTTGTGGAGCGTCTTCACCTGGAAACAGCTACAAGCTCTCCCATGCCACAGTCTGACTGTCACTCAGATGGCCTTCTCTCCAGACTCACGCTTGCTCCTCGCTGTGTCCCGAGATCGTACGTGGTCGTTGTGGAGACGGGACGACTGTGGACCCGATGCATCAGGTAAAGAAGGTTCTTCCCTCTGAGGTCAATGAGTTTTATAGAGATTAAATCAGTTTGTATGAGCATTTAGTCCGTATACACCATGAAGTATGGGCTGAAGTTTTGAGGGCTTAATTAAGGGCTCCTGTCTCATCAGCTCATCAGTCTGAACAATTACTCAGTTGTATACAAATGAGTTAAAAATTCAAGTCTCTCTGTATTCAAATTCTCCTTAAAAAGCTGCTCCACAGCCTCACCGCCTTCCTCCTGTGTCACCTTTAAGCATCTCCAACCCAAATCGCCGCTGACAGTCGTTAAGCAGGCAAGCGTCCGTTTCCCTTTGCCTATTTGCCTGTGTGTCGGCTGAAGCTAAAGACAGAGGGAGGCTGCAGTCTGTTCTGGTTGAGGCTAGTATTACTCACAGCTTTCATACTGTGGATGGAGGGAGGATAACTTGCGTCAATGCTGATGAGGCCGAGGCTCAGCGTCAGCACTGGGGAACCGCTCCCCCAATCCCTCCATTCGTCTCACTTCATCTCTCTTTGTATTTCACGCTAATGAGCAAAGACGTACCAATCGAAGGGCAGACAGTCCCAGCTAAGAATTAGCAGTGTGTGTGTGTGTACAATATATTCATGTGTGTGAAGTTGTGGCATCCACACGGTTCCTGGCACCCCTAGTTAGTGTTAGAGTTTGTGTTTCCGGGATGTGATGACCTGGCTGAGACGAGCATGCTGGCCTGCAATGTAGCTCAGCACACACTGACATTAAAGCAGAGACCAAACAACCTCTCGGGAGTGACACAGCGGAGCTCGCCATCATACCAACAATAGTTCTATTGGTGGCGAGCACAACAAACAGTCACCCAGGATCCATCTATAAAGCAGTGACTGATGACAAATGCTGACGCAGTGATACTCTTTCTGATTTCAGAACCCAGATTCTCGCTCTACACACACACCAGTAAGGACTCTAGTGTGCACACACGCATCATTTGGTCATGTGACTGGAGTCCGGACAATAAGTACTTTGTGACATCTAGTCGGGATAAGAAGGTGAGCCCCTGTTGTACACAGACGCACACTACAGCTGCTCAGTAGATGTTATTTAATCATTTTCAGTACTGGAGCATGTGAGGTACAGGTGAATGTTCTAACAAATCCTGTTTTTTTTGTTTTGTTTTGTTTTTTCTGACCATGTCTGAGCTTCCACTTTAATTTAAATGTTCTGTAAGTGTTTGTGGCTGTATTTAGATCTATTACACAATAGGATTCTCTGAGAATATCATATAATTACTTTACATTTATTGTTTTACAAGTATCTGATAGGCTTTTTTATTTCAGAAAATAAATAAAATCACTGTTTTTTTATTTTTATTATTATTATTATTATTATTATTATTATTATTAAGTTTTGTTTCTTTTTTGGTTATATTTTGTTATTTTATTTTGTGTAAATTTGCTTATATTCCATTTGTTTTAATTAAAAAAAAATACTGGTGTGATCAAGTCAACACAAGCCAAACTTTAATCATGGAGCAACACACATTATTGTGTTTAGTGTTTATATGGCAATATAGGCTCAATATAAATATCAATCACTTTTATTTTTTGTTTTACAGGGGTGTGTGTGTGTGTATTATTATTATTTTATTATTATTATTATTATTATCATTTTAAATGTGTCGTTGATCTCTCTGTTTGCTTGTGGTCTTAGGTGATCATGTGGGGTCACCGTGGCTCTGGAGATCCAGTTGGCACGGATGACAGTGCAATTGTTCCCTGTTCATCTGTTCTGGATGTAGGAGATTCAGCCACTGCTGTGGCGATCTGCCCTTTCCTTCTCTCTGACCAAAGGTAAAACACTACATTAGCCATAATTCACTAACAGAAGAGAATTTTTTTCAGTCATTGCGCTGTCTTAATCTTAAAGACGCTGTCTGTTTAATTGACATCAGATCAACAGTGGTGCATTTTACTCTCACAAGTAACACCAAAGCAGATGTTCTGCCCCACTGTGCAGCAAACACTGCAGGGTTTTAATGAGCTGTTTATAACTAATACACATATAAACACACCACTATATTAGATTTTATCCATAACAAAAATAAACAAATTACAAACGAATATCTGTTGTATTTTTGAAAATATTCCTAAGGCAGTATGACACCTGCATGTAGGCCCTTTATGGCAACTGACACATACCTACATAAACATTTATAAAGTCTTAATTCAGCAGGAATCACCCACCAGTACATTAGAGTGTCATGAAAGCTGTATAGCTCAGCTAATTATTACTAGTACTGTATGTCAAAAATCACACAATGGTGAGGTCTAGATATCCACGTGAAGCTGATTAGTCAAGCATATGTGAACGCTACATCTCGCACTTACAGCGTCAAGGCGGAGTTATGTATATTTCTCTGACATCATATTACACACACTAGACTAGATTATAGAACTAAATTTAAAGATTTTATTCTTCCTAAAAGACTATAACACACATTATATAAAATTAGATTGTTCTTACTGTGTGTATGCTTTAATTTGCATATAATTTAACATTGGAAAAAAAAGGTCATTAACACGAACACTCACTTTATCGAAGAGATGATAAATCGATGGTAGAAAAGAGAGAAAGCAGAAGAAAAATCTGAAGCCTCTTTGACACTCTTGACTAGCACTTTCAGGATTCAGACATTTTAAGCAGAAATTTTTTTGCTCATTTATCTAACATCACTGTTTCACTCACTGTGTTGTAGCTACCTCATAGCGGTGGGTCTGGAGAGCGGACAGATCGTTCTGTATAAATGGAGGCCAGTGGATGATCTGTCTTCAGGATCAGACTGGAGCAGGTGTGCTGAAAGCGATGCATCGTATCCTTTGTTTTGCGCCTGGTTTAGGACTTAAAAAGGTTAAAGTTACATAGTTAACACTTTCCACACAAGCTCCTTCATCTCAGAGGAGTGTTTTCTCTGATCTGATATCAGACTGTAAGTTCTGATCCGGTGAAAACTACTAACTTACTCAGAAATTCTGAATTCTCTCTTGATCTGAGAGAGAATTTTTTGGTCTCTTTTTTTTGTCTTCCTCTTTTTCACTTAAACAATTCGACAATGTGTTATCGATGGCTGGTGCAGGTGAAGGGAACAGAAGGCTCTCTATTTAATCGGTGTACACTAGATCCTGATGCAGGAAAAGAGATGCAAGGTACAAACATTGCACTCACATGTGGACTGAAACAACTGGTCCAAGAGCTCCTGTAGGACAGATCTCAAGCCCAAGCAGTTTACTGAAGCTGAAATGAAAACATCATCTGCAAGAGGTGAATCATACAGTACTGCATATGCTTTATATGGTTTATGGATTGCATACAGGATTTTCTGACTTGCTATCTAATAAACTGCACTTCAAATTAAATGCATGCCAGAAGACAGAACTGGAATTTAGAAGTGTTTGGATATTTGGGCTGAAAAACCTACAAAAGTCTCTGAATGGTTTTTGGTGTTATTTATTTATTTTGTCATTATTTAGCACTGGCTCCGTTCCGTTATTTGTACTCACACTTGTAAAACATTTGCTTCAGTTTTGTCATATTTTCCTCAGTGAATGAAAATCTTCGGGGACGTGTTTGTCTGGTTTGCTCAACAAAATGACACTCAACAAATGTTTGTATTCTGTTCCGCATGAGCTTGTTGTGCACGTGAGCCAACGTCTATAGTTCGGCATAGTGTTTCTCCAGCCGTCAGACCCAATGCAAATAAATTTTTACCTGGAATTAAAGCCAGTTCACAGAAGGTGAAAGGATGTGGGACGTAAAAGACGTTTGTTTAACACTGCCAGCACAGTCATTCATTAGCCTTGGTCTTGTCCAGTCAGACAATGGCATCTTTGGTTAGTAAAATGGAGAAGCTGCTTATTATTTAAAAGTGCTTACACCTGACTTCTGCTTCATTGTTGTCTTAATGTCCCTTGGCACAAAGATTCATACCAGCCGTCTTATCCGCAGCATACACTAGTGTTTATGTTGTCAAGATGTATTTATTTTTTTATCTTGTCCTGCAAGGAACAAGATATTTCTTGTTGGAAATGTTTTCTTGTAAAGTCATGTTTGGATTGTGCGAACCCGAATCAGATCAAAGCAATTTCACTTTGCTTGGAACTCGGCAAACAGAATAATACAGGAGCAAGCTCCAGCGGTCATGCTGCGTGTTCTACACCGCTCAGTGTTTTCTCACTTGTCCCCCAGCTGTGAATTGCCTCTTAAACATTGGTCACAGCTTTTTCACTCCACTCCAGTTTGGTGATAACACACTGCACCTGAGGGTAATGAGTTTTTCTTGCATGAGTGACATTTTTCAACACGTACAATGGAAAATTAAAATGGATTTACAGAACACGTGTGTCGGTGCATAAACATGTTCGTGTGTACGTAAGCAGAATAGATGAGGCAGGGGGAGACCAGTGACCTAAAGAGACAGGATTCAAGTGAGAAAAAGGAAAAGCCTGAGAAGGCAAGAGAGATGAGGAGAATTATGGGTTTTTGTAAACGTGCCTTCCCCTCGGCTACAGTTTTCCTTGACCGCTGTCGTGCCTGCAGTCAAAGTCACACACTGGTGGTGAAGAGACTACGCTGGAGGCCCCGAGTCTGTCAACAGGATCAGAGTGATGATTTTGACAAGAAACACCAAAACACTAACTCTGTCCAGTTAGCCAGCGCTGGAGCGGACAACGTTGTCAAAATCTTCAACATCGACACGCTGACTCTGTAGCCGTGTCTTACCTAACGCTCCACGCAGATCCTGCACCGTCTACACACACACACACAGTTCAGTCAGTAGGAGGTGCATCAGAGCCCATGCTGGAACGTGTGGAGCGCTCTTATACAGAAGAATGGATATTTGTACTATTACAACGTAAAACCAAAATGTTGTGCTATTTAACTGGAAACTCCTCTGAAGTTTGTGTAGTAATAAATGATTCTTTTTCTAACAGTAGTGAGTGTGTAGAGTCTGGGTTTATTTCAACAATCATGAGAAAAATGCTCTGAAGCTGCATTTCGTGTCAACACCACAGTCAGAGCCGAGATCACTTGATTTTGTCATGTTGCTTTTTGGCTGTAAACCACAGAGTACATGATGTGATGGGATTTATATTCGCTACCACTGCATCTGCGGCGATATGATGCAGTTTCAGTTTTGATTTGATTTGATTTAGTAGCATGTGATTGATTATGTGGCCAACTTTGTACAGAATCTGAAGCCTAGCAATGATGTATAAAATGAGTAGATCATCAGGGTTAAAGGGAAAATTTACATTACATGCTATTTACATGTTAGTTTAAAACATTTTTTTCCACCACTCAGGAGCTGGTAAAGTTCTCAAAGGGAGGACACATGATAGCGTTTACTTAAACATATTTTTATTATTTTGATGATGTATATCTATAAAATCTAGAACAGTCTCTTGTTAGAACAGCTTCTGTACACAGAACACAGCCTTTGTACGCTGTGATGCCAGGCTGTTCTATATTTACTGATGTCCTAATAGTTGTTCTGTCGTGATAATGACTTCATTTTCTCCTGATCGAAGCATACAAACATGCTCTAGAGGCAGTAAAAGTGCACCACGGATGATCGCATGCTCTTTTACTTTGATCAGGGTCTCAGAGTTTGATTGATAACTTCTGTATCAGTGTCTGACACTTAATAAGGAGGTTAGGATGTCTGCATCTTTATCATTAAATACAATATAACAACCCTACTGTGGTTAATCCAGCCGCTGTTTCTGAATGCACAGTTAAACTAGCCGCACACACGCTGGAGCACGGCTTTTATGTACAGAGCGGTAATAGCACTGAAAGAGGAAAGGCGAGTGTCTGCAAGTTCTTGCGTCACAAAACAATCAATTAATACCAAACGATAATTTTTTAATAAATGATTCTTAAGGGATCTTAAGACTTCCGCATATAATACATAGATTATACCAAATCTGCTTGCAACTCAGTGTGTGAAATCTCAGACCTGTTTTTTTCTCTTAGGGAATCCCAGGGTTCCTCAGTTAGAGGGCTCTGAGTAGAACTTGCTTAAGAAGGTAAGACCTGTGTGGCTGGTATCCAGAACAAGCCAAGCCCTCTGTGAAACTCAGCAGTCGACGTGCGCACCATACAAAGCTTCGGGCCTCTGAGCCCTTAGTCAAGTGCTTAGATGCTAAATATTTGACGGCTTGACAGAGCAGCATCTCTGACAAGAAAACTCTGAACTCATTTTCCGTCCTTCCTGTTAGCTGTGGGGCCGTCGATCTGTCACTTATTTACCTCACTGTGTGTGTGTGTGTTTGTGTGTGTATTTTGTAAATATATTAATATTCCTAAAGATAAACAATTGTATTCTTTCATTAGATTATTATAGTAAAAATATGTATAATTTAGATACAATAGTATTATATCTAATAATAGTATGGTAGTAATTACAGGAAAAGTATAATATTAATATATATCTTTTTTTACAATATTATTAACCCACATTAATATTTGCAATATGATTAACATAAAATATAATACAATAAAATGATTCTTATACATTTATATATATGACACTGATAGTACTTACATCAGAATTATACAATAATGTACAATTAATTATTTTAGGATCTTATTAAAGTATTGTGGATTATTGTGTAATTATAATAGAATTTCTTTTCTAATATATAAACCACTATTATTGACATTAATGTTCTGATCGTCAGATTTCAGCAATATGAAAGAAAACAGCCTTATATATATATTTTTTAATTATTTTATTAATAAAAAACATTTTTTGCAATAATTTATTAAAAATGTTATGATTTCCATGCAGTTTAAGGGTACAAGAATATGAAATGAGCACATCCACTTTGATTCTTCAAGAGCTCTGGTGTGTGTCTGTGCTAGTACAAACACACTGCTCAGGACAGCTGTGGAGCACAGAAGTGTACACTGGCAAAATTTACTGGATATAAAAAAACAAACAGGTCAGGTTCAGTTGTGAATCATTTTGATCGTGATGGGCACCGATGTGTGAACTAAAAGCAAAAAAAAAAGTCTTTCAGCACAGAATAAATAGATTCTTATAGCGATATGTAAACTTGGAGACAGCACATTTTCACAGAGTGGCAAACAGACATACACACTCACCGTTGACATTCTGTAATTTTTTTTTTTTTAGTCATTTGTAATGTCCCCTCACTATCATAGATTAATACCTCTACAGAAAAAATGTGTTGTATACATTATATACATCAGAAATAGTCCTTCGTGCTTTTGGGGGTATTGAGGAGGCGCTCTTATTGTTACACATTGTCATGGTCAATACACACATTATTTAGCCTTCAGTAGTCCAGGCTTACCATCTTTTTTGCCCCAGTATCTGTCCTCCTGTGTTAAACGATTTGTGAGTAACGTGACAATGTGACCACGACCAACCTGGTACCAGAGTTTATTGCCTGTAATAAGAAGACACTCCATAAATCAGATTTCAGTGCTGCTTCTTTTTTTTTTTTTTTTTTGTACCTCTGTATCGCGTAAACTGTGTGTTTGATCAATACACACACACACACACATGCACACACAGACACGCTCGATGATTTCCATTAATATTACATAACGCTTCAAAAGAAAATTCCAAAGTAACCCGGTGGTTTGGTCTCGTACTGATTTCCCCAGAGAATCAACAGGAGTATGTTTTTAAAATTCACAGTACTCATCATTACCATGAAGGACACTGACAGACAAATCAAAGTTTGCGGTTGCCATATAAATAATTTGTGGTCAGCACAGACTTTTCCCCCCCATATTAGTTTCAGAGAAACTGTCTATATTCCTGTGCAGAGGTTTTATTTCTTATGATTTCCACCTGCTTTTCATGCACACCTTTCAGTGTGGTATAACTTCAGTATATCTGTCTAAACAGCCTGGAGCTAATTATTGCCACTTTCAGAAATGTGCATTTGTTAGAATTTGGAAAATAAATTCTACAATATATGCATAGGATACCATGCGTGGAGCTGACAAAGATGCAAATTAGAAAATCAGTGTCTGAACATTTATTAGAATATAATCACACCTTTTGGTAACGTCTGTAAATTTATAATTACCAGCTTTTCATTTTTTTGTCACAGATTCAAATGTTATGATTATTTCTCTGGATTCATATAAATAAAGGAAATGTTTAAATAGAATAAACAGAAATGTTGTAACACAGGTTACAGTATTCATAAGCCAACTAATTGGGTTCAGTTGTTAAATGTAGGTAAATGAGCTAATTATATTTGCCTCAAGTAATAATAAGCAGGAAAAATTCTAAACAATTGGTGATATGAAAAATATATTTTCACTAATATCCAATTACAAAGAAAAGCTAATATGAAAAGCGAAACACTAGAACCACTGGAGAACAGAAATAGGGAATAGTTTAGAGGAATGGGTTTTATGATCAATACTTAAATTATTGTTTAACCTAAAAAAAAAAAATGAGTTATCGGGTGAACATTAGGGAGCCCTTTTACAACCACCTTCACTGAACTAGATGAAGGAAATAAGAGCACATGACAACACTTCACATGGATTTACTAAAACTTAGCGGTTACTCGAGGATCCACAAATTGTCGAACAGGCTTTGTGGTTTGAGAGAAATTGCCCTTTGTTGATATTTATCTCAATTCTGTTAAAAGGTTGGGAGAAACTGAGTAAATTCCACAAACCGAACAGTGTGCACATGGATTAGATTAATGTGACTTCAAAATAATTCATATCCATGACATATCTATTGCGATACAGCAGATTGACAAACCTAGTGCTGTATGTAATGATTTTTTTTTTTTTTTTTTTTTTTGTAACTGATTTTTTACCTTCTTGGAAAAGGAAGTTAAGAAATGAATCGAAAACAGTGATTTTTGCTGTACTTTCACAAACGTTTGAAAATGAAACTCAATGGCAGGAGCGCATCCTGGAGAGAGTGGCAGAGGCAGAGGTGCCGTGGCATCATGACGTTTTTGCTTTATGTTTAAAGGTCTTTCTCACTATGATTTGTTATATTCAAGCTCACCAACAGCCTCAACCGTTAGCATGTGGTCCTCTTAGGTGTTAATGTACACTGAAAAATAAATGAAGAAAAAAAAAAACAAACAGTTTCGTTTCATCTCTAGCACAAAAATAAACCAAACCTATCAAAGACACTCATGATGTGTTACTTTATCAAATAGTTACTTATAATAATCTGACCAATCAGCACTATAATGTCCATCTGGCTCCATGTACAAGATCACAGGCACGGCATTCGACAAACGCAACAAAAAAACAAAACAAAATCCAAGACACCGACGGTGAAATATCTGCAGAAAGGAAATTGTTCTTGACAATGGTGATACTTAGCTTATTCCAATATTTTGCATTTCGAATACAATTCTTTTGTTGTCTTGATATAGGTTTACAAAAAAATATGACAACAGCTAGACGCTCTATATCTGTGAGACATTTGTGCAAAGTTCACAGCACACAGGTACATTTCTATAGCAACTATGAGGTATGTTCACTGTTGCTAAGTGCCAGGTAATGTATGTCCCATTGCCACTTGGGAACGGTGGCAGAAATTCCTCCTGCACCTTTAGAGGATTGTGATTGAGTCCTCAATGTGTGAATGATGTGCAACAGACAGCAGGCTCCCCATCCAGGCCCTGTTTTGGCTCAAGCTACAACAATTTTTGTAAAGATGTTTCACTTGCTGTGATCAGGAGAAAAATCTCTGCAATGAAGTTACACCATTGGGACCAACT